>NC_056731.1:1898538701-1898894951 GCF_019279795.1 Protopterus annectens | reverse complement strand
CTTTTGTGTTTACTGTCTAGGTGCTGTCCGTCTCCAGAAGAATTGTGCTATTTGTCATGCTTTTTCCACCAGAACCTTGACAGAGCTGAGAAACAAGCTTATTTTAAAGGGGCTACTGAAGTGTGATTTTGAAGAGGCAATATCTGGTCCCAAGACTGAAGCCATCTCTTCCTCTTCTTCTTCATCCAAAACTAAAAAACAATCACATTCAGTTCTATCAGGTTCCTCAGAACCACCTGCAAAACTGACCAGACTTCCTTCAGTGTCGACTGCATCTCCGGCACTGATAGGTAAAGATGACTTGACTTCAACTCAAACTTTGGTGCAGACATCTGAAGCTTCGGTACCAAATGGAACCCTCAGTACCAAAGCAGCCTTGGCATATTACTTTACCAAGGACCTCTTACTCTTCATCGGTGGACCTGTTTGCTGACCATCCACCAAGTCCTTTTTTGGAATAAAGACTACCTAGGCTCCCATCAGCCTCCTCTATTCGGTCTACTAAGAGCCTTTCCAAGTCAGATATTATTAGACTAGTTGACCAATTCCTGACGGCGAGGGGATTGCCTCCATCTTTGGTTCCAGGCCAACTCAGCTTCTGACCTGGTCCTTCCTTGATGCCCATTCAGATTCCTCCTCTGACACCAGCTGAGATTTTAGAGCCCCTGGTACCGACTTTCTTGGCTCCAACTGCCTCAATGCCAGTTAGAGCTCCTTCTCCAGCACCAATAATTGCCTTGAGCTCTTCCAGCTTGTCAGAACCAGAGATCTTCCGGGGTCAAGGCTGCATTGCTGGTTCCGAGGGGCAGGGTTCAACTTTGATACTTTCAGAGCTGTCCATGCCCCTTGGAGCCTTGGCATTTGTAAGCTCAGCCTTGGCTTCTGCCTCGGAGGTGGCTTCCTCAGTGCGGAGTGGGACCATGGTTCTGAAGGAGTCTGTTTCGGTTCTGGGCTCTCATCTCTGTACTGGGGCCCTGCCTTTTGGGCCATGGAGAAGGATTTGTTCATTGTGGACTCACACTCTATGCCATCCCTGTCAGGCCAAGTATCTTGTCCATTCCCTTGACCGGAGCTTCCTCCAGGCTCATGCCTGGGACAGAGGGGACAGAAGCCTCAGGAATGATCCACCATGGTGATTTCTTCTTTGGATACCTCTCCAGAACATCCCACTAAAGAGATACCTTCAAAGAAAAAGTGCAAGAGGAAGCACTTGGACTCTCTGGAAGAGTCTTTTATAGAAGATACTGATTTTGATGAAGGGGACATCCTAGAAATTCTGAAGCAGAGGGGTGGCTGGACTTCCCTCCAATCTTCTTCAGAGGAATCGGTATACCTGGAGGCTGTTCATGCCTAACCCTCTACCCATTGGATCTCTCCATCCACTGACAAGCTTATTAAACTGATTGCTCAGTGGGCCTGGAAGATTCCTGACTCCATCAAGCCGATCCCTAAGAGACCTGACCGGATTCTGTCAGCACCTAAAGATGAGCAACACTGGGCCAAGGGTATTCCTGTAGATGCTATGGTGATAGTGGCAGCCACCAAAAAGGAACTTGCAGAAGAAAGTCCTACTATCCATCCTCCTAACAAGGAGTCTGGGACTATGGCTAGGTTTGGGAAGTGTGTATATGTTTCATTGACCTTTGCTTTGTGGTCCTTGAATTATATGTCACACTTCAGTAGGTTACAGAGAGATCTGATCAAAGAGCTTTCAGACACTCTCACAGGAGCAGTAGCTGAAGGGGTCCTAGATAAGGTTATCTCTCAGCTTGCCACTCTTGAATCGATTTCCAATTCATCCATGAGGCTAATTGCTCATGCAGCTGAAGGGATGGCAAGAGCAGCGTGTTCAGGCACAGCCATCAGAGAGACATCTGGATGCCCTTGTGTGACTTTGCAGAGCCATTTAAATCATCTTTCATCAATGACAGATCATCCCTGCTTGGACCCAAGGTTAAAGACACAGTAGCCAGATGTGAGAAAGATGGGAAGATTCTGCCATGGGCGTATGCTTCTCCACTCCTCAGCGGCCCTATTCTAGGAACCAGAGAAGTGAGAGTCTATGATTGGAAAAGACACAAGGGCCTTTCCAAGACTCACATGGCAAGGACTTCTCCCAGGGCAGAGGGGGAAGTAATAATGGAAGACACCGTCCAAGAGGCAGAAGTGGCCTGCAGAACCAGGGCTCCAGGATTCTTTCTCAGGTAACTCCTGCTAGCACTGCTGAATGAAGGCCCAATTGCCTTCCTCTGGAGGCAGTCAGGGGATCTGCCTGGATACAAATGACATCGGACAAATGGGTGCAGGGGATCATTTTCAGAGAATACATCATTCCCTTTTCAACAAAAGCAAAAACACAAAAAAGACTGACAGACATTCCACCTAGTCACAGTGAAGCAGCAGTCTTAGAAATCCAAAAACTGCTCAACAAAAGAGTCATCCAGTCAGCCCCACCAGACCAGAGAGGATCCAGAATCTACTCAATGTTCTTTTTAGTGCCCAAAAAAACAGGGGACTGCAGACCCATTTTGGATCTAAGCCAGTTGAACAAATCAGGTCAACAAACCAAATTCCAGATGGTCTCGGTACAGTCAGTATTTCCATTTTTGGAAAAAGCTGACTGGATGTGCTCAGTAGATCTTCAGGATGCATATTACCACATAAAAATGAAGAAGCACTCCAGAAGATTCCTGCACGTCTGGCTGGGAGCTATTCACTATCAGTTCAGGGCACTGCCCTTTGGCCTCATTACAGCCCCCCAGGGTGTTTACCAAATGCATGGTAATGGTAGCAGCACATCTCAGACTGCTAGGGTTCAGAGTGTTTCCATATCTCAATGACTGACTCCTTACCACTACCACCAGGCATCAACTTGTAAAGGTAAGAGATGATACCCTTCATCTTTGCACCACCTTAGGAATCATGGGTCTATATTAGAACTCCAAACATTCAAAATGTCGAGTGTTCTAATATCGAACCCTACCAATCGAAAATACCAAACATCGAACGTTCAGAACAGCAAATTTTTTCCTAGGGAAATAATTTGCTGTTCCAAAACACATACACACAACACAAGCACACCAAACAAACAGCAATCCACACACATACACCTAAAATCTTACACCTAACCCTACACACACCACTAACTATCCACTTACCTTAACCCAAACCCTAACCCTAAGGTCTGTCACTATTGCGCACTCACCTCACCTGCGCCCTAACCCTAACTCACCTAACCCGCCCTAACTCTGATGTCCACACAATCGCACACATACCTAACCCGCGCCCTAACCCTAACTCACCTAACTCGCCCTAACCCTCATGTCCACACAGTTGCACACATACCTAACCCGCACTGACTCACACACTTACCTGAACCCGACCCGTAACTTTCCAACAGAGCGCTGAAAATACCAAAGCAACAGAAACGGACAACCGAATTCTTTCCCTAGGAAAGAATTTGGTATTCTGCTTCTTTGATATTTTCAGCGTTCGCTGAAAATGGGTCAATATTAGAACACTCGACATTTTAAATGTTCAGTGTTCCAATATAGACCCAGGAATCACAATAAAGTATGAAAAATCCCATTTGGAACCCATACAACAGCTGGAATTCATTGGAGCTGTACTAAACACAGCCTCGGGATTTGCATCACTCCCATTAGAAAGGCTCCAGAGGATCAGATCACAATTAAACCACATCATTCAGAACACAATTGTTCCAGCAAGACTCATCCTGCAGGCTCTAGGGTCAATAACAGCCTCTATTACCCTAGTTCCCATGGCCAGATATCACATGCAGATTCTTCAATGGCTTCTGGCCTCCCAATGGTCATTATTAAACCAACCAATGTCTCATCAGATTTTAATCACTAATCATTACAAACAAGACCTGCCTTGGTAGCTCCATTCAAACAAACTCTTGTTGGCCCGTCCCTTTGTCCCACCTCAACCCCAAGCCATAATAACCATGGATGCTTCCTAGGTAGGGTGGGGAGCATTATCTGGGAAGGACAGTCCAAGGCACTTGGTCTCAGATGGAGGCCAATTTGCATATCAGTGTTCTACAGATCAGGGCTGTGCTCTTAGCATTGTGAGCATTTCAAGATACCCTCTCCTTTGGAACACTGGCAATACAAACAGTCAACATGTCAGTAGGCTGGTACATCAACAAACAAGGGGGGACCAAGTCTTACCAACTTTGTCGAGAAGCCCTCAGAGTATGGCAATGGGCGATTTCCTCCAACCACTTTCTAACTGCAGTGCACATTCCAGGGAACTCCAATGTGATTGCGGAAAAGCTGAGCAGAACTATCCTAATGCCTCACAAGTGGTCTGTCATTCCAGTAGTGGTAGAAAAGATATTCTGCCACTGGCATCAACCTTGCTGCAATCTATTTGTGTCTCCTCTGATCAAGTGTAGCAATTACTTTGCCCTAGTTCTTCCTCCAGGGGAGTCATCCAGAGATGCTCTTCTCCACGTTTGACCCCCCCCCCAGTCTTCTGTATGTCTTTCCCCTGACTCCTCTAATGTGTCAGTTTCTAAAGAAAGACAAGAGGTTGAAGAACAAAATAATCCTCATTGCTGCATTCTGGCCTCAACAAGTCTGGTTTACTTCCTTTGGCCTCACCTGCTTCAGAAACCTTGGATTCTGGACCCAGCTCCAGACATGTTATCTCACCCAGAATGAATGGTTTATCTGAATCCCCAGTATCTCAAGCTCACTGCATGGCTTCTCCAGTTCCCATGATTACCAGGATTCCTTCCTTACTTCCCCAGTCCAACAAATCATTTTGGCTACCACAAGCCTTCAGCTAGAAAGCTGTACCATAACAAATGGATAAAATTTGCAATAAGGTCACTTAACAGTAATATTGACCCCTACGCAGCACCTCTAGATAAAGTTTTAGAATTTCTGGCCTTTCTTTATCAGTCTGGCTGCTCAACTTCTACCAGTCTAGTACATCTCATTGCAATATCTAATTTCTATGTTGGTTTTGATGGTTCTTCACTTATGTCTCATAAACTTTGTAAGGCCTTTTTGAAAGGAACCTTAATGCTAAGGCCTCCATTTAAAGAACCCATTATTCCATGGGATTTACCCTTGGTCCTACAGTCTTTCATTTCATCCCCTTTTGAACTTTCAGCAACTTGTGATTTAAAGTTTTTGACCTGGAAAACTTTGTTTTTGATCGCTATCACTTCAGCCAGAAGAATATTGGAAATTCAAGCCTTGCCCTGCAGTACACCCTATTTAATATTTCATAAGGACAGGGTCTCCCTCAGGACAAATCCATCTTTTTTGCTAAAGGTTGTTTCAGAATACAATATCAATCAAACCTTACATCTGCCAGTCTTTTTCCCTAATTTCTCTAATAGGGGAAGAGTACTGTTTGCACTTATTAGACATTCACATGTAATTACATTTTACCTTCACAGACAAAGGACATCAGAAAATCCAACCGTTTGTTGCCTTTTCCTCACTTTCCTTAGGTAACCCAATTTCTAAGGTTACCTTTGCTAAATGGCTTAGGGATTGTATCACCTTTATTTATCATTCAAATGGACTTCACTGATCATGTCCTGTGAAAGCTCATTCAACTAGAGTTGTAGCAGCTTCTGAGTTTTTCATGCTAGAGCTTCTTTAGATGACATTTGTCCAGCAGCTACATTGTCATCTCCTCATACTTTTATTACTTATTACAAACTGGACAAAGTCTCTAGGGGACACACATCATTTATTTTGATGGTGCTCAGGAATATTCTTTCATAAGACCTCTCAAGATTCAGGTAGCTAGGGACTCTGTCCCACAGTCAAGGTTTGAGTGAAGATTGACAACATCAGATAAAGAAGTTGTGTCTTACCATAATGTTCCATCTGTGTTGTCGATCTTCACTAATCCTTGACATCCCCCTCCCTCCTTCCGTCTGCCTAAGACTCTTAGTGGACCGAATATTCCCAAAGACTGGCTTCATAATAGGGACACAGATATGGTCTCTTATTTATTACTTCTTGTCTGTCTGTCGCTATTGTAGACAAACTCAGTCTGAGGTAATTTAGTGAGGAGAGTTATGAGTAGAGCGTAGCTCCACAGTTTTGGGAGGTGCGAGCTGGAAAAATGGGAGAGTCAGTTCCAAGGCTTGGAAGTGAGCCCACAGTCAAGGATTAGTGAAGGCCGACAATACAGATGGAGCGTTATCATAAGACATAACTGCTTTTTTTGATCGGATTGGATTTGTGAAACGTTTGTGTTAAGAGCCAAGATTGTACATCATGGAATCACAAGGAATGGAATTTCAGTGGAATTGTAAGTATCTATTACTGGTGTCCGAGCCAGTGTTACAGCATCTTGCCTGTAATAAAGACTCTAATTCTCAGAGTGACTAATCCAATGTTCCAGTACCAGGGGACATTCCAGCAGCTATCCCTGTACCTGAGAATATCCCTGAGAGTCCTAAAGCAGAACATTCCCCAGTGACTGTCCCTGTTGCTAAATCAGTCCTAACTATTACATTACAAGATCAGGTCGCAATTCCAGATACACAGCAACCTGAACATGAATGTTTGTTTGTTATTGTCTATATAATTAGCATGTCTAGTCAAATGCCATTGTCAATGCAAGAAAGCTCAGTTAAGAGGAAGGATGTAGATCAGAGTATGTGATATACCTTTAAGAAGCTTTACAGTTAGCAGGTACGTGCATATAAGTATTGAGCATGTGCAAGCAAGAGTGTCATTTTGTAGTAAGCAGCCGAGGTGTAGGCATGCATGTGTGTACTAGTCAGTCAGTTAGTTCATTTACGTTTCATGTTCCTGCTATCTATCCTGATGTGTTTGTGTGTAATAAGCTACTTAAATGAACACTCAGTCTCATCATCTTATTCAAGATACACAAGGCGAGTGACAGAACCCATTGTTCATTTATCCTGGTTTGTCCAGACTGGCTATTCTAAAGCCACTTCAAATACATTTTTAGCTCCAGTTCAGTTTCTGAACATTTATAATCTATTGAATAATCCTTTATATCATAGCTCTTATTGCTGTTCATTGCAAGGTGCTAAAATTTTTTTCCTTTGGGGGAATTCAGACTGAGGTAATATTGGGCTTTGCAGGGAGTTATAGGTAAGGGGAGGAGCCTGAGTCTTGACTGTCCGAAGATAGATCTGAAGACCCATCCATTGAGACAGAATGGAAGCAAAAACAACACAAGTCAATGTATCATTATAGTAAGTACATAACTTTAGTTTCTCACTATCAGAATGTTATAGAGTATCTGTTATATACTCTGGATGACCGTAGGTAGATAACATACTTTACAGAATGGTTCCTTCTTTAAGGAAAACTTAGTTATTTTCACTTTCAAGAATGGAAGAGAATGGCTTTGGCCCTTTGGTGTAAAGGGATGAGTCCCTGACTGCAGTCCAGAGAACCTGGATATGACTTGTCTCTCAGACACTGGAAGTGCTGAGGCAATAGAGGCAGTGTAACACACTGCATCACTGACTCCAACAGGAGTTTTATACTGGCTGTACACATAATCCCCTAGGGGTAGTCCTGGGATGGACATAGGCATGCAAGGGAACTCCTTAAAGTAGAAGCATCCCATAAAGCCACCAGATGCTGATGAAAAGGAGTCAGGTGCAAAGGAAGATTACTTCTAAACAAATGATGAATGCCTAGCACTCAGTTCTTGTCTACAAAGAGGAATGAGTGGGATCACAGAGTTCTCAACTCAGTTAGTGAAAAAATTGGCCAAAGGATTCTCGCCCAGGAGGGGAAAGAAATAGGTCAATAAGATGCTATGCATGGAAGAACTGATGCCAAAGGTAGTGCTAGATTAAAAAAAGAATGGTAAAGAAGGGATATGGATTAAAGAGAGCATTATTAAAGTGTCTGGTCTATTGTGCTGTTTTTTGTTGTGATAAGTACAACAAATCAATTTGAAGTCACTATTATGACTCATTCTACAACAATTATAGCTTCTTATGCAATAGTCTTTAAGGATGTTTCCAGTTAGGATACTCATGAAACAGTAAATACTGTGCATTCTTCCCTAAACATGACAAAGCCAGAAATTCAGTTTAATGTACAAAAGTTCTTGCATGAGTGTGCTACAGTGAATCTTATAACTGTTGAACTCCTGAAATTTACCTTTTATGGATTGGGATACCAAACAAATGTTATGATTTACTGTTATAATTTCCCTCCCTAATATGGTAAAGTACAGCCGAGTAAGGTAGTCAGTATGACAACAGATGTTCAAGGTGAGATCACAGCAACCGTAAACTGCCTTCCTTTCTTCCACCTGCTGTAGAGTTACATAACATCAAGCGTTTCTCCTGTAGTATCTGTTGATGTCTATTGTTATGTATGCTTTACAAATACAAAGGACACAATTTTATATTTGTATAATTTATACTATTTACATTATTTATATACACTTCCACAATTTTTACATATCTATACCTGTATCTGTCTGTATGCTATTATCTATATGTATACACACATTATATATATATATATATATATATATATATATATATATATATATATATATATACAATATAGTTCTAGTTTAAAACCTTGAATTACCATAATCTCAAATTTCACATGCTCAACACCAAAAGCCTGAGTATGCAAAAACTCCAAATACCAAAATTCAAATGCGCAAAGAATTGTAGTGACAAGAGTGAGATACTGTGCCGCGACCTCCTACACCATATTACTGATGTGTGCTGGCCCTAACCCTAACTCTACACATTACTTTACTAAAAACCCTTTCCCTAACAGTACAACTTACACAAGACAAAATGACACAGAGCACAGACAACATAAAACATGTACAACACTGACTGTATCCCTTTACCTAACCCATACTCTAACCCTAATCAGAGTACAACTACTTAGTCACAACTGCTATAACACAGTCTTACCAGCTTCATAACCACAACTTTTTCATTCAAACACTGATTTTTTTTTCTGCCACACTGTTACTTACTGACACTGTATAAAACTAAATTCAACCAAATGTAATTCACTCAAATGAATATCCAGTCATTTGTACATTTTTTTTTAACACCCAAAAACCTTTCTACCAAATGTGAATTTCTACTTTTTGAGTTACACCTATACATAAGTATAGACGTAATCAAAAACGTTGAATACTTATTTAGTAGAACAGTTTCTTTGAGAGTTAAAAAGAGTGATTGCTCATGAGTGAATGCTCATTTGTGTGAATTTAGAGCTATAGCCAGCTATTTTTGTACCCTGTGCTGTTTCCCAGTTATATTGAGGAGCAAAACTTCCAGCACATGGTTTGCTATAGTCACTAAAGATCTAAATACCACACACAGAGCCTTCAGGCTTGAAGAAAAATATAGTACTCGTATTCATTTATGAATGCTAGTATTGCATCAGACCACACACTGAGAGCTTCAAACCGGGTTGCAAATGCAGTATAATTTGGTACTGAAGATTTGACCTCCCTGACATCTTGCACCCAGGGTGTTTGCCACCTTCACCCCACCTTATGTGTGCCTTTCTTTGAATTTAATTTGGCTAGATTAAAATTTTAGATAGTGCAGAAAAATAAGAGTATTCAAGAAAATGAACATTGGACTGAAAAGGTGTTGTTGTGCAGATATGTAAGATAGGGTCTACCTGAGAATATCAAAACCCCATATAATGAATCCTATTTCATTGAGATGACAATATCGAATTTTCAGTTAAGCAAAACCTTAAAACAGCAAAAATGTTCACTGGGAAACTAAACACTTGGCCACCATGGAGGTATTTGCCCTTTTCCCCACTATAGTGTGATCTCGGAGTAGGTATATAGAGTTAGGAGGTGCAGCCCTCCACTTTGGTGGCCTTTAATTGCTTTGTTTTGTGTTTGTGGCCAAGTGGTTAGTTTCCTGGTGAACGTTTTTGCTGGTTTAAGGTTTCGCTTAACTGAAGATTCAGTATTGTCGTCTTGATGAAATTTGATTCACTTATATGGGGTTTCAATATTCTGAAATAGGCCCATAAGATCACATTATAGATCTTAGTGTGTATGCACGAGTTCATGGGTTAAAGTAAGGACTAGGGAAGGGGATACACTTTGTGTTATGCTTTGATAATGGTATATGTGAAGTGTTTGTGTGTGTACGTATGTGTGTGTGTGTGTGTGTGTGTGTGTGTTGTTTAGTGATACTGTTAGGGAAATGCTTTTTTAGTAATGTAATGTGTAGTACTGGGGATAGGGGCATGGGTGGGATTAGCACACATGAGTAAGGTGATGTATGAGGCAAAAGTTCCCCTGCCCACCCTCTCTCATATATGTTAACCCTAATCCCCAGCCCTACACATTATATTTCTAAAAATGCTTTCCCTAACAGTACCATTATTTCAACAGTGTCTGTTCTAGACCTTGTGGTAAGGGTTTACAGATACAGAGTTTTCTTAGTGGGAGAGAAGTATTTGATGATGTTTATTGTTAGATTATTGCTGCAGTAGTCTAAGCTATATGGGACATCCTGCCAAGGATAGGACCATCTGACCACCTTCCAAAGTTTAGTATGCCTTCAGCATGCCCTAGCCGCTGCCCTGCATGAGGGAAGCAGGATAAAATCAGTGGCTAAGGTGCCAAAACTTCAGAACTTTCTTGCTGCCTAAGAGCGTGCTCCCTTGTGGGCTTCAGATGATTAACAATCAGCTAGCGGCTTTATAAGGCTAGGTAGATAAGAACCCCATTATGGACAGCCTTCTACATCATCAATTTTTATGAAGAAAAGTGTTTGTTTTCAGTCCAAAAATATGTTTGAGACAATATCTGGGATTTTTTAATGGTTGTGACTAAAACTTTTACCTCAGATATTTGTATTTTGAGTTATGATTCCCTAATGTGAGTCCCTTGAGCATGTTGTATTTTTGTGATAAAAAAGTGAACTTTTACCTCCAATTTTATTCCTATAAGCTTGGACTTTTGGTTTTGGGGATTGCCCTTAAAAAATACTGCAAAACCTTAAATTCCTAAATTCCTGTCAGAATACTTTACTGACTCTGCTAAGGTCTACTAACTGCTTGTCAGGTACCCTTTTCAGCTAACAAATGTTCCTATGTCACTATGGAGATTCCTTTATTTATTTTATTTTTTGTGAGAAAAGGTGTTCTGTTTATGCATAACAGTATTGTCAGGGGCTGAATCTGGTGTGTTTGGTGGTGATCACTAAAAACTTTATCACAGAAAGAAGTTTTTCAGTCAGGAGGTAACACAGACACTTCTAGGCACTGCTAGATGCCTATGAGACTCCTCCTTTGACAAGGACATGGACTTGGGTCCCAATAACACTGTCATTTACTCCCCAACCACAAGAAGAAAAAAAGTTAATTGGGAGGCTTTGTTTTTTCTGTGGCTCCCTCGTTTCCTCAGCTGTTCCTCAGACCACTCATCTCTTTCTCTTGGTTCCTTTAGTGTTGCTCCTTGGGAGGCTATTAAGGGCTGGCTAGATCTCACAAAGGTCAGGTGGATTCAGACAATAATATCCAAAGTTTGCAAATTTCCCTTCTATACTTAACTATGGCTATTTGGTTGATCTTTGTGTCCTCTGAGGCTGTTCAGTTGTCCTTTCCAGGTAAAGGAAAACTACCCTTCAAGGCATTGGGAAGAAACCGGGGATGTTTCTTCACTAAACCACTCTAAGTAGCTTTATTCCTGGGAAAGGACCATCCTTAAAGCCATTCTTTCTCTGTGAGATCTCCTAGAAAAAGGAAACATAAAACTAAACATTTTTGTTCTCCTAAAGCAGATCAGGAAGACTGGCTTGGCTTTGCTAAGGAGTTTATTAAGAGCCTTTCTAATTTTAAATACCAAATATTCTCATTATAGAAAAAGGAAAATATTTTCCTGTCCCTAGATACTTATTTCCAGTCTGCATGACAAGAAATGGACTTGGACTGGCGTTTCTCAAGTTCCACTGCCACAAAATAAAAAAATCTTACTCTGAAGAAAGTTCTTATTCAGATTCCCCTTCTGATGAGTTGTCTTTTTCTGGTACTATTGCCAGTAATGAAGGGATAGTTTTAGTGACAAAAAAAATGAAATACCAGAATCTCAACAAAGGTAGTATGGATCATTATAGGTGGATTTCCTCAACTCACAGCTGTTTCTCCTGTGTGGCCAGCCTTAGATGATGCTTTTTTTGGCAGCTTGCAGTTTTCCTGATAGTCAGCCACCTGCTGCAAGAAATTCTGATAAGTTTTATAAAGTATTCCAGTCCTGCAAATTCCATTATTTTCTAACCCTAGATCAGATCCTACAGTAATTTATTTGTCTAAATCAGCTTATGCCAAACACCTTTTGGCAGATTCCTCCCCTTAGACATAATCCTCTCCAAACCCCACATTTCCTCAGGTGTCATTTGATGCTTTTAGCATTGAGGCATTTTAGAGTGGTGCAGGTGTTGAAGATAAGTAAAGTCTAAACATTTTGCAATATATCTATATATTTCTTCTGCATTCATCATCCTTTGTTGCCCCTTTTTTCCTCCCTGCTTTCATTAAAAAAAACAAAGTAAAAAATGAATTTTGCTATTTCCATTAGTTAGGCCTCATGCCTTCCTCTCCTCATTTTCTCCCAAATTCAGGTTGTGAATATTCATCTACCATTATTGGTACTTCTCATCTCATTTAGAGATTTTATATTACCATTGCTGGTATTTTACTGTATTACTTTGTTAATTTTGACCTTTTTCTCCTTAGTACTATAGTGCGCTGTGAATGTTGGCTAATAAGCCTAATAAACCTATGGGTTTAAAAAATGTATGCCATGTGGAGATAACATTCCTCATTCTGATGCTTATTCTGAGTGTGTGTACTGTTTAGGAATTAATCATTTACATTCTGGATATGACATTTGCTCTGCATTCAATCACAGAGCTTTAATGGAGCACAGAAACAAGTTGGTGCTGAAGGGTCTTCTTCCTTCTTCATTTTCAGCTTCTACTTCTGGAGTGCCCCCATTAACTAAAAAGCCTAAACCTTGGGCCACAGATCAGCTTCTAGATCTCCTGTCCCACCTGCCTCACCTAGATATTCAAGCCCTCAAACTCACCACATGGTTTGTCAACTTCCAGTGCTGGCTAGACAGTCCAGGTTTTCTTCTGAAGTTATACACATCCTCATATCTTCCAAGAAGGCATTGATTAGGGAGATATGTAAGAGTAAATGGAAAAGGTTTCCTTTCTGGGCTAAGGAGAGACATTTGGACTCCTTTCCAGTTCCCATATCTGCAGGCAAGCTAGTCTATGATCAAAGTTCAGCTAGCAGCTATCTCAAATTTCCATATTAGGAAAAATCATTCCTCCTTGAAATGTCTCAGATTATGTAAAGTCTTTCTTAAGGCACCTTCACCCGTAGACCTCCAATTAAGTATCCCACTCCTCCTTGTTGGGATCTTATACTACTCTTACAGGCTTTGACACAGCCTCCCTTTGAACCAGCAGCAAAAGTGGACTTCTTCTTTTGGAAAAACATTTTTATATTCACCTTTACTTCAGCCAGATGAGTATCTGACCTTCGGGCTCTGTCTTGTCAACCTCCATATCACAAACACTCAGAAAATCTGATCAGCTTTTTGTTTCATTTTCAAAGGCTAAATTGAGTAAGCTGGTGTCAAAATTAACCTTAGGTAGGTGGCTTACCAATTATATTTCTTATGTTTATAAGGATAAAGGTTTGACCTTACTGAGGCCCGTCAAGTCTCATTCAACAAGACCTGATGTTCATCGTGTTACACTGCTGCAGTCATCACACTTCGGATATCCTGCCGTCAGGCGGTCCTGCAGTTGGCCAGAGTTCCAAAGTCTTGGTCCAGCGTCGGTTGCTGTCGCTTCTTCCCTGACATCAGTGCGCCAGGGGTATATAAGATGCATCCAATGCCATTTTCTTCAGTCTTTCTTGCCGCACGGTGCCCGAAGCAGAAGCAGTTCGCAAGTGCCGGTCGGCCGACTCCTGAGATTTTCGAAGTCTAATTTCAGATCCGAAGTCTTCAATAAAGCTAAGTACCCCGTTGGGGAAACTTTTTTCTTGCCTCAGACCGATGTCAGAAAAAGTTAATAATTGTATTGGGAAGCAAATACCTCATAAGGACTTCCACTCTTACTGTATTCCATGCCTAGGCCCTGATCACAACATCACTAGTTGTCGGTTTTGTGCTAGATTTAACAAACGCACTATAAAAAGACGTTTTGATTTTGCTTTGCACTACTTTGGCCGAAGGTTCAATTATACTATGCCGTCGGATCAACCGACGACCGCAGTACTGAAAAAACGCAAAGACAAGGATAAAGACAGGCATCCGAGGTCCAAAACTGACGACAAAACCTCTTCTAGGCCATTCGCCAGTTCGCCGGTTCTCAGTGAGGTGCTTTCGCAGCCCCTGACACCCGCTACCTCAGAGCCACAGGCCGCCTCCGACTCCCACATGGAGACAACTAGGCCTCTGGAAACTCAAGGTATTGGGCCTATGGAAACTAATCCCTCAGATGGGTCCAGAGCCGCTGAGCAGGCATCGGCTTCTGAGGGTGTTTTCAGACCTCCACAACTTACCATTAAAGCAACAGCCAAGACAAAATTACCATTAAAGACAAAGAAGCAAGTACACCATTCTCCTGGACAGTCCTCCATGCCTAAGAAACAGATGCTTAAAATGGCTGAAGACCTCATTACTCTAATCAGAGGTTCCCATCCCCCTCCTGAGAAAAGGCCTAGGCAGGATACAGACTATGATTCCTCTGATCAGGTTTCCATTTCCTCTGATTCCTCTTCAGACCAGGGATACTCTCTACCCCCCTATGAGGACTCTGACGCTGAATAATCTATCCCTTCAGCCTCTCCTTCTGAGGATTATTCTTTTGGGGAAACTTTACATACCATGAGGGAACATTTCCATTGGGAAAGTCAGGATTACTCAGAATCCAAGAAAAGGCTCAGGGATTTCCTTTTATTGCCTCAGCACAGGCCCCTGGCTATTCCGCCTGTGCTAGATATTGTGGATGATGTGTTCTCTGAATCCAGCTTATCTCCTGATTCATTGCCCCCTGCACCAGCCAAGCCAGATAGGTATTATAGAGTCCCCAACTCTCTCAGGTTCCTTTATAAAAACCCTTCTGCTGATCCAGAAACTATTTCCCAGGGTCCAAAAGGGGTTAAGGCTTCCATTGCAAAAAATCCAGTACCATCTGACAGAGATTCCAGAGCTTTGGATAGATGGGGGAAGAAAGTATACACTTCTGCAACTTTAGCAGTAAGGGCTTTAAATTGCCAGTTTCGCATGCTTAAGTACCAACAATATTTAATGGCTCAGTTAAAACAGAAAATGCTTGCAAGCTCAGAAGCTCCTGATTGTAAAGAAATGCAGGATTTATTGCATGCAGTTGAACAGGTGGGAAAACATGCTCTGCAATGTGGTTTTGATTCTTTAGAGGCCTCTTGTAGAGCCGCAGTTACAGGTTCTGTGATTCGAAGACATGCTTGGTTAAAAGAACAAAGCTTACCTGATCATGTTAAGGCAAAATTATTGGATGCTCCTTTACAGCATGATACCTTGTTTGGTGTTAAAGCAGAAGAGGCGTTAAAGAAAATGGAGGATAAAGCTAAATCTATGCCAACAGTCAAGGATTTCTTACAGGTACAGCCACCTCGATTTAGCAGAAATTGGCCAACAAAGAATTGGTCCTTTCCAGTGTCAGACAGGCCACAGAAAGGCAGATACAGATGTCCAAGAGGCAGATCTCAACCCCAAGGCTCAGACAGACAACGACAGTGGGGCACCTCAACCCCAAAAGGAGGTGAGGACAAGTCTCAACCTTACAGGAAACAGTCCCAATGACTTTCCCCTTCGTACACCAAGCACTTCCCTTTTGGAAGCCCCCTTAGAGGGAAAACCAGCACTTTTTTCACAAAACTGGCAAACAATCACCCAAGACAAATGGGTTCCGAATATTGTGTCTCAAGTTTACAGGTTCCACTTTCATACTTTACCAAGGTTAAAAGGAATGCCAGACCTGCCACAAAATCAATGGGCAGAGGCACATAAACAAATTTCAGCCCTCATGGACATAAGAGCTATTCAAAAAGTACCACAACAGGAACAAGGACAAGGATTTTACTCAAGACTCTTCCTGGTCCCCAGAAAGGACAAGGCCTGGAGGCCCATACTAGACCTTTCAATTCTAAATACTTACCTGGACATTCCGAAATTCAAAATGTTGACATTACAGCAGCTTCTACCCATGCTGGGCAAGAAGGCTTGGCTTGTTACTCTGGACCTCAAAGAGGAATACCTGCATGTCCCTATCAGACAAACTTGCAGAACATACCTCAGATTCAAAGCTGGTACAATGCACTACCAATTCTCTGCACTGCCCTTTGGCTTATCTACTGTGCCCAGGGTCTTCACAAAGTGCCTGGCACCAGTAATTGCATTTTGCAGACAAAAAGGAATTCAAATATATCCATACCTGGACGACTGCCTCATTCAAGCAGAGACAAAGGACATTCTTGTACAGTATCTGACGTTTGTAAAAAGGTTGCTAATTTCTCTAGGGTACACAGTAAACGAAAAGAAGTCAAAACTAGTGCCCTCACAACAGATTATATTCCTGGGTGCCAGCTTAAATACAATGGCCCAGATGGCTTATCTCACGCCAGACAAACAAGTTCAACTAACTCAATATTTTCAGTTAGTGGCAAAAAAGTCCCATCTCCCTGCAAGAAAAATTCTGCAGGCCCTGGAATTCATGGCATCCTGCATACTACTAATACCATATGCCAGACTGCATATGAGGAAACTACAATGGTACCTAAAAAGTGTTTGGATTCAACACTCTCACAGTTTAGAAGCAGTAATACCAATGATTCCCTGCCTACAACAGGAGTTTTGATGGTGGGCACAGGCATGTCACCTAAACAAGGGTCAGCCTTTTACCCTACCCACAGCCAGGCAGACTCTAACAACAGATGCTTCGGATTACGCCTGGGGAGCACACATGGCAGGAAAATGCATTCAGGGCAAGTGGACCATAGACCAGATGCATCTTCACATCAATCAAAAAGAGATGTTGGCTGTTCAAAATGCCCTAACAGCTTTCAAGGACCTTCTGCATCCAGGACAATTATTACTAAAGACAGACAACACCACAGTAATGTGGTACATAAACAAGCAAGGGGGCACTCATTCTTATCCCCTATGCAGACAAGCCATGACCTTGTGGAACACAGCTCTAACATATCAAGTTCACCTGCAAGCACAATTCCTGCCAGGAAAGAAAAATACTCTGGCAGACGATCTAAGCAGAAATATCATGGACCCTCATGAATGGAAATTGAATCCACAAATCTTCAGCATGGTAATGCAAAAATGTGGATGCCTAGACATAGATCTTTTTGCCTCCCCACTGAATTGCCAACTATCAAAATTCTGCACAAGGACTTATCACACACAAGCATGGAAGGTGGATGCTCTTTTGTTCAGCTGGAAAAGCCTAAAAGTTTATGCCTTCCCGCCACTGCCTCTCCTTTCAAAGGTACTCCTAAAAGCCAGACAAGAAAAAACACAGATGATCCTGATTGCTCCAGACTGGCCACGCCAGCACTGGTACCCTATCTTAAGGAACTTAGCTCAAGGCCCACTATGGATTTTGCCTCAAATTCCACACCTTCTGACTCAACAAAACAATCAGATTCTGCATGGACAGCTCAAAACCCTAAACCTGACTGCATGGCAGATTCATTAGTCAAACAGGCAACACCTCTCTCTAAAGCTGTTATGGATGTCATTTTGAGGCCAGGAGGCCTAGCACCAGGAAAGCTTACTCAGAAAAATGGAAGAGATTCTGCGCCTGGAACCAGGCTCAAAGCCTTGACCCTCTTGTCCCAAACATTCCTCAGATTTTACAATACTTAACTGAGATGCTGGACAGACGCCTATCCTTCTCATCAATTAAGATCCACGCCTCTGCCATTTTATCACATTACAACACGGATCCTCCTTTATTCTCTCACCCCTTGCTAAAGCAGTACCTCAGAGGGGCTAAAAACATAAGACCGCCCCGGAGAGCACCAACACCAACTTGGGACCTCAATTTCGTTTTGGAAAAACTGACCCTGCCACCTTTTGAGCCAGCCAATACAGCCAATCTAAAATTTTTATCATGGAAAACAGCTCTGTTCCTGGCAGTAACTTCAGCACGAAGAGTCTCAGAGCTACAGGCATTAATGGCAGTGGAACCTTTTATAATTTTTCATCAGGACATGGTTTCTTTAAGGACAAACCCTACCTTTATGCCAAAGGTGGTATCTAGTGTGGCTCTTAACCAAACCATCCATTTGCCACCTTTTTATCCAAACCCCCAGAATAAAGGGGAGAAACCTCTGCATTCTTTGGACATACACAGGCAGCTACACTTCTGCTTGGACAAAACAAAAGCTTTCAGGAAAACTGAGCAACTGTTTGTAGCATATGCTGCAGGATCACAGGGCAAGGCTATCTCAAAGCAGACTATATCCAAATGGATAGGACACTGTATTCGTTGCTGCTACATACAGCACGGAAAATCAGTCCCAAATAACATTAGGCCACATTCCACCAGGGCAACAGCCACTTCAACAGCCTTTCTCAGAGGAGTACCTACCAAGGAAATTTCGGAGGCTGCAACTTGGAGTTCAGTGCACACCTTTATAAAGCATTACCACTTGCCTCTTTACTCTAAACCCAGAGCAGGATTTGCCACTGCAGTTCTGCAGGGCCTCATAGCCAATCCTAACTCTTTATAGACCAGCCATCCAACCATAGCTTTGGGATTCTACCCAAGTGTGATGACTGCAGCAGTGTAACACGATGAACATAGTACAGTTTTGTACCTACCATAAATGTAGATGTTCGAGTGCTCACACTGCTGCAGTCCAGGTTACCCTCCCTCCATCCCCTCTGAACTAGCTGGACTTATCTATACCTTTCTATCCTATACAACCTTTGTGGTGTATTTGCTTGTAACTGAAGGTATTGTTTTTATTTTATATGTATATTTTTTATTAGCAATATGTATTGCCTACCTACTTGGGGGCACCTGACATCTGGGGCAAGAAAAACTGAAGAAAATGGCGTTGGATGCATCTTATATACCCCTGGAGCACTGACGTCAGGGAAGAAGCGATAGCAACCGATGCCGGACCAAGACTTTGGAACTCTGGCTGACTGCGGGGACCGCCTGACGGCAGGATAACCCAAGTATGATGACTGCAGCAGTGTGAACACTCGAACATCTACATTTATTGTAGGTACAAAACTGTACTTTTCCTCTTCTTCTGCCTTTTTATCCAGAACTTCAATAGATGATATTTTTGCTTCAGCTACCTGGTCCAGTACTCATAACTTTATTTATCATTACAAACTGGATATTTTCTCCAGGGATATGGTGGCTTTTGATTCTTTCATTCTTTGGAATATCCTTCCATAATAACCACCCCGTGTTTCAAGCAGCTGGGGATTCTGTTCCAGTCATTGAGGAATGGACAAAAAAAACACAATATCAGATACAAAAGTTATATACTCACCATAACAATGCATCTCTGTTGATGTTTTTGTCCTTCAACAACACCCTGCCCTCCATCTCCCCTTCCATATCATGGAAAATATTTATATAGACTTGGCTGAGTTTAAGTTTTCCAAGTCTTTTTGGTTTCTAATACCATGACAAAAAATGGACCCCATTCCTAAGTCAAAGTATGATTAAAGTCCATGAAATTAGTATTGTTTCAGTATTTGACTTTAGCCAGAGGTGCTCTTTGCAGCACCCGCAATGTGCCCAGAATTGACTCCTCTTGCAATTTATATGGAGTTACATGTATTGATAACATATCTAAGTATGATTGTAAATTCCTTTTTATAAGACCCATTGCTCCTACTACTACTGGGACTGTCTGGGTATCATTCTTCCACATTGCCCTCATTTCCACCTATAAATCCTGGTATTTTATGACTTTGTGTCTCTCTGTATGTAAGATTCTGTAATCACAGGGTGTAGCAATTTCAGTGATCAATGCTACTTTTGTCTTCTTTTCATGGAGCACTCTATCTGGTTATCTCACATTTATTTTTTGAACTGTTGGTAATAGGTAATTCCATATGATATAAACGTCATATTTTTCTATAATCCTTTGTGGTTCATAAAAAACATAAAACAGCACAAAATAAACTAAAAAAAAAATCTGAACTACATTGATGCCAAAAAGAACAAAAAAAAAAAGAACTCCTTGTAAAACTTTAATTATGGCAGTACTATAAAACATTTTCATAACCTTTCACTTGATGTATCCATTAGTGAATATCATCAGATAATATACAGTCTCAAAGTAGCAATTTAATACATGTAACATAGGTTCATAGGTTGATACTAGGCTATCAGCCCTAGGGCCTATACAAGCCTAGCCATAACAGTTCCCTGGCTATTTCTTCCCACACTATTTTCTTCCTGGACCCCTGTCTAACAGGGCGACTGACGTAATCCCCGGGGTGAATTTCCTTTCTCCCATCCAATCGTCAAGGTTCCTTTTAAAGAGAGCCAAAGAGGCACTCTGCTTGGCATGTATGGGCAATCTGTTCCAGAGTCTGGGGAGTCTCTGGGTCAGGAACCTGTCCCTCCAGCATGTTTTGTTTATTGTGATGACAAGGTTTAGATCCCTGGAGTGTGTGGCTCTGAGGGATTGGGATTTCTTTAAGTGTAGCATGTCCAACAACTCTGGGTTTGACATGGCCTTGTATGTTAAGCAGAGATCGCCTCTGCATAGACGATATGTGACAGAGTATAGCTGGAGTTTTTAAGGCGGTCAGCGTAGGGCATCTGCTTTAGGCCTGTGATTTTTTTAGTGTTTCTGCGGCCTTTCCAGTTGTTGCAGATGTCTTGAGAGGTACATACCAAATGGGGCGTTGTATTCTATAATGGGTCGAATGAGGGATGAGTACAGTGGGACAATGACCTCCTTTTTTCTGGATGAAAAGCCTTTAGTGATGAGGTGTGCCACATAGAAGGATTTCCTGACTGTTGTGGTGATGTGGTTATTGAAGGTGAGACCACTGTCCACCTGTGTCACTAAGTCTCTTATCACACTTTCGGTGTTTAGTGTACTGCCACCTATATGGTAATTCACGGGAACATGTTTTTTACCAAAGGGGATAACTATACATTTCTTGGCATTGAGCTTGAGCCCATGGCTCTGGCACCAAGCATCTGTTTCTGTAAGGCCCTTTTGTAGAGTATCCACATCATTTGGGGATTCAATAATGGCTCCCAGTGTGCAGTCATCTGCGAACTTTATTAGCCAGAGTCCCTTAGTGTTGGCCTGTACATCAGAGAAGTAGATGCCAAACAAGAGCGGTCCCAGGACTGAACCCTGAGGTACTCCACTTGTCACTTGTCTGGAGCTGGATTTGGAGTCGGCTACTTTTACAGTGTGGGTTCTATCAGTAAGCCAGTTGGCAACCCATTGGATGATGTAGGGATTAATGCCCAGCTTAATAAGTTTATCTATGATTCCAGATTGGGGGATGGTGTCAAAAGCCTTGGCAAGGTCTAGATAGGCTGTGTGGACCACCGTACCCTTGTCCATGGCTCTGGAGACTGATTCGAAGAAGTCAATCAGGTTCAGGAGACAAAATCGGCCCTTCACGAACCCAAACTGGGTGGGGTCCAGTGTTTGAACTTTGCCAATGTCTTTGTTTATAAGTTCCATGATAATACGCTCCATGGCCTTGCAGATAAGGCTCGTCAGACTGATGGGACAGCAGTTTCCAGGATCCAAGGTGGATTTCCCCTTGTGGAGTGGGATAACTGTAGCTCTGTGCCACTCAGTGGGCACGAAACCTGAGGTGAGGGTATGATTAAACATGACACTTAGGTGAGGTGCCAGTTCATATTGTAGTTCATGTAGTACACAGCCCAGGATGTCATCTGGTCCCATGGATGCTGTATTCTTAGCTTTGGAGAGTGCGTTGTATACCTGTGTGGACATTATTACCGGATTTTGGCAATCTTCCGTTATTGAGATGGGCCATTTAGGGGGTGAGAGGGTGGTGAAGTTGGCACTGAATCGATCTGCCAAGATATTGGCAATATCCTTGGGATCAGTATATTTAATGCCATTCTGTTGTAGCTCAGAGCAGATCTGAGCATTGCCATTTAGATTCTTGACATAGTTATAGAATGCCTTGTGATTGTCTTTGGAATATTTGGCAATTTTATTTTCGTAACTAGCTTTGGAGTATTTTATGAGGGATCTCAGTTTCTTACTGAGACTGGTAAGGGAGTTTTTTGCATCCTGGGATTTTCCTCTTTTCTGCAACAGTTTCTTCCTTTTGTTGTAAAGTTTGTTTATGACAGGGGACCACCGGATTGGCTTCATTTTTTTGGATGAGAGCATCTTGGTTCTGTTTGGGGTGGCACGATTCATGCATGCGTGGATGTGCTTGTACAGTGCCTTAGTGAAGGATTCAGTAGTTGAACTTTCAGTTCCCATCTGCATGGGTGTCATGAAGTTTGTCACTTCTGACTTGAGTAGCATGAAGTTGGCTTTGGAGAAGTTTTTTATGGAGGTTTCCTTACTGGGGGGTGGGGGTGGGACGTGGATGTTAAGTGTGATTAGCTTATGGTCAGGCCTGACTAACAAGGGGCTGACCATAGGTGTGGAGCATCAATTTCCCATGTTGGTAATGACCAGGTCTAGGATATTGGAGCTCCTGGTGGGACTATGGATTAGTTAATCCAGGGCATTGGAATTTATGAATTCCAAGAACCGTTGGGCAAAGGTGTTGGTACATGGGTATTTTTCCCAGTTAATGGCAGGGTAGTTAAAATCACCCAGTATTAGAGTGATTGGTTCTATCTTAATATTTTCCAGTATGTTTAGAAAGGTGTAGTGAGAATCTTGGGGCATGGTGGGGGATCTGTAGCAAACTACAATTCGGAGTGCAGTTTTACCTAGTGTTAGTTGCACCTGGAGAATTTCAGACGCATTTTGTTGGGCAACTAGCCTGGTGGTGTGAATATCCTTGGTGAATATTGACACTCCTCCACCTTTAGTGTTTCGGTCTTGGTTTGGTGGCCGAAAAGTGTGGTAAGAGTTGTAGCCTGGTATTGCAGGGGTGCTCTCTAGATCCTTGAACTAGGTCTCAGTTACTGCACAGATATCGATGTTCTCCATTTTTAGGAGTGCCTCGAGAGAGTGCATTGTGAGGTTTAGACTTGTTCCCCCAATGACATCGATCACCCCTCCCCTTTTAAAAGCACCCTTCATCCCACTTACACAATAAACTTCAAAATACATTGTTTCATGTTCCTAAGAATATATTTCACTAAAATGAAGCATAAATAAATTTAAGTTATGTTACTCCAAAAGATAACTAAGTATAAGTAAAAATTAAAACAAATATTCAAATATATTTAAAACAAACCCTTCTACATCATTTCATTTATCATGTTAGTGCCTTAATTCTTAACAAACAATAAATAGAACAATAGTCATTCAACCCAGGCCAATGATGAGTATTCAATTTTAACAGCCACAGGAGCACTTTTTTCAACAAGTAAAGGTTCCAAGGGCCACCTCTTGTTCCAGTTTTTTAGTTTATCAATTGCCATATACCTAAAAAATAGGCCAGGGAATTTTAAAACATGTTTGGCCAGGGAGATTATATCCTTTTACTTATCGTTATACTCATGTTCATAGATCCTACCTCTAAGCCTCCTTCCAGTTTTGCTTACATAAAAACATGGGCGCTCCTGGCACAAGGCTAAATATACAACACACTTTGAATTACAGTCAAATTTATACATAAGTTTCTATTCAAGTTCCCTTATCTTAAATACAGCTCCTGTATTAAAATTACTACAATGGGGCATCTACCACATTTTATCATTTTGGGCATATAATTCCTTTCCTTTGTATTTAAATTTTCCAAAATACATTTGAAATTCAATCCCTTATTGAATACTACCCTAGGTGTAGTTCCTACCTTATCCCTAAGGATCCTGTCTTCCATCAAAATATACTAATTTTTATTTAATATCCATTTAATCACCTTATGGTAGTTACTAAATGTGGTGATAAAATTCAAAGAATAGTTAAGTTCATCTAATTCCTCAACTCCTTCCTTTAGCACCCTTGGCTCAGTTATTCCACTGTTACTTTCCCTACATAATATGGGGTAAAAATATCCATAGGACATTTTCATATTATGTATTAGTGTCATATTAGTGACCTCAGTCAGAAGTTCATGTAATAGTTCCCATGAGTAACCTTTCTTCTCAAACATCTTCACCAGTTGCTCACTTTCCTGATTCAAATGATCATCCAGGGAAACCGTCCTGGCTACCCTGACCAACTGTCTCTTGATTACAGATCTTTTTTGGTGATACAGATTTGAGCTAGAAAAATGAAGACATTTATTTGAGTAAGTGCTTTTCCTAAAAATTCTAGAAATATATCTACTGTTAATTCTATCTTTTCTAAGATTACATCAAGATAAGCTAACCTATCAGTATTTAAATTAGGCTTAAATCTCAAAAAAAATGTTGTCCCATTAATATATTGCATAAACATATTAAAACTCTGCTCCCTCCCAAAAGATTAATATATTGTCAATGTACTGCAAGTACATTCTCATTTTATCCTTATATTCACTGTTAAAAATGAATTGGTGCTCCCATTTAACTATGACCAAATTAGCCAAAACAGCCCCACATGGGAGCCTCATTGCTACTCCACTGTTTTGTAAATAGTAAATAACTTCAAAATATATAAAATTATTGTCATTGACTATTTCCATTAGATCCTCATACAGGTTTATATGATCCTGAGGTGCTCCTTTTTCCACCAAAAAATCGGTTACCCATTGTATACCCAAGGTTTGAGGAATTACGGTATACAGATCTTTGACATCTGTTGTGGCTAACTTATGATCAGGATGGTATTCCAGCTAATTAATAGATTTTAAGAAACCCCAGGAGTCCTTACAAATTTGCCCTTCAGTTTCAGATAAGCTTTGAGGTTAACATCTAAAAACTTAATGCACAATGATGTTAAAGAATTCCTCCCATCAATGATAGGGCGCATTGGTGGACCCCCAAAATTTTTATGTGTTTTGGGGACACCAAAAATTTTGCTCAATAAATATATCTTTTAGATGCACATAAATGCCCCTATATGCAATATTCATCTGATTTTTAGAAACTGGTTCATATGTTTCATTTTGCAAAATGTTCAGCATTTTGTTCTTATAATCATGCAGGTCCATAATAACTAACCTTCCCCCTTTATCCGGCTTCATAATTCTTATCCTTTGCCTCCTTAAGAAATCCAATAGGGCATATACCTCCCCAGACAATTTATTATTCAAACAATTATTTCTGTTCAACATATTCCTAAAGTCTAATTCATGAACCTTTTCATATAATAATAAGGCCGGATGTAAGGGGGGTTAAAATTACTAGGGATCCTGCAAATATTATCAGAGACCATTCCATCTTCAAATAATAAGTTCAGGTTTAATTTTCTCAAATAAATTTTCAAATCTAATAATGTATTAATTAAATTATCCCAACTGGAAGGGACAAAAGTCAGCCCTTTAAACAACATGTCAACAATCAAAGTGTCAATAGCAATTTCAGAAAAGTTATACATCTGAAAGTCACCTTCATGATTGCTGACAATAGTACAACCAAGGGATTTGCTTCCATTTTGTTCCATTATGAGTGTTGAGTCAGAAATTCATTGTTCATTAAGAATTCCTTGTTGTTTGTTGCTTTGTCGCAAATCACTACCAGAAATTAAATCCTACCCGAATACCACCCTTTTGGTGAGTTCCATTTTTGTTGGCTGTTTGAAGGGGGTTGTGTCTGATTTTGTAAATGCCATTGGTCCCCATGTTGGGGCATTCAAAAATCCTGCTGCTATCATTGGTTCTGATGCTCCTATTGACCATACCTCTCCTCAATCTGCTCTGGACACCTTAATGGGGATTTTGCACAATTAAGTTCTTTTCATCATCCATTGCTTTTTTCTTTTGATGGTTGTTAGAATCCTTTGATGTATTATTAAGCAAATGTCCCCCATATGATGAACCATAATTGGTTCCCTTCCTTGTTCCCCACACTTGTGAGTGAGGGGGCACTGGATATGCTTTGCCCTTGGCATAATCGTTACTGTCCCTATCCAATTTCCTGATCTTATTTAGCCACATCTTGTTCATATGCTGCTCAATACTATTGAAAATTCTAATGTGCTCAGTCTTAACATTTTTATAATTTAAATCTTGTTTTAAAGCAACATCCAAATTATTCAAATAATGTGCTAGGAATTCTATAAGTTTATTATTATGCCTAACCAAAATTTCTAACAGTTCATACCCCATCCTATCAAAAAAGTTCAGGAACTCAGTATGTAAGGGTGAATTAGCTTCAAGCCCGGTGGGATACCGCCAGACTCGCAAACCTTTAGGAATTTGTTTCTTCATAATACACTCAATGAAATATGTATTTTCCAACTGTAACTTCTTATACTTCATTAATTTGCAAACCAACTTATCGAGCTTCTCATAGCTAGTGTCCTTCTCAACCTGCAGTTCAATTCCAAGTTCAAAACCATTACCCAGCCACTTATTTAAAACCAGGATATTACATTGGTAAGTATGGTTCATTACCATATCATTGGAACCATTACCCTGCCTCACCGGATGTACTGGCCTATGAGGTTCCTGAATCAGACCATCCACCAAACCAGAAGGATATCTGGTCAGTCCCAACTGATGATTTAAATTTTCATTGCCATTAAATGTAGGTGCTCTCCCATGAGATGCTTGTGCAGTGGAAGAAAATCGGATGAATTCCTATCCAACAGAAAAAGTCCAGAAGGGTTTCTCATATACTCTTCATGATTGCTAATAACTTGTGCAAAAACTTCCAGTCAGTTGTTGAATTAAAAAGGTGAGGTTACCAGTGGTAGTCTTTACATTACCCAATTCATTAGGTGTAAAAAGTACTTGAGAGCCCAGCGATTTTCCTTTGGCCATAACATATAAAAAAAAACTACTAAAAAACGAAAAACAGCACAAAACAAACTCAAAAATATTTGAACTGTGTTAAAGCCAAAACAAACAAAAAAACCGGAAAAAAAAACCTCTTTATAAAACTTTAGTTATGCCAATACTATAAAACCCTTTCATAAAAACATTAGCACTTTCGTCCACTTTACATATCCATTAGTGAACGTCATGAGATAAAATACAGTCTCAAAGTAGCAATTTAAATATGTGTAACAAGCAAATCAAATCTTGTTCCCCAATGACATCAATCAAACCTCCCCTTTTAAAAGCATCCTTCTTCCCACTTATTCAGTAAATTTCAAAATATATTATTTCACATTTCTAAGAATATATTTCACTAAAATGAAGCATAAATAAATAGAACAATAGTCATTCAATCCAGGCCAATGATAAACATTCAATTTTAACTGCCACAAGAGCTCTTTTTCTCCAAGTAAAAGTTTCAAGGGCCACCCCTTGGTCAAGATTTTAGTTTATCAATTGCCATATACCTAAATGTGTGGCCAGGGAACTCTAAGACATGTTTGACCAGGGCATTTATATCCTTTTCCTTCTTAATGTTCTACTCATGTTCGTAGATCCTATCTCTTAGGCTCAGTTCGGTTTTGCCCACATAAAAACATAGGCACTCCTGGCACAAGGCTAGATATACAACACCTTTTGAATTACAGTCACACTTATATGTTATAAGTTTGTATTCAACTTCCCTTATCTTAAATTCAGCTCCTATATTAACCTTACTACAATGGGGGCATCTACCACATTTTATAATTTGTGGCATATAATTCTTTTCCTTTCCTTTGTGTTTAAATTTTCCAAAATACGTTTGAAATTCAAGCCCTTATGGAATACTACCCGAGGTGTAGTTCCTACTTTATCCCTGAAGGTCCTATCTTCCGTCAAAATAGACCAGTTTTTGTTTAATATCCATTTAATCACCTTATGGTCATTACTGAATGTGGTGATGAAATTCTGATATTTTTGCACCCTATCCACTGATTTTATCCTGCTTCCCTTGTGCAGAACACTGGCTAGAATATGTGGAAAGTATCATATGGCTTTGAAAGCTGGCTGGTTGTCCAGTTATTGGCAGAGAGTTCCATGTAGCATAGGCTACTGCAGTGGTGATCTATCTGACCAACTACTGTTATGGTATGCCTTACTAGACAAAGACCAAATAATTTTAATCATGTGCTGGAAAGAGAATTTCAAGTAAATCTATCTGTATCTATCTATATGTATACACACACACACACACAGATATATATATATATATATATATATATATATATATATATATATATATATATATATATATATATATGGGTCCCCTTCAGATGATCAAACTGTTAAAAGTTTGACTTTCATATGGCCGAGACCATATGATCGAAATTTCTAAATCTCGACCAATCTGAATGGAGATCTCCATACAGTGTGAAACGGGAAGTTTCCCGTTACCGCAATGTAGTGCGATCTCGGAGTTGGTATAGTTAAGTAGTGGGGGTGGGGCCCAGCCCCCCATGTGGGGGGTGCAGTGGGGACTTGCCCCCCTGCTAAACAGAGTTAGTGAGGGGTTTTTTGTGTTTTAGTGTTTACTTTACATGGTCAGTGTTTCAAATGTTCGATCATATGCTCTCAGTTTTATGAAAGTTGAACATCTGAGCTGTCGATCATGTAAAGTAGACCCATATATATATATTTATATATACATATATATGTATATATATATATATATATATATGTGTGTGTGTGTGTGTGTGTGTATATATCTATATATCTACAGCTGTTGATATATATATATATATATATATATATATATATATATATATATATATATATATATAGGTCTATTTCTTACTTACTTACTTATGCCCGTCACCCTTGACAGGGTATGGGCCACCAACTACAGCTCTCCACTGAATCTTGTCATGGGCCAGCTGTTCTATTTGGTTCCATGTGTAGCCTCTAAGCTTAGCATCTGCCTCAAAGTCTCGCCTCCAGGTGTTTTGTGGGCGGCCTCTTCCTCTCTTCCCCTGAGGATTCCAGTGCAATGCCTGTCTTGTAATGTTGTTTGCTGGTTTGCGAAGAGTATGCCCAATCCATCTCCACCTCCTCCTCTTAACTTCTTCCCCAATCGAAAGTTGGTTGGTCCTTTCCAAAAGGGTGGCGTTGCTAATAGTGTCTGGCCATCGAATCCGTAGAATCTTCCTGAGACAGCTATTTGTAAATGTCTGAAGTTTTTTAGTGGTGGTCTTGTTTAACCCCCAGGTCTCTGCCCCATACAGCAGTACTGACTTCACGTTAGAGTTAAACAGCCTTATCTTGTTGATCAAGGATAGTTCTCTTGTTTTCCAGACCCTATTTAACTGTATGAAGGCTGCTCTTGCTTTTCCTATCCTTGCCCTGACATCAGCTTCTGATCCGCCCTGCTTGTCAATTATGCTGCCAAGGTAGGTAAAGGACTGCACTTCCTCCAGTGGCTTCCCTTGCAGAGTGATAGGGTTAGTATTTGTGGAGTTTAATTTAAGGATCTTTGTCTTCAGATTGTTAATGTTAAGACCCACCTCTAGTGCTGTAACTGCCACCAAATTTGTCTTGTTTTGCATTTGCTGCTGGCTGTGAGAGATGAGGGCGAGGTCATCAGCATAGTCCAGATCTTCCAGCTGACTCCATAGGGTCCATTGGATCCCATTTTTCTGTCCTGCAGTAGATTTCTTCATAATCCAATCGATAACTAACAGGAAGAGGAATGGTGACAGTAAGCATCCTTGCCTGACCCCAGTTTTTACTTGAAAGCTTTCAGAGAGCTGCCCTCCATGTATAACCCTGCATGATAGACCATTGTATGAGTTCTTTATCAAATTTACTATTTTCGTTGGTATACATAGTGCTTCAGAAGGCTCCACAGTGTCTCTCTGTCCACGCTATCAAATGCCTTTTCAAAGTCAACAAAGTTGATATACAATGGTGAGTTCCATTCAACTGACTGTTCCACAATTATTCTGAGCGTTGCAATTTGATCAGTACACGATCTATTTTTGCGGAAGCCTGCCTGCTCTTCTCTCAGCTTTTTGTCAGTGGTGTCCTTTATCCTTTCCAAAAGGATATGGTTGAAAACTTTTCCTGGAACTGATAGAAGATTGATGCCTCTGTAGTTGTCGCATTTGCTAAGGTCCCCTTTCTTGGGAAGCTTAATGAGATGGCTCTCTTTCCATTCTGAAGGAACAGTTTCCTCTGCCCAGATTCTTTCAAAGAGTGGGTACAACATCTCCACTGACGTATTCAAGTCTGCTTTAAGGGCCTCTGCCGGGATGTTATCTGGTCCTGCCGCTTTCCCATTTTTCATTTGGACGATGGCTTTCCTGATCTCCTCCTTGCTTGGCTTTTCACAATTGATTGGTAGATCTTCATTGGCTGGCTCAATAATTGGAGGGTTTAGAGGTGACGGTCAGTTTAGAAGTTCTTCAAAGTGTTCCACCCACCTTTTCAGTTGATGTTCTATACTATTGATGGTTTTCCCTTGCTTATCTTTAACAGGTCTCTCTGGCTTACTGTACTTTCCTAAAAGTTGCTTGGTGATATCATACAACATTTTTGTGTTACCACTGTAAGCTGCCAGTTCTGCCTCAACTGCCAACTGTTCCACATAATTGTTCTTGTCTATTTTAATGCATCTTTTGACCTCTCTGTGGGCATCTGCATATTCTTCTTGGGCCTTGATCTTTGAAGCTCTGGTTTTGCTGTTGTTTACTTTTGCCTTCTTCCTCTTTCTGTCTTCTATCTTTACCAGTGTTTCTGCAGTGATCCACTCTTTCTGATGATACTTTTTAGGTCCCAGTGTCTCTTGACAAGCTAAGTCTACAGCCTTTTTCACATTCTGCCAAGAGCTGTTTACTCCACCCTCCTCAACCAGTTCTTGTAGCACTTCAAATTTGTTCTTCAGTGCAATGTTGAACTGTTCTTTTGTCTGAGAATCTTTCAATAGATGAACATTGTATTTGATTCTCCTAGATGACTCTTGAACCTGGGTTCTTTTTAGCTTTAGCTTCAGTCTAGCCACCACCAAGTGATGGTCAGATGCTACATCTGCCCCTCTTTTCACTCTGACATCTTGTAATGTTCTTCTAAACCTTCTACAGATGCATATGTGATCTATCTGGTTTTCTGTTGTGTAGTCAGGGGAGACCCATGTATTTTTGTGTATCCGTTTGTGGGGAAAAATGCTGCCTCCAATGACCAAATTGTTGAGAGCACATAGATCAACAAACCTTTCACCATTCTCGTTGATTGTTCCCAGAGCATGTGTACCCATGATTTGCTCATATCCTATGTTACTGGATCCGACCTTGGCATTTATATCGCCCATAAGGATAGTAAGGTCTTTGTCTGTGTAGGTCTCGAGGATCTGTTGCAGTCTTTCATAAAACTGATCTTTATCTTCCTCTTCACTGTCATTAGTTGGTGCATAGCACTGGACCACATTCATTACAATTTTCTTCTTCTTTGTACGGAATGAAGCTGTGATGATCCTGGGGCCATGTGCTTCCCATCCAATCAGGGCTCTCTGGGCCTGTTTAGCCAACATAAGACCAACCCCTTGGGAGTGAAGTGCTTCACGGTCCTCATGTCCAGAATAAAGCAGCAACTCTCCTGTAGATAATCGACACTGACCAGCCCCTGTCCACCTTGTCTCGCTGATTCCCAACAAACTCAAGTTGTTATTTCTCATTTCTGCTGCCACTTGGGCTGCCTTGCTTAGCTCATACATGGTCCTGACATTCCATGTGCCAATGTTTATTTTCCTGGTAGAGAAAAGGGTGCTCTGCTTTGTGGCGTCCTTTCGGCTTTGGCCACAAAACTTCATAAATCTTCCATTTGAAGAACCCTCCTCTTCCAAGACAAGATTGTCTGTGTTTCCTGTAGTTGGTGTTTTTGTAGCAAATAGTTTTTTACGGGATGGGGTTGCTAACCCTAAGCCCAACCCTCCTCCTTTTTCAGCCGGGCTTGGGACCATCCTTGTCGGAGTTAGGTCTATTTCACTCTAGCGAATTTTCACATAACCGAAAATCAAAAGAACAAGATGAGAAGATCAAAATCTCACAACATCAAATCTTTACATTGCCAAAATTCAGAACAATAAAACACCAGCTGCTCCGTGAACACAAAAATCTAACTTTTTTAAAGTTTTTGCAGGGGGCCAAGCCCCCCTGCACCCCTTCCAAATTATATATACCAACTCCAAGATCACACTACAGTGAGGAAAAGGGTAACTTTCCTGATCCTCACTGCACTGCCATCTCCATTCAGAAGCTCTGAATGGTGTGTGATATGTGCAGCTTGTGTTTCATTGATCTGTATTTCGGCAATGTAAAGGTTTGTTGTTGTGCAGTTTCACTCTTCTCATCTCATTCTTTTGATTTTCGGTAATGTGAAAATTCAGTAGAGTGAAGCAGACCCATATATATATATATATATATATATATATATATATATATATATATAGATCTATTTCATGTGGTTAACATTTCAGAATGTTGAAGACCATAGGGCCGAGACCATATGATCGACATTCGAAATGTCGACCATTGAATTAAAAAAAAAAAAAAAAAAACAATAAAAACTTACCTTCACACTACTAGCAGGAGGGCTATGCCCCCCTGCACTCCCCTGAGGGCCTCTGCCCCCCACACCCCCTGGAACTTAAATATACCAACTCTGAGATTGCAGTACAGTGCAGAAGATGGAAATCTTTCCATTCCACACTGTACGGAGATGCCAGTTCCACATGGTTGACATTTCGAATGTCGATCATATGGTCTCGGCCATATGGTCTTTGACATTCTGAAATGTTTTGCAAGTGGCCATGCCATGTGGCAGCCCCTCATAACAACTGAGGGATTGCATAACAATGAGCAGGTGAACCCCCTGCACACACCTTACTAATACTTGCTGAGTGTAACCTTAGACTTTATTCTTTTCATAACACTGCCACAATTCAAGCAAGTTTGTTCTGGTTACATAGTGGAGTTTTAGTGTTTCAGTCACAAAAAGAGACTGTTTCCTTTTCTTTTAGATACTTTGAGTTTTCTGATGTGTTGAATTTCAGAATGCTGGCATGAATCGCTTCAATTTCAATGTTTTGCTTTCCAATATTTCAACAAATGCGCTCACACACACACACACAGTTATAGATATATGTATGTATTTGTATATGTATGTATGTGTGTGTGTGTGTATAGATATATATATATATATATATATATATATATATATACACACACACACACACACACACACACACACACACACACACACACACACATGTAAACGTATGTGTGTGTGTGTATGTGTGTATATGTATGGAGTCCATCAGTGTCTAATGTGTAATATATGAATTAGTGTGTGGCCATCCTGCCAATGAGGACATATCAAATAGCTCAGATAGGAGGATAAGTTACCCACATCACCATGGAGACAATATCTCTTTCCTCAAGTGAATTCATTCTCCTATACACTCATGATAAAAGCTAACCCAAGATTAGCCTGATTGCCAATGACGTACCCCAAGGCCACCTTTGACAGCCCTAGTCCCCCCCCCCCCAGTCCTAGGATAAGCAAGCTTCAAAAATGCCTAAGTTGCTAGTCAAACTCTGGTTATCTGGGCCATAGTCAGGGACCATCCTTCTGTGTCAGTAGAGCTGGCAGGGTGTGTTTACTATTAGTTGACATGTTAGCTATAAAACGTTGTGGAAGCATTTTAATGTTTCTATATTTTGATGTATTGTGTGTGTGTTTTATATGTTATTTGCTGTATGTGTGTGTATCCCTGGTTCATAATCTGGGATCCATACTTTATTTATATTTTTCTTTTTTTTTTCTTTTTATTTTAGCACCCTATCCATTGAGTTTTGGTGTTCCAATCACAAAAATCATGTAAGCATGACTGGAAACTATGAGACAGAGCTTGTCTGCTGCCATTATTTTAACTGTCAGGTCTCTTGTTACTACTGCAGTAAATTAATCTTTGCTCAGGCAACCAAGCTTTGTAAACCATAGTGAACACAAATATTTTAGTTAATTAAAAGCAAAGCTGTTGATGACAAGAGGTTGCTTAAGGTAGGCTGAAAGTTTTGGGTTTGTAGCAGTCTGTTTTTGAGTGCGCAGGGAAAGAAGTTTCCTTTTATATTTTTTAAAAAGCCTTAATATGCCAAGTTTAGGGTACTTTTAGCTGGGATGAGGAGGACTGTGTGATAAAACATGCTTTGATTGTGCAGGTAAAATGGTAAGAAAGTCTGGTGGTGCGATTACAATAATGATAAAAACCTAAAAATATGTAGACACAATGGACTAGGCATGATATATTTTATCACATACATGTATGATTATAATCCATGTTGATCCAGACTGTAAACTGTAACATTCTGGATTTGTCGTTGCAAACACACTTTCTACTGCAACTCTTCCTATAGCTCTCAACCAATCTGGGACACTTTTAAAATATTACTACTATTAACTTGAGACCTTGACAGAATAAGAGAATGTGAATTAGTATACATTTTCTGAATTAAAAAAAGTCTGTAACTCTAATTGTTGTCATTATTTATTAAGTGTAATTCACCTTCTTTTCTCCAAAAGCCACAAGTTTTAGGAGGGACAGTGCCAACATTTTTGTCAAAATCGGAGGCGACCCTAAAAATCAGGGACAGTTGAGAGGTGTTCCCTCCCATGGTGCTCTTCTTCCCTCTCCATATTTCATTGCTGCTTTTTCAAGCAACAGATAGATCATCATTCCCACTGCTGCAGTAGCCTTTAGGTTATATGGGTTGTGTCTTGCTCTGGCTTCTGCCCATACTCCCACTCTGACTGCTCATCGGTCAGCCTTGAGGTGGGGTTGAAATGCAAAACAGTAACATTTTTTTATTGAAAACATGCAAACATTCAGACTGCTTTATTTGGTTCTTACTGTAAATATTACACATGTAACATTTAGAGTAAATGTTACGTGTGTATGTCTGAGATGTACTGTCAGTGCATTCAGTATGAATTCTGTATCTTACAGCTTTGCTTGCTAAGATACTCTCTGGCTCCCCCTCCATGACCTTGACAGGATAAAGGGAAGAACAGAAATGTAATAGTTTACATAATGGGTGTAATCTGATTAACTATGGATATTTGTATTTTCAGCACTTTACTGGTCTTCCTAAAATTTTCAGTGGAAGTTTATGAAATACAAGTCTGAGGTAAAAAATATGACTTTCATTCATTACAATAAAACAAATAATGCAGCTGATCCAAAAAGTGTTTGTTATAGAAAAAAAAGCAGCGAATATTCTGGAAAAGTGTTCATGAATGCATCATTGTCTAACAAATTTGCAGTAGCAGTATAGGATGGTTTGGCATGAGTTATGCACAGTTTTGATTTCTTTGAATAATGAACTCACTGTGTAGGTACCAGTCTAGATGCTGCTTTTATACAAAATAATGAAAAAACAAAATCTACGTCAAATTCAGTTTAATTTAGATGATATCAGTGAAATAAGTTAGAATTTCCTAAATGAAGTTGGCTGCTTACATTTTTTAATGTTATTATTATTTTGAGATTTAATGTAAATACATAGATTGACATATAGGCAGACAGTACATTTCATATGCAGTAACTTTATTTAAACAACAAAATGATTTGCTGCCAATAACATTTTATACATGGTATAATTTTTCACATTTTGCAGGTTCGGCCATACACAGCTGATATAACAAATATTAGTCCAGTCTTGCTTATGCATATATTTACCCCTGTACTGGTTTTTAGAACCGCTTTTCAAATGGAGAAACATGCATTTTTAAAGTCTTTTTCTCAGGTAAGTTTTATTCACCTGTAGATTATAGAAAGTATAGTTATTATTTAATTGTTTCATTTAGTGTATGTTCTTACTGTTTTGTCAGTTAATTAGTATATAATAAGAAAACATGCCAGAAATTTAGAGTATTCTAAGACAACACATATTACTTTACATATCAGAAATGTTTGATTAGTAGTGATCTCTGTATCAGATATTTATGTGTTGTTGCCATATCGCAATCTGAAATGTTGTCACAGCCATGACTGCGAGACTTAAATAGGACAGAGTTACGAGGAGTGTTAGGACTTTTATCTCAAATTTCCAAGGATAGTTTTGTTTGCCACACTATTCTTTATGGATGAAAACAGAAGAGTGAAAACAACTAGTCTCTATCTTCATTAGAAGCAATCTGTGTGCTGCAGTTATTGTATGTTAATTATTTATTTGCATGTAAGTATAACTGGAAACTATGAGATAGGGTTTGTCTGCTGCCATTATTTTAACTGTCAGGCCTCTTGTTACTACTGCTGTAAATTCATTTTTGCCCAAGCTGCAACACTTTGTAAAGCATAGTGAACACAAAACAGATATATTAGTTTAGTATAAGTAAAGCTGTTGAGATTGCTCCGTTGTTAGTCTGACTTCATAGGTTCATACGTTCATAGGTTGGTACTAGGCTACCGGCCCTAGGGCCTATACAAGCCTAGCCATAACAATTGCCTGGATATTTCTTCCCACAATATTTACTTCCCTGGACCCCTGTCTAGCAGGGCGACTGTCATGATCCCCGGGGTGAATTTCCTATCTCCCATCCAATCATCCAGGTTCCTTTTGAAGAGGGCCAAGGAGGTGCTCTGCTTGACATGTATGAGCATTCTATTCCAGAGTATGGGGAGTCTCTGGGTCAGGAACCTATCCCTCCAGCATGTTTTGTTCATTGTGATGACAAGGTTTAGATCCCTGGAGCGTGTGGCTCTGAGGGATTGGGATTTCTTTAAGTGGAGCATGTCCAACAGCTCAGGGTTTGACATGGCCTTGTATGTTAAGCAGAGATTGCCTCTGAGTAGACAATATGCCACAGAGTATAGCTGGAGTTTTTTTTAGATGGTCAGCATAGGGCATTTGCTTTAGGCCTGTGATTTTTTTAGTGAGGTATTTCTACGGCCTTTCCAGCTGTTGCAGATGTCTTGTAAGGTACATACCGAATGGGGCGTTGTACTCTGTAATGGGTCTAATGAGGGATGAGTACAGTGGGACAATGACCTCCTTTTTTCTGGATGAAAATCCCTTAGTGATGAGGTGTGCCACATAGAAGGATTTCCTGACTGTTGTGGCGATCTGATTATCGAAGGTAAGACCACTGTCCACCTGTGTCCCTAAGTCTCTCATCACACTTTCGGTATTTAGTGTACTGCCACCTATGTGGTAATTCATGGGTCATTTCCTATATTTTGCCACATCTCCAGGTAACAGTTTTAACTCTTTTTGATAACTGCCTTTGGATCGTTTACATCTACCAGAACTACCAATAGCTCAGGCAGATGAAACCTAAGTTTAGCTTTTCATCCAAAGGATGGTATACTCATAAGTGCACCTCCCCTTAATGTTGCACTGCAGTGTCAGCAATTTGAAAATAAATCCAAACATCTGTATTGGGGAAAAACACACACATGGCTGTGTGGTCTTCCCCACAAACGGTGAGTGTGATATCTGTTGAGTCACTGAAATTGGTAGAATACATTTTTCAGTTTTGATTATTCATATCTTGATTCATCAGTATACAATTATTTGTAGTAAGCATCTGTGTAATAACATAATTGATGTAGAGAGTAGTCCTCAGTTTTATATATGAAATAAGACAAATAGATTAAACTAAGCTTTTATATTTTGAATGTAGTAGCTTCTGCTTTGCAGCAAAAGACACGAAATCTAGAAGGAAATACAACTTTTATTGTCTGTTGTTTAAGCAGTATATCTGCAACTATTCAGTTGTCAACTATTATCTGAACTGAAGATTAGTGAACGTCAACATAAAGGAGATTTATTTTGAAATATGAACTATGTTCAGGGCCAGTGGAAATTTGAACCTATTAATTATTGAACAGTTTCAGCAATTTTCATCTTGCTCTTTGTACAAAATTCACATTGTTTTATTATTTTGTGATACTATATTTTTTACTAAAACTGCTGAAACTATTTACTTTTTTAAATAAATTCAGGGGAGGCTCATGATATTGGGCTGCAGTCCTCCCAGCTAAAAAGAGAAAAGAAAAAAAAAATGTGCTAACTCAGAATTACCTTCGGAACCAGAGGCCTCTGCTTCTAAATGATCGGTGTCGACTATTTCCCCAGCACCAATAGTTGTTTCAAGTCCTTCGACATCAAAGACCCTGGTACAGGAAATATGTGCTGCTTCGCCTACTGTAACAAAAGAAATATTTCCAAGAACAACTTATTCACCTCCAATTGACCCTTTCACTGGAGAGCTTCCAGACGTTTTTCCTGCAGAAGCCTAAGTCTCCTTCAATTACATCTATCCGTTCCACCAAAAGTCTTTCCGAACTTGACGTGGAGAGGCCGGTGAACAAAATTTTGTGGGCTGGATGACTTGCAGGTCCCCTTTTGGTCTTGGAACTGAGCCTTTTTTCATTCTGTCGACTACTCCTCCTCTAACCTCCTCTTAGAACTTAGAGTCTTCTGTTCTAGATCTCTGGGCACCAACTGTGCTGTTTCCTGAGGTCCTCACATCTTTGGAATTGTTAACTGCCCTGGGCTGTTTGGTGGCATTCAAACCAGAGACTTCTCAGAGCTGCAGCTACCCTGTTGGTTCCAGGGACAGGACTCGGCTCTAGGTTCTTTGCAGCTGTCCCTGCTCCTGAGGGCCTCAGCTTGAGTTAGTTCAGCTCTAGCTTCTGTCTCAAGGGTCAGTGCCTCGGACTGGGGAGTGACCCCGGTCCCGAGGTAGTCTCTCTCATTTCTGGGCTACCTTCCCTCTTCAGGTGATGGAGAAGGCCCTCTCACTTATGGTGATTCAGTCAGTCCCTTCTCCCTTGGAAAAGATACCCTGCCTCTAGCTGTATTCTTCCTCCTGCCTCTCCACTGGGGCAGTGGGTATTGAAGTCTCAGGTGTCTCAGACTCAAGTTCTGTCATCTTCTGATACCTCCCCAGAATTTTCCTCTGAGGAGACCCCTCAGAAAAACAAGTGCAAAAGGAAACACTTGGATTCTCCTCAGGAATCAGTCACTAAGTACATAGATTTTGATGAGGGAGAAGGGTCCCAATGGTCACCACATGAAGATATTACCTTTGGAGATATCCTAGAAATCTTTAAACAAATGGGTGGCCGGAAATACCAAAACTCTTCTTTGGTGGAATCTGTTTACATGCATGCTTTTGGTACCTGCCTGTCTCCCTCTTGAGTGACCCCACCTGCTGATGAACTCATTCATTTGATGTCATAGCAGGTGTGGAAGACTCTGGACAACATCAAACCCATTCCCAAGAGAGTGGATAAAATATTATCTGCCCCAGAGGATAAACAGTTCTGGGCCAAGGGATTAGCTGTGGATGCCATGGTCATAGCAGCCACCACTAAAAAGGAGCTTGCTGAAGTGAGTTCATCTGTACATGCGCCCAACAGAGATTCTTGGGCTATGGACAGGTTTGGGAAGCAGGTCTATGCCTCATCGACATTCGCTATAAGGTCCATGAATTTCTTGGCACACTTCACAAGACTACAACAGTGTCACTCTCCTAGCTAGGGCATAGTAGAAAAGTCTTCATGGGTTCTGTTTAAGCAGCTTTATTTTATACAAACACATTACTATAGAGGCTTACTGACTTTAACTTAAGTAACGTATACAAACTAACACTGTGATCATGCATGCTCTTTCTCTGGCTGCTCCATCAAGTGGCACAAGGGATTGCACGTGTCTGTAATTTATATGTGCACATGCAGTCTCGAATGCTTCTTAAAGATATAGCATGCACACACTTTCACTCTGGTCTACATCCTCCCTCTTTGAGAAATAGATCATAGATTTGTTATGAGATTATTTGGCATGCAGAAATCACAGGTAATCCTTAGTTATGCATTATACAGTACTAAATGCACATGTATATGCAGTCAAGTCCATGTTGCTCCATATTTCACACTAGGCTTAGATACTCATCCATATCGTGTGACATGAAGCTATGAAACTGTTAATTAGATTTAGCAAATGGAACAGTTTCTGTAAAATGATTGACCTGTGAAATGCTCAAATCATTGTCTGGACTGGAATCAGAATTCTGAACACATTCTGGTCATGGAAACAGTGTCTGATTCACTCTTAGATTTAGGGCCCACATCACAGAAACAGTGTTGTGATTGCAGTCATGATGATGATGATGATGATTCTGGTACAGAAAAAAGATGTCTGTGGTTCTTCCTATACTCCACACCTTCGGAGTCTACCCAGTAGGATCTCGGTTAGGCACAGATGCCAGTAACCTATCCTATTCAATCAAAACCTTTTGCTGTCTGAATTTGTACCATCTCTCCTTCCCTCAACGGATGAAGTAATCTGCTCGATCTGTCGTAATCAGATTTCTGGATATTACGCTTCTTAAACAATTGAGCCTTGATGGTTTTATTATTCTTATGTTTAAACTGCAACAAATTGGAAGAAAAAGGTAACATAGTTCTAGTTTGCCTGGAAAGTGGTCTTTGGGCAGGTGAGCCAAGAATATTGTCACAGGGTATGTTTCTGAGATTGAGCAAATTCAAGAACACATTGGTATTGTCACACTTTGACCTTTTAAGTAATTGCTTTGCACTCTGCACTGCACGTTCAGCTAGACAGTTGGACTGAGGATATTCAGGACTACTAGTGACGTACAAAGTCCCATTCTTTTGCAGACTTCTGAAACAACTGGCTGTTTGATTGAGTACCATTGTCAGAAAAAAGTTTGTGTGGACTACTATGAACTGAGAAATGAGCTTGCAACTTAGTAATAACAGCAGTGGATGTTAGGTTAGGTAGTAGATAAATCTAAAACCAATTCAAATAAGAGTCTACCAAAACCAAGTAGTGTTGATTGTTCCACTCAAAGATATCTGTTGCTACAGTAAACCAAGTTAGTTCAGGAATAGTTACAAAGAATGATGCTCAAATTGAAAAAGTACAATTTCAAAATGGTCTACACAAAAGGCAACTTGCTCTATCTGGCTGATACCCTATCCAGATCGCCCAGTAATACAACAGAACAGCTTGATGCAGAGAATTTTGACTTTGTTGTGATGTTAGTGCATAGTTTTTCCTTAGCTGAAGTGGTTCTCTTTCTTTGCAAATGTGGTTTAGTACTATTGCATACTGAACAAGAAGAAACTACGTAATCAATGTCTTTCGGTGATGAAGGCCAAAATACTAATTCTGTATCTCTTCTCTTAGTGGATGTGGACCCTGGGTGACCACAATGCAAATTCTGGATATATTCTTGTTGTAAGGAAGCAGGAACAACAATTTTAGGACTGTTGAAAATAATGCCATCTTCCATCAACAATTCATCTCTGTAAGGAAAATCCGTTTGCACTTCAGGTGGTACACTAGATTGTTTTGACAGCTGTTTGACATTAATATAGTGATTGAGCTTTTGTAAAATTGGATCAGTCTGAGTGTGATCTCTTAACTCATCAAATCTAGTGGTGGAAAAACTATGCACTAACATCACAACAAAGTCAAAATTCTGTGCATCAAGCTGTTCTGTTGTATTACTGGGCAATCTGGATAGGGTATCAGCCAGATAGAGCAATTTGCCTTTTGTGTAGACCATTTTGAAATTGTACTTTTTCAATTTGAGCATCATTCTTTGTAATCTTGTTGGAGCAGAATGCATAGGCTTCTTTAGAATATTAACTAGAGGTTGGTGGTCAGTTTCAATCTGAGTAGCTCAACCATAAATATATTCATGAAACTTGGAGCATGTAAAAACTATTGTCAAAAGCTCTTTCTCAATTTGAGAGTACTGTATTTCAGTTTGGGTTAGTGTTCTAGATGCATAGGCTACTGGTCTCCCCTCTTGAAGCATAACTTCACCTAGACCAAATTTTGAAATATCACAGGAAAGAGTAACTGGTTTATTCAAATCATAGTATCTTAACGCAGGTAGGGTGGCAATTTTTGCTTGAGGTTTTCAAATGCCTTCTGGTGCTGTTCGAGTCATGACCATGCAACATTTTTGCATGTGAGCTCTCTCAAAGGTGCTGTCAACTCACTGAAGTCTGCTATAAATTTGCCTAAATAGTTGACCATGCCCAGGAAACTCTATAAAGCTTGTACATTATCTGGTGGTGACATCTCAATAATAGCTCCTTGCTTGGTCGGGTCTGGTCTCAAGCCTGTACTCATAAACAAATGTCCTACATATGTAACTTCTGGAAGTCTGAATTTGCACTTCAGAGGATTGAGCTTCAAGTTTACTTCACGTGCTGTGTCTAGAACTTTCCTGAGGTTTCTGTCATGCTCTGCTTCATCATTGCCTCCAACCAATTGATTGTCTACTATTAAGGCACAAGGATAACCCAAAAAATTTGCTTTATTTCATGCTGCAAGACTTCACTTGCAGAATTTCTTCCAAACAGCATCCTTAGGAATCTGTATCTGCCAAACAGAGTAGCAAAAGTAGTTAGAAATGAGGATTCGTGATCTAGCATCACTTGCCAAAATTAAGTTTTTGTATCCAAAACAGAAAATGGCATTCGGTATTACAGCTGCAACCTCTTCGACTGTGCGCAATGCATAATCCGGTCTCTTTAATGCTTTGTTCATATCTCTTGGGTCAATGCATATTCTGATTTCATCTGAGACTTTTTTATGAGTAGTTACTATAGACGACACCCATTCAGTTGGTTCTGTGACTGGACATATCACACCTTGCTGCACCATTTTATCTAACTGAGATTTAACTTTATCTTGCATAGCTATCAGAACTCTTCTTGCTGGTCTAACTACTGGAGTGACCTCTGGTTCCAACTTCATGGTATACACAACTGGAAGTTTGCTTAACTTGTCATTGAAAACATCAACATACTCTGAGAAAATGGCTTTGGAGAAATTAGAACTCAAAAATGCACTTACATGATGAATGCCTTTAGAAAAAGAACGCAGATTCATTCTTAAAATATCTTTGAAACCCAATTAAGATTGCACTAGTCTTTGGACTACATAGAATAACAAGCTGTAAAAGTTCTCGGCCAAATAACATGAAAGCATCACTGAACCTTCGGTTTGAATTTTTTCACCTCCATAAGCAACAAGTCTCACACTACTGGTTACATTGAGTTGTTCGTTAGTTCTCACTCTAGCAAATGTGTCTGTTGATATAACATTACGCTTTGAACCACTGTCTACTTTGAGCTCTGAGGATTTTCCATTAATCCAGACAGTACAAAATACTTCACTTCTTGTTAATAAGTTCACTGCATCAACTCTGTCACCAAGTACTGATACACAATCTACATAGAAAGCTAACTGCTTGAGCTCTACTTGATCAACTTGCGGTTTTGTGTGACCTTTCTTTACAATGGTGTGAGGCTTACATGATTTGCAAAACTTAGTAAAACAGAATCCACTGGAGTCACCACATGGAGCTGCTAACTGGTACAAAATCTTCTTTATTAAGAACAGGAACACAAGCGCTTTCACGTAGCTATACTACGCTTCTTCAGGTGTAATAAGCCATTAAAACTAAGAAGCTTATATACAAAAAGTTTTTGCCGCTCAAACCAAATGGTTAATCAATAATTGAATAATTGCTAACATCTTAACATTCCCTCCTCTTTCTGCTTAAAGAAGCAGTATCTAAGCAGTCTAAAAACAGTCTGAAAACAGTGAAAAGTAAATATGTATACAGACGCCATTATCAAACAACATGACAAAAGACGTTAAACAGATCAGCAAAGCCTGTCGTTATATAACTATGTAAGCTGCCCAAAGCAATGAACTCACAACCCTAAGTAACAATATAAAAACACAATCAGAACGAACTACAGCATGAACATAAATATAAGCATACCATTTTCTGATTTAGAAATACTTCTTGAATCTAATTTCCACCTTATTCTAAAAACACTGTATATACACAAATATTTCTTAAAATAACATTGCAAAAAATGCAGATATATTACAGAAAACCATCCTGCAATCAAGATAAAAATTGATCCGGTGGATCTGAACAGTGCAAAACAGCAAACATCAATTCAAATGTAGAAAACAACTTGCTCACCTGTATTGTTTACAAATACAGAGAATAATAAAGCACATGGCTGCCGATCTGTACATAGAGCAGCTCTCTGCTAACAAAATGCCATTAAGTTCCTAATAAGTCCGGACCACAAAACCTACGCTGATACTGAGTAAACCAACAGCCCAGTTGCAGCATCAAGGTAAAACGTTAAAAAAACAGCCCAGGGTAATTACTATTTTTTCAAAAAGAGGAACGCTCCGCTTCTGCGGAATACAAAAATGTGCCTAATCTGGTCACCAACCTAGTGATAGGCGCACCCTAGTGGTGATGTGCCGCATGCATATTATATCGCTTGAAGTAAAATCAGCTAACATACTGCAAGAAGATGCAATGTATATAAAAAATGTATAAGAAATGTATAAAATTAGCAATGATTCATCCACCATATAAAAAACATTTCTAAATCAATATGAACTGAGGCTCTCATATAGAGCATAAATTAACTAGACCAAATACATATAAGGTCAAAAAGTCTACATTAAATAACTAGATTAAAAACATATAAGATCAGAAGATCTTTAAACAAAAATTAAGTTTACATTGGGCTCAAACAAAATACGCCTCTAGAAGGACTAAATACGGAATACTAAGTATAAAAATACATAACTACTGGCAAAATCATGATCTGTAAAAAGCACATGTTCTGTATGTCCGGAATGAGTGTTAAGGAGGACATGCAGAAAATCAGACAGAAGCTAAGACTGACTGAAGGGGTATAAGACTGGCAACTGGATTACACAAATAGCCAAAGAAAAACGGCCAGGAATAGCTATAAAAACATGAAGCACACAAAATGAAAATCTAAACCTAAGACTAAAATGCTGATGGATATAAAGAGGAGAAGACATATCCAAAGTGTATATTCGAGGAGGGGACCACGTCCCTTACAAAAAACTAACACCAAATCTGCTAAGGCACAAGCAAAAGTGCTAAAGGACATGTATAATCTAGCAAAAATATATAACAAGTGCACAAGACAAATAATTTAATAAATGGCTATAAGTCTGAACCATCTATTCCCAATCTGCTTAAAGGGAGAAGCAAAAAGGATGAAAGCATGAGAGAGAACTCTGGCCAGATATCCTAAAGTATATGGAAACGTTACATCTTTCTATTATTAAGAACAGGTTTAACAGATACAAACTGATTGATACCAGGATGTATATGTGCCTTCAGTGTAAGTATCCATTTAAGTTCTCTAACAGCCAACTGATTCATATTATCTCCTTCCCTAATGTTGATAGTCAGCTTCTCCAGAACCATAAAACTAAATCTATGTGTGCTGTATTCTACTATATGTTTGGCTAGAGCATTAGTTTCATGTCCCTTCTTAATGTCATAGCAGTGGTTGTAGACTCTGTCACGGAGTCTCCTCTTTGTGAGGCCTACATAAAAGACTTCACAGAAGTCACAGGTTGCTAAATAAATTAAATTTGTGCTGTTACAATCACTACGAAATTTAGGTGTAAATACAAAAAATCCATCAGGATGTAAGAAACATGTTTTCTTGGATATAAAAGGGCACATGTGACAGTATCCACATGGGAATGTTCCCTGAGAATCACTATGACTGTTATTTAAGATAGTGTGGTGTTCCAGGCATAGAGTTTGTTTCAAATTATGACAGGTCTTGTAACTAAACCTAGGATAGTCACCCACAATCGTCCTGGTGAACGGATCCATAATCAAAACATTCCAGTTTCTGCTGATGATTTTATTTAGATTAATAACATCACTGGTGTATTTAGTGACATAACATAACCTGTCAGTGAATTTATCATTTCTCTTTGTATGGAAAGAAGGAAAATTCCCAACTAAATTAATGCCATCTGTTCTATCCAACACTTTCATTATGACCTCCTGCTTACATTCATTAATTAACTTAGGGGGATAACCCCTATCTTTAAATAAACCTTCCAAGTTGCTGAGTTCTAAAAATAAAGTGTTCCTATCACTGCATATTCTGCATACCCTATACATTTGACTTAAGACTATGCCTTTAAAGGTGAACCTAGGGTGCATGCTTTCATGACGTAAAAGAGTATTCCTCCAAGTAGGTTTTCTATATAGTGAAGTGGCAATCCTATTGCCATTCAGTTCCAACTTTAAATCCAAAAAGTGTGCCTGGTATGGAGATATTTCGGCTGTAAACCTTAAGAATGTAGTAGTGGTTTCTAGATCTGTGATGAAATCCAAACATTCTGCTTCTGTGCCCTCCCAAACAAAAAGGATGTCATCAACAAACCTCTTGTACATTCTTACTTTATTATAGCCTATATGTGTGAACAGATAGTTAAGCTCCCAATGATGGACTACAAGGTTAGCGTAACTATTTGCACAGGGGGTGCCCATGGCAACCCCCCATTTTTGTAAGTAAAGCTGGTCCTGGAATAAAAAAACATTATTATCAAGTATCATTTCAAGAAGGCAATTGATCAGGACTTGTCTATCGCCACTATATCCTGAATTAGTAACAAGGATCTCTCTGATGGCCTGAAGCCCCAGATCATTAGGAATACTGGTGAAAAGATTCTTAACGTCCATTGTTACTAACAACAAAGCTGTTCCTCTGCTGTCTAACTCAAAACCTTTGAAGAACTCGATGAGTTGATATGAATCCTTCAGAATGACAGAGATATTATCCACCAAGGGTCGTAACAACCCTTCCACAAAAGATGAAATGGTGGAAGTTATCCATCGCTCACCAGATACTATGGGTCTCATTGGTACTGGTTTAATACCTTTGTGTATTTTCGGTAAACCTTTAATTATAGGGATGGTAGGAAATTCTATTAAGAAATACTCATATAACTCACAGCTTATCTGGCCACACATCAAAAGGTCATATAGATTATCATGCAACATTTTGACAATTCTAGTGACCTTTTCTCTGGTGATTATCTCATAGACCTTGTCATCTGATAACATGTTGTTCATAGTGTCAGAATACTCTAGAGAATTCATAATAACCACAGCCCCACCCTTGTCGGCTGGCTTGACAATAATGTGGCTATTGTTCTTCAAAGATTGGATGGACTTCTGCTCATCTATACTAACATTAAAAAAACAACACCTTTTGCTTTTAGATCTAAACCATTCATAGAAATCCTTCTCACACATTTTCAAAAAGCTTTCCACATTGTGCGGCATGAGTGGGGTAAAACTACTCTTAAATCTAAAGAAATTCTTTAAAGTTTTAGTATCTAAAGCACTATTGTTTTTAAACAGAATCTTCAGTGAGACATTGCGACAGAATAGCCTCAATTCTATTAAAACGTCACTCAGAAAACTAACTTCTGAGGGAATAAAGTTAAGACCTTTTTCTAGCAAAGAAAGATCATGTTCAGACAATACATAATCAGATATATTACATACTAAAGAGTTCAGTTTCTTTGTTTCCTTGTGTTTGTATACTTTTCTTCGGAACCCTTTCTTTTCCTCGGTCCTCTGCTGTTCGACCGGCCTCTCCACCCTTGTTGTTGCTTGACCGGGAAGGATAAAAAACTGCTGCTAGCAGAGGACGTGTCCTTCGGTTTGGCACCTGCTAGTAAAAAAGCTCTGGCTGCCTGTTGATTGGGAGGAGGTGTATCACTGTCCAAACTAACATCAGTAGTATGGATGGATGCAAAATTATTAGACACTGATGCTATGTTAGCCGTCTTGTTGGCCATGGATGGAGCAAAATGTGCCACAGCGGCTTCTGTACTAGGAATAGCAGTTGAAGCTGGTTGGACACTGGATACATTACTCAAAGGTCCATCAGTAGGTATGTTCTGTGTACGTGCATCAACAGTTCTGGGCCAAAGGAAGACTTGACCATGAGCAAAATCATTAGCGTCCCTTTGAAGTTTTTTGTGCTTAACAATCTTTAGCCTTTCACTGAACGAATGGACTTGAGCCCAAAGAGAGTCTAATCTGTTGGTGAAATACTCAGTTTTAAAATGTTCAGTGATGACTTTAAACTGTAAATCTATCTTGTTCCTTAACTCAACTTCGAGGGGAGAAAAGTACTCTAACAACAAATTAATGTAGCTGAAGCCCAGTTGTATGTTAAGATCCTGCCATTTCCTCAATAACAAGGGATGGCTATCCCCATAGGAAGGCATACAAAAAATGCGCATGCCTCTAGGCACTATTTTAAAATGTAAACATGCCTCTAAATGCAGTCTCTGCCATGCTAGTCTTTGTAGCTGGTACAAATCATCTTGCAACACTTTATAAAGGCTATTAAACTCAGTCACTTTCTCACCATTAGGAGTAGTTGGTTGAACATTCATTTGGTTCATCAGTTCCAGAGTCAATAAAGGATTCTCAGTACAATGCTTGAGGGAATCCCAAGCCGGTAAAACAGTTGTCCTCGTCTCTGGATGAAAGTCCAACTCAATATCATTATGCTCCATGTGTCAAACCTGCAAACAGCACAGCAACCAAAGAAAAAGAAAAAATCCAAGAACTGTAGCAGGAAAACGAAGATGATTTGCAAAACCTTTGGAAATTGTTCCATTTTTTACACTTGTGACATTGCTGACCAAATGCTAAGCAGTTCTCTTTTAGACTTATGATTCACACCACAATTGCGACAGTTAAGAATAAAGTTAGATTTGGGTTTTGTGATTCATGTTTGTACTGTACCGAGCTGGTCAAAGCTCCTTTTCTAGAACTTTCTGGAAAACCACGTGCCTTGTTTGGAAACCCTGTAGCTGCCATGTGCTTAGGCCTGCTCTTGTTTGCCACGCATTGCATACTGTCTGCATTTGCTCTGGAACCAACTGAAACCATCCTCTTGTCACTCGCAAGCATACTTGTGTGTTTTTCTGTCATCTCATGGATTTGACAAATCTCTATGGCTTTGCTCAACGTTAAATCAATGTCACAACGTAAAATCTTTTTCACAGCTATTGATACCACACACAAGCCTGTCTTTTATCAGCTCATCCTTTAAATCACCAAACTGATGCGTCTGTTACTCAAGTCAGTTATATAAGCTGCAAGTGTTTCCCCTGGTTTCTGATCTGTCGTGTAAAATAAATGCCTCTCTAATGTAATATTCTCTGGGGGTTACACATTTCTCTGAACTTGCACTTCAAACACTGGGGTTCTTCCCCTGATTCAGCTTTTACAACAATATGACGGTCTGCACCTTCTCCTTCATATACTGCTGGTGCATACACAAATAAACACTCTCTTTCTATGGCCTCAGACCCAGCTAGGTTTAGCAAAATGAATGCCCTGGAGCATGCATCTCTATCTGCATAAGCTGCTTGTATAAAAATATCATACTCTTGCTCATATATTCTCCAGTTCTCTGCAATGTTCTGATCAAATACAAGTGGTAAGGGTTTGCAAAATCTGTCTGCCATATTAACACATACCAGCAAAGGATTTTGCAAATAAGCACAAACATACACATATGCCAGAAACTAATGCCAGTATTTGTCCAAAGCCTTTATGCTCTGAATTTATACGTTTTGGGCTTTTTGGAATTATGGGAATAATATGCAAACAGATTCAGAATCACCAATGTGTTTCATCACTTGTTCAGCATAAAACGAATTTATTGTAACAAAACACAAAATGTTTTCCTAAAAATAACAAAGTAATGACTTAAAAGGTTAAGCACTTTCACCCAAACCACCTTGGGCTTCATCGGAACATCTTAAAATCCAATACAAAAAGTTTATATACATTTTATGGTGCCAAAAATTTTAAAAACACTTAAAGAAACATTATCCGTTAATATATACGAGTTGGTCAACCTTCCAAACCCGTACATAAAAAGAATTGAACATATCTTAATTATACAAACAGTATTATCATAAATATCCAACTGTTCAAATAAAATAAATCACTGTGTATAAAAAAAACATATATATATATATATATATATATATATATATATATATATATATATATATGACATTAGAGTGCTATGTAAACTCTCCATAATATAATATATCTGAGAAATAATAACTTAACAAAACTTAACAAAAATCTCCTGACAATACTCGATAAACTGTGAGTGTGTAATTCCTGTGTTTATTCTGAGGCTGTTTGCATATTAGTTGTTTTTCCATTTTGGATTATATTCAATTATGAGAATAAACAAACTCATAACTGGACTTTATGGAATAAATTTCTCCGGCGTTTTGGTACTTTTGTAATGTTGGAAAGGCTAAAATGCTAAAGTCATTTATCATCATTTGCTAAACTCATTTACCCTCATTTTATGAAACCTTCGATAATTTTACTATGCGACTAAATAACTCACAAGCACTGTAATACTTTTGTAATGTCATCTTTTGCAAGAAAGCCCCGCTTATCACTGTAAGAAACATGTCAAGTAACTGCACAATGCGAATATATCGACCATCTGTTGCCCAAAACTCAGTAACTTTTCTAAGAAATAGGCCTTTGTGAATAACTGCCTACAGTACATGGAAATGTCCCCAAAATGGCGGTACCTTGCTAGGCAACTCTTTACAGTACAAGAAGCACTCTGTAGTGGTGGTACTTTGTGAATAGACGCACCCAGCACAAGAAACTTTTCAAAGTGACTATACTTTCACTGTGTTTTATGAAATAGTTGCACATTGCACACAATAAACTCTTCAAAATACATGCACAGCAATAAGCACACATTATAAGCACTTTTACACACTTCAGATAACTTTAGTTATGCCCTTGATACAATACAAAATTGTAGTTATACCCAAATACAGCATTTTGTCCAAACACATACAATCACCTTGCTTTATTTTTGCTTAATGTGCCATTTCTTGTCCTTATTATATTCATTTTTGCTCGTTTAAGCCCTTTTCATGCCCAGTATACTTTTCTTATGCTCAGTTTACTCTCGACATGCTCAGCTTTGACTTAAGCACTTGTTTTGCTCTGTTTGTTAATCATTTTATCAAATACTTTTATTTTAAACACTTTCTTTAGTTAACAAACCTTTCATGCTTTCCACTTGCCTGATAATGTGGTTTGTGCCCTCGCAATACCCCTTTTTGTCTTTTGTAACAAATAAATAGTTTGTGCTATTTCTCATTACCTTAGATTCTTTCTGGCTCTGTCTGTGCTCTTTTCTCTCAGTTTTACCTTCACTGTCATCTTTGCACCTCATGGCTCTGAATATTCTTCTCTCTTCAATCCCATTTCTGATATCATGTTGCTTTCCTATCTAGGACACAGTAGAAGAGTCTTCATGGGCTCTGTTTAAGCAGCTTTATTTTATACAAACACATTACTATAGAGGCTTACTGACTTTAACTTAAGTAACTTATATACAAACTAACGACTGTGATCATGCATGCTTGCTCTCTGGCTGCTCCTTCAGAATGGCACTAGGGATTGCACGTCTCTGTAATTTATGTGCGCACATACAGCCTTGCATACTTCTTAAAGATGTAGCATGCACACACTTGCGCTCTGATCTATAAACCGGATCTGATTAAGGAATTGCCAGATACCCTAGCGTGAGCTGTAGCTGGGGGAATCCCACAGAAAGTGTCTTCCCAGCTAGCCTCCCTGGAGTCTGTGTCTAATTCTTCCATGAAGCTAATTGCACATACAACCAAAGAGACTTCCAGAACAGCAGGTACAGGCATACTTATAAGGAGATATGCCTGGATGCTCTTATGTGACTTTGTGGAACCATTCAAGTCTTTCCTGAATGCTCCTTTTGACAGAACATCCTTGTTTGACCCTAAAGTGAAAGAGGCTTTATCTAAGTGTGAGAAAGATGGTAAGATTCTTTCTGCTGTGGGTGTATATTTCTCCACCCCCCCAAAGGTCCTTTTCTAGGAACCAGAGGAGTGGTGGGAAAATGTGGTTCAAAAAATCCCAAGCGCCTTTCCAAGACACATATAGAGGGAGTACCCCCAGGGGCAGAGGGGATAACCAACATGGAAGAAGCCACCTTTGCTGCAGAGGTGGTCCACAAAAGCAGGGTTTCAGGGATTCCATTCCAGGGAAGCCCTTTCAGTACTCCTGAACTGAACGGAGGCCCGATTGTCATCTTCTGGAGGCAGTTTCGTGACCTTTGTCCTTGAACCTAAATGCCTGGCTAAACATAAGAAATCATGTATAGACAAAGATTCTTTATGTTTCACCCAATAAGAAGGACTCAGCAGTGCAAGAAATTCAAAAACTGATGGACAAGAGAGTCATCCAAGAAGTCCTACCAGACTAAAAAGGATCCAGAACCTACTCAAGATTAATTTTAGTGCCAAAAAAATGGGACTGGAGACCAATTTTTGATCTCATGTTGCTGAACAAATCAGTTCAGCAAATGAAATTCTGGATGGTCACAGCACATTCAATTCTTCCCTTTTTGAAGAAAGATGATAGGATGTGCTTGATAGATCTCCAGGATGCATATTACCACATAAAAATGGACAAACACTCCAGGAAATTCCTCTGCTTTTGGCTGAGAGCCAGTCATTACCAATTCAGAGTACTGCCCTTTGGTTTCACCACATTCCCTAAGGTGTTCACCAAATGCATAGCAGTAGAAGCCACTCACTTGAGACTGCAAGAATTCCAGGTGTTTCCATACTTGGACGGCTGGCTCATAACTGCTTCAACCAGGCATCAGTCAATAGTAGCCAGGGATTACAGTCTCAACATTTGTGTTCACCTGGGGATTATGGTAAACCTTAAGAAATCCCATTTTGATGCTAATGCAAAATTTGGAATTTATAGGACCTGTACTAAATACAAAGACAACTATAGCATCCCTTCCTCCAGAGAGGCTTCAAATAATTATGGTACAAGTTCAAAAGATAATCCTCAGAAAGATAATTCCTGCACAATTAGATTTGCAAGTTGTAGGATCCATGGCAGCATCAATAATTCTAGTACTTCTAGCCAGGTTTCATATGAGAATTCTGCAGTGGCTACTAGCTTCTCTTTGGCCTATCCTCCACCAACCTTTGTCAGACCAAATTCGTATTAGCAATTACTGCAAAAGGGATCTTCTTTGTTGGATGGATTCTAATCAAATTCTCCGTAGTCGCCCTTTTGTTCTTCCAAAAGAAAGAGCACATGGCCATAGTGACCAGAGACACTTCCCAGATGGAGATGGGATGGGGGGGGGGGTATTTTCTGGGCAAGACTGTCCAAGGCACTTGGTCCCCATTAGAGGCCAACTTGCACATCAATGTCCTGGAAATAAGAGTGGTGCTTCTAGCATTGAAGGCCTTTCAGACAGCTGTTCCTCAGGCAACAATTGTAATTCAAACTGACAATATGTCAGTAGTTTAGTATATCAACAAGCAGGGAGGAACCAAGTCTTACCCCCTTTGTTAAGAAGCCCTCAGAGTGTTGCAGTGGGCGATCTCTTCCAACCACTTTCTAATAGCAATGCACATTCCAGGGAGTTCCAGTGTGATTGCAGACAAGCTGAGCAGATATATCCTTCAACCTCACGAGTGGCCTCTTAATCCAAAAGTGGTGAAAATGATCTTCAGTCAGTGGGGTCAACCTTGCTGTGACCTGTTTGTTTCTCCCCTAAACAAAAAGTGCAGCAATTACTTCACCGATTCCTCCTCTGGAGAAGTCACCCAAGGACGGTCTCTTCCACAACTGGCCCCTCGGTCTCCTGTATGCATTTCCCCTAATACCTCTAATCCCAAAATTCCTACAGAAAGCACTAAGGTTGAAAAGTGCAGTATTCCTCATTGCACCCTTTTGGCTTCAACAGATTTGGTTCCCCTTCCTTTGGCCTTGTCTAATTTTTCAACCTATGGAGTCTGGACCCAGTTCCAGAACTTTTGTCCCATCGAGATGGACTTCTTTATCAAGACATTTTAAACTTCAAGCTGACAGCATGGTCCCTACAATTCCATTGGTTGTCAGGCATCCTAATATTTCCTCCTCAGTACGCCACATCCTAATCTAATTTCCACGAAGGTTTAGATCAATGTTCTTTAGCCTGTCAGAGACTTTGTAAATCATTTCTCAGAGGCACGCTTTTGTTAAAACCCCCTTTCAAAGACCCGACACCCCCTTGGTATCTGAACTTAGTGTTGCAGGTTATAGTACAGTCTCCTTTTGAGCCATCTCTGGAATGTTATCTGAAGTTTTTGTCTTGGAAGACACTGTTTTTGGTAGCTGTTACCTATGTCAGAAGAATTTCAGAGATTCAGGCTTTGTCCTCTAAACCCCCTTATCTGATTTTTCACAAGGATAGAGTTTCTTTCCGAACAAACCTCTCCTTTATGCGCAAGGTAGTATCAGAGTCTAACATCAATCAGTCAATTAATTTGCCAGTTTTTTTCCAACTTTTTCCAACAAAGGGGAATATTCCTTGAGTTTTCTTGATGTTCATAAACAATTACATTTCTACCTTCACAGAACAAAAGATATATGAAAATGAAATCAACTATTTGTTTCTTTTTCCACTGCAAGATTAGGTAAGCCAGTCAGCAAGGCAACTCTGGTTAAATGGCTAAAGGATTGCATTTCATTTATTTATGATAAAAATAAATTGACCTTGTCTAGGCCCGTGAAAACACACTCTACAGGATCTAGAGCCACTTCAGCAGTTTTCCAGTCTAGAGCTTCGATGGATGATAGTTGTGCAGCAGCTACTTGGGCTTTTCCCCATACCTTTATTACTCAATTCAAATTGGATTTGGTCTCTAGTGGAAGAGCATCCCTTGGTTCAGTGGTGCTCTGGAATATCCTTCCTTGAGACCACCCAAGATTTTAAGTAGCTGGGGACTCTGTCCCAACCGTCAAGGATAAAATGAATATTGACAACATCTGATAAAGACGTTATGTACTTACCATAACATTTCATCTGTGTTGTCTATCTTCATTTATCCTTGACTTCCCTCCCTGCATCTCCCAACCTTTAAAGATTTTTTGGTGGAACGGATTATATATCCTAGAATTATTATGATTTTTCAAGCATAGTAGATATGGCTTCCACTTAGGCTTTCGTTCTACTATTGATATATATGTTTCTTTACTTTATGCAAACTCGATCTGAGGTAATTGTAAGAGAGGGATAGAGGGTAAAAGTGAAGCTTGAGAGTTTTTGGTTGGCAGTAGCTGCGGTATCGGTCGAGTCGGTCCCGCTATCGGAACAGAACCCAACTTTCAAGGATAAATGAAAATAGACAACGCGGATGGAATGTTATGGTAAGTACATAACTTCTTTATTTTGATGTCAATGAAGTGCTTGTGCATACATGGGCAAACTACTGAAGGGTCATAGGGGGAAACATTTCATTTTGATGTCAGTGAAGTGCTTGTGCAGACATGGACAAACTAATGAAGAGATTTGGACAGGGCAGTGGTTAGTGTTGTCACCTCGCAGCAAGAGGTTTTATTGTTTGATTCTTGGCTGGGCACCTTCTTTGTGGAGTCTGCATGTCCTCCCTGTATTTGTATGGGTTTCCTCTGGGTGCTTCAGTTTCCTCCCATGTTACAAAGACATGCATCTGGAGAGGTTCTTCTTGGTGCTCTGCTGAAAATTGACTCGTTCCAAGTTGGACTTTCCTGGTTAACAAATGTTAAATAAATAAATAAATTTGTGAGGGAAATTATGTATTTTCTACTTGTGCATACATGGTTAAACTACTGAAGGGATCCATGTGGAAATTATTTATGATCAGATCTGTATGTGGGAGGGGTTAAAATAAATTACTTTGTTCAGTTGTTGCTATTTTTATTTTATTACATCTGACATTTGAGCTGTATCCAATCAGTAAAGTTGGATTCAGGGGTTGTCTGTGGATAAATGTGACTAATACTGTTATCAAGTGTTTGAAATAAACATTTATTATTCTGGCTTTGCAAAAGTAGTGTGCATATTTCTTTTCACTTTCTGTAACTGTTAAGCATCAGCATTGCACTCAATAAGTAGCTGACTGTGGCAGTCTGGGCAGGATGTGTGTGATAGCAACTAATCAGTGGCAGAGTGTTGCACTAAATTGTGTTGCCATATAACAGCACTTGGTTCCCATGCTGAGTTTTTGGCTGTTCCTTCCTTGTATGTGAAGTCCTTTCCATTTTGTAGATTTTATTCACATGCTTTGGTTTTTTCTCCCAGACAGTAGTATAATATATGTCTCATTTGTTCATTTACTTTTCATCCCAATCTAACACCAGAGTGGTACACAGAAGGTAATTGTCTTTTTGGAGGGGTATGAAGGCAGGGACTATCCTTAGAAAAACTGAATATATTTCCTTACTCATGATTTTTTGTTCAAGCCATCATCAAGTGAAAAGTTAGCCAAAAAAAATCTAAGAGCACCTCAGTAAATGTACAACTCTATGACTTCTAGGGTCCCAGCAGTCTCCCATCTTAATTCAGGACTTCCTCCAGACTTTAAATGATAGTGGAGTCTTGGCCAGTTACAGAGTGTTAGAAGCATGGGAGGGGGTTAAAAAGTAAGATGAAGTACGAAAAAGCAAGAAAGAAGTAATATGTCTCTGGGATGAGAGGGAAAACAGAAGAGGGCACTGGGAGAGTGCAGGGCAGAATAGTGGGTGACAGGAGGACCCATGGAGTATTTATTGTGGCTAGACATCTAAGGTGCATATAATCAGTAAAGTGGCTATAATGAGTGGGTTTGTACTGAAGCAGTCTGTGGATGAAAGTGAATGACCACATCTGTTGATCACAGGTTCCAGTTATTGATCTGCTGTAATACAGACCCATCCTACTGTATTTGGCTGCATCTGTTCAGTTGCTTCCTGTGGCACCCCCCCCCCCACTTGCTTTAAAGTCACCAGTCATCACTGAGTAAATCTGACAAAGGATAGCAAAAATTTAACAATGATGCAATATGTGGTAAGGGAAACCAGGGTAGGTTATTTACCAAATTATTTTTTCTGTGCCTTTTTCATCACTCAGGCTGTGATTTACAGCTTGACCACATGAATCCTGATTTAAATCAGGCAGTTTAGAGAACTTTTCAGTAACAAAGCAAATACTATATGAGGTATGAAAAGTGATCAAAATATTTTTTGTCCTATATGAGTGACTTTCCCTGCTGCTAATGGTTCATACTAATTGATAACTTAAATATATGAGAAGTTTGTATAAATTGACCATTTAAAATGTTGACTGTGTTCAAAAGAGTTGAATTGAATGACTGCATGTAAATGTAAAGAGATCTAACTCCCTGCATATCAAATGTAAACACAGTAGTGTAGCTAGGGTAGGGAGAGATGGGTGCGAAGTTTTGGGAGGGCTCAGTCAGCCAATCCTGATCTCTCTTTAATGCAATACCAGCTTTTTAAAGCCAGTATTTCATTTCTGTCAAACCGGAGCACTGTAGTGCTTCATAGGTTGGTACTAGGCTATCGGCCCTAGGGCCTGTACAAGCCAAGCCATAACAATCCCCTGGCTATTTCTTCCCACACTATTTACTTCCCTGGACCCCTGTCTAGCAGGGTGACTGACGTGATCCCCGGGGTGAATTTCCTTTCTCCCATCCAATCATCAAGGTTCCTTTTGAAGAGGGCCAAAGAGGTGCTCTGCTTGACATGTATGGGCAATCTATTCGAGAGTCTGGGGAGTCTCTGGGTCAGGAACCTATCCCTCCAGCATGTTTTGTTTATTGTGATGATAAGGTTTAGATCCCTGGAGCATGTGGCTCTGAGGAATTGGGATTTCTTTAAGTGTAGCATGTCCAACAGCTCTGGGTTTGACATGGCCTTGTATGTTAAGCAGAGATCCCCTCGGAGTAGATGATATGCTACAGAGTATAGCTGGAGTTTTTTAAGGTGGTCAGCATAGGACATCTGCTTTAGGCCTGTGATTCTTTTAGTGAGGTATTTCTGCGGCCTTTCCAGTTGCAGATGTCTTGAGAGATACAAACCAAATGGGGTATTGTATTCTATAATGGGTCTAATGAGAAATGAGTACAGTGGGACAATGACCTCCTTTTTTTCTGGATGAAAAGCCCTTAGTGATGAGGTGTGCCACATAGAAGGATTTCCTGACTGTTGTGGCAATGTGGTTATTGAAGGTGAGACCACTGTCCAACTGTGTCCCTAAGTCCCTTATCACACTTTCGGTGTTTAGTGTACTGCCACCTATGCGGTAATTCATGGGTACATGTTTTTTCCCAAAGGGGATAACTATACATTTCTTGGCATTGAGCTTGAGCGCATGGCTCTGGCACCAAGCATCTGTTTCTGTAAGGCCCTTTTGTAGAGTATCCACATCATTTGAGGATTCAATAATGGCTCCCAGTTTGCAGTCATCTGTGAACTTTGTTCACCAGAGTCCTTTAGTGTTGGCCTGTACTTCAGAGAAGTAGATGCAAAACAAGAGAGGTCCCAGGACTGAATACTGAGGTACTCCACTTGTCACTTGTCTGGAGCTGGATTTGGAGTCAGTTACTTTTACAGTGTGGGTTCTGTCAGTAAGCCAGTTGGCAACCTATCGAGTGACGTAGGGATTAATGCCAAACTTAGTAAGTTTATCTATGATTCTAGAGTGGGGGGTGGTGTCAAAGGCCTTGGCAAGGTCCAGATAGGCTGTGTGGACTGCTTTACCCTCGTCCACAGCTCTGGAGACTGATTCAAAGAAGTCAGTCAGATTCAGGAGACACGATCGGCCCTTCACAAACCCAAACTGGGTGGGGTCCAGTGTTTGAAGGTTGCCAATGTCTTTGTTTATAAGTTCCATGATAATACATTCCATGGCCTTGCAGATCAGGCTCGTCAAACTGATGGGGTGGTAGTTCCCGGGATCCAAGGTGGATCCCCCCTTGTGGAGTGGGATAACTGTAGCTGTGAGCCACTCAGTGGGCACGAAGCCTGAGGTGACGGTATGATTAAACATGACACTTAGGTGATGTGCCAGTTCATTTTGTAGTTCATGTAGTACACAGCCCAGGATGTCATCTGGTCCCATGGATGCTGTATTCTTAGCTTTGGAGAGTGTGTTTTTTTTTTACCTGTGTGGCTGTTATTACTGGAATTTGGCAGTCTTCCGGTATTGTGATGGGCCATTTAGGGGGTGAGAGAGGGGTGAAGTTGGCACTGAATCGATCTGCCAGGATATTGGCAATATCCTTGGGATCATTATATTTAATGGCATTCTGTTGTAGCTCAGAGCAGATCTGAGCATTGCCATTTAGATTCATGACATAATTATAGAATGCCTTGTTGTTGTCCTTGCAATCTTTGGCAATTTTATTTTTGTAACTAGCTTTGGAGGATTTTATGAGGGATCTCAGCTTCTTACTGAGGCTGGTAAGGGAGGTTTTTGCATCCTGGGATTTTCCTCTTTTTTGCAACAGTTTCTTCCTTTTGTTGTAAACTTTGTTAATGGCAGGGGACCACCAGATTGGCTTCCTTTTTTTGGAGGAGAGCATCTTGGTTCTATTTGGGATAGCACGATTCATGCATGAGTGGATGTGCTTGTACAGTGCCTTAGTGTAGGACTCAGCAGTCGAACTTTCAGTTCCTGTCTGCATGGGTGTAATGAAGTTTGTAACTTCTGACTTGAGTAGCATGAAGTTGGCTTTAGAGAAGTTTTTTATGGAGGTTTCCTTACTGGGATGGGGTGGGGATGGGATGTGGATGTTAAGGGTGATTAGCTTATGGTCTGACCTGACCAACGGGGGGGTGACCATAGGTGTGGAGCATCGATTTCCCATGTTGGTAATGACCAGGTCTAGGATATTGGAGCCCCTGGTGGGACTATGGATTAGTTGATTCAGGGCATTGGAATTTATGAATTCCTAGAACCGTTGGACAAAGGTGTCAGTACACGAGTAGTTTTCCCAGTTAATGGTAGGGTAGTTGAAATCACCCAGTATTACGGTGTTTGGTTGTATATTAATATTTTCCAGTATGTTTAGAAAGGTGTAGTGAGAATCCTGGGACATGGTGAGGGATCTGTAGCAAGCTACAATTTGGATTGCAGTCTTACCTAGTGTTAGTTGCAGCTGGAGAATTTCAGACGCATTGCGTTGGGCAACTAACCTGGTGGTGTGAATATCCTTGGTGAATATGGACACTCCTCCACCTTTAGGGTTTTGATCCTGGTTTGGTGGCCAAAAAGTGTGATAAGAGTTGTAGCCTGGTATTGCAGGGGTGCTCTCTGGAGCCTTGAACCAGGTCTCAGTTACTGTACAGATATCGATGTTCTCCATTTTTAGGAGTGCCTCGAGAGAGTGCATTTTGAGTGGTGTGTGGTCTAAACTGTAGCAAGCAGTTTGCTACAGTTTAAAACTAAAAAAAAAAAAAAAAAAATGAACTAAAACCTGGGAGCTGTAGCTCTCTGTGCAGCCAGGGTATATAATCTGTAGCAGCTGTTTGTTACATGTGTAATAAGAAGTTTGCTACAGTTTAAAAAGACTTTTTTAACTAAAACATGAGAGACAGAGCACTCCTTGTAGGCAAGGTATAAACTGTAGCAGCTGTTTGCAACATTTGTAGCAGGTAGTTTGCTACAGATAAAAAGATCTTTTTAATAAAATATGTTTCAGGAGGGTTGGGAGCAAAGTACAGAAATGGGACTTGAATGGCTGGGGCTGGGGGTGGTGTATCTCACACATCTGGCTACATGATTGCTGTGCCACTAGAAGGAACATCAGGTTTTTTTTGGTCTTTAGTGGAAGAGCTGGAGGGAGGGCATATATCTAACTGCAATACATTGATCGCTTACAATGTAGCAATCAGCTTAATACAGTGGGCTGCTTTTTGCTCTTTACTTTAAGTGCTGAGGGTGTGGGACACTGGTTCATAGTACTGGCCCAGGAATTTTTTTTAACCCGCTACGTTTCTGTGTAAAGAAACACAACATCAACACATTTACTACTATGTTCATAAAGGTTATCACACCTTCTGGTAAGTTGTGCTCTTTACATTTAATAGATTTCTGAATTAAAACTTACTGCTAACTATTGTATGTGTGTTGGGGGTGAGGCAGCAATTCACTGATTGATTAATTTATAAAGTCATTTTTCAGCAAAACAAGTACAGGTAACTATGTTTCCACTATAATCTCTTCACGATGGGTTACCCAGTTGAAAGCCTAAAATGTATACATTACACTACTTGTGTTGTTAATAGATCTTGAAGAGGCACTATGCAAAGCTTAGTATGCAATATATTTAAGAAAATTCAGAATGAAGGCATCTACATGTGGTAGCATATCTGTCTAAGAGCCTATATGATTAATACATGGTGCAGCATATAACACAGCAATCTATTAGGTGGTAGTAAGGTTGGGTACAGAAACTCACAAATTTTCTGCAGCTTTACAGAATATTTCTACACTTTTTGATAAATGTTTTCCACAGTTTTCCAGTGGTCCTGGCTACATTTTCAAGAATAAGAAAGTGACTCACAACACACTGAAAGTAGAAACTTGAACTTTGCTTTTGGTGATACTGTGATTAGAGTCTGGGAAAGGAAGTCACCTATCTTTGTTTGCCAGTTAGTCTTCTACCTCCCCCCCAGACTTACTGTGGGATTGCTGGGGCTGGTCATGGATCCTAAGGGCATCCAAGGAACTTGTCCATCTTTGTTTCCGTCCGGGTGGCTTTTCCTTTTATATGTCCTACCCACTTCCTTTATCCCACCCCCTTTACTCATCAACCACTCCTCCCCTTAGACAACATCCTCAGTGAGCACCCTCACCCTGCCATTCTGTTAGTCTGCCAAGCAGCTAATCAAACCTGGGTCATATTGGTTGATGTCAGGGTTTTATCTTTGTATGCCACTGGAGTAACTTTTTGCATCATTCTTGTTTTCACAGTTTCGTCCTAAACCCTGACCCTTCCTCCTCTGATTAAAAATATAGTATGCAATTGCATACCTGCATTCTGCACACTATGTTAAGTCTGCTACATATCTATAGTACAATTTATCTGTAAGGATTTTAGTACTGCTAAAAAGACACAGTACATTTTTGAATATATATCGTTCAGAGTTGTGTACAATGAACACCGATGGCAAGGAGGAGAAGAACAAAAAGGTTGAAAATGCCTTGGCTAAACACATTATCAGCTCACCAGAACATGTTTTTGAATTTAGAGTAATTGATAGAGTTGATACAAATATCAGGAGTGGTCCTACCTCTTTACAATTGGAGAAATGCGAATTGTTGTGGCAGTAAGATGTGATGCATTTTGGTATCCTTGAATTAATGAAATGTGCTCCATAGCTTGTATACTTAAATTGAGGAGCCTTATTAGATGGTGTCTATATTTCCGATACAAGCATCTTCATCAGGATTAAATTTCATAATTTTACATAACTTATCCTAGATTCAACTGATTTTATATCATATTATTTTAGTAGCTCCATTTTGACATATATCTAACATTTCCATAAATTGTTGAATGTATTTGCACAGAATTTATGCTATCATAATTACACACACACACACATATATATATATATATATATATATATATATATATATATATATATATATATATTTTGAGTACTTTTAAGCAGTATCTTTTACATAGTATTTTCATGCAGCTTTTTATTTGGTTTTATTCTTAACGCTGCATGTTCTAATTGTAATTTCATTATTCATTTTTCACTCATTCATATTTATTCTTTTCTTAACATGCTAATAGTTATTTATACATATTCTAATATATTTATTCATTCATAGGTATGGTTATATACATATACATTTCATCATTTTTATTTATATTTTCAAACAGTTTTCTTTAAGGTGCTCTTTGTTTAATGTAATTAATGTAATCTATGCATTAATTAGTCATGTGATAGAGGTTATTGGAGTTGCATTTTAGGAGAGTGTATATAAGGATGTTATTCAGTATTGTCTTGTCATTTGGCTGATGAAGTACAGATATTATCCTGTACGAAAGCACTTACTTTATCATCAATGAATTCCTTTTTCAGAGTGCATCCAGGTCGTGTTCATACTTTTTTGCCTTTTTCTTTGAGAAGGTCACCAAAGCAATGGATGAAGGCAAAATGGTTCAAACTGCCTACCTTGACCTGGCCAAGGCATTAGACATAATACCCGACTCAGGTATTATTGCCAAACTCAAGAGGTTAGATACAAACATATTTGTCTCCCAGTGGATAGGCAACTGGCTCACAGACAGGACCCAGGAAGTTAAAATTGGGAGTCCACCTCTACAAAGAGATCAGTCACAAATGGGGTCCTTCAGGGATCTGTCCTTGGACCGTTCCTTTTTGGCATTTACTTCTCTGAAGTCAAGGCCAAAGTCCATGTTCTCTGGTTGACTAAATTTGCAGATGATTGCAAATTAGGAATTGTTATTGAATCCCACACTGACACAAATGTTCTCCAGGAAGGGCTAACACAGACAAACAACTCATGACGGAGCCATGAACTAAAACTAAATGCCAAAAAATGCATAATCATATCCTTCAGGAAGTCATCCACCCCTGTTAACTATCATATTGACAACACACCCCTTAGAGATGACCCAGTAGTCAGGGACTTAGGGACACACATCAATAGTAATCTAGCCTTTGACCATCATATGTCTACATTAGTGAGGACATCATTCTATGTTGCACAACTTATAAACAAAGGTATGGCATCTAGGTCCAATGAAGTCATTGTTCCATTGTATTTGGCATTCATCAGACCTATCACTGAGTACAGTGCTCCCTTTGGTATGTACTTAGCCAGGTGTATCCAATAATTGGAGTGTCCACAGAGGTTCCTCACTAAAGGAATACAGGGCATAAGTAAAATGTCCTATGCAGACAGCTTCAAATCCTCTTCCTGTATTCTGTCTCCTACAGGCTTTAGAGGTGAGATCTATGCCTGGCATACATGGCATTGTTAGATCCCACTCTGAACCTCCTGCATATCCACAAACCAAAAATCACAACAATTGCCCATTCTAATGACTTAAACCTAACCTGCGCTATAAATAGGACCTGCTGGAGAGACAGGTATGTATCCCAGAGATTATCCTGTCTCTGGAACAGGCTCCTCATCCCTATTAAGCAGAGTTCCTCCCTAACCCAATTCAAGTGTAACTTGGACAATTGGATGGGGAACAGGAAATTCATCTTTGGTCTGGCACCTATGTCTGTATTGGACAAAGGCAATCTGTAAATGGTTCATCTCCCAGGATCTTGCTTGTAAATGTTTCATCTCCCAAGCCCCTGCTTACACTTATAAAGGGTGCCAGAAATTGTCAGTGATTTGGGATGCATGGCTAGGCTTAAAAAGGACCATGTGATCATTAGCCTAGTAAACACCTATGAACCCCTGTGAATACACCATCGCTTTGAAGCCTTCATTGTGTGCCTATTATGGAGTCCCTTTTCACATCTTTGTTTGTAAGTTAAAACACAGAATATAGGGATAATTCAGATGCTGCAGTAACTTCTGCTGAAGCGCTTATAAGACTGTGTGCTTTGGCATTTGGGCTCTGCAGTCTATTGTAGCTGTCCCATTAAAATATGATGTTTGGTGTCTGTTTTCATCCATTTAAAACTTTGGATGTTATGTGATCCTATCTCGCCTACATTCTGACTGATGGGTTCGGAGCCGATCCTCGGCTCCGACTCGGCACGCTTATGCCAAAGAGCGAAGTCTCTTATTGGCTGAGCTTACTATATCCCAGGATGCACCACTACCAGTCCCCCAGATCTCGTTTGCCGCTAACAAGCAAAGACGTGGTCTCGAGCTTGGCTGAGCTAAGTAGTGTTTTTTCACTTACTTTCCTGTCAGGGATTTCCTAAAATTCAACAAAAAGCTGTTTTAACAGCTATCTCGTGTTTTTTGTGTATGAGTGAATATTTTTTGTGGTAAAATATTTGTGTGGTGATTGTGTATTGTCTGACTAGAGGTCCCATTTGAGTTGAAGGGCCTTCCCCTGTCAGTCCATTGTCATTCAAGTTCCGTTTTTATTTTTAGGGTTCTTGGATACCTTTAGTTGTTTTTCTATTGTGTCAGTCTTGTTTAAAGAAAAAGAAAAAAGAATTTTTTCTGTGATAGTTAGTGTATTTGCTGTTCACCAGTTTGGTTGCCATAATGTCACAGGCTCCTAGGCCTTCAAGGTTTAAGAAGTGCACTAAGTGTAGTTTCAAGATGTCAATTACAGATGACCATTCTCTCTGTGTGTACTGTTTGGGCGCCAACCATTTGCAGGAGTCCTGTAGCGTGTGCCACGCGTTTTCCTCGAGGGTCCTCCAAGAGAGGAAAAATAAACTTATTTTAAAAGGCCTTATTAAACCCTCATTTGAAGAGGCATTAGCTTCCTCTCCTTCTCCTGCAAAGAAGAAAAGGGCGTCGGCTCCGACCAGCCCGTCGGATCCGACCGCCAAAAGACATAGGCAGGCTTCTCCTTCGGCTCCACGGACTTCGGAGCCGAGGGCGGAACGGTCTGCCTCGATGCCTCCAGCCTCGACTCCTCTGGGTTCGGAGCCGACGGCTGGGGCTTCGAGAGGCGGGTCATCTTCATCGGCTCCACTGATCTTGGAGCCGATGAAGGTTGTCCGCTCAGACACTTCCTCCTCGGCGCCGAAGCCCTCTTCGGCACCGATCGAAATTGGTTTGGACACTCCATCGGCGCCGATAATTATCGAGTCGATTCGGAGCCGGTCCCCTAGTCCCTTGGAGCCGTTGGAGAGGCCTACTTGGACCCGTTCGGTCTCTTCCAGGTCATCAAGGATGTCAGATTCGGACATAGACAGGGTACTCCAAAGACTTTTCCAGTCCCCAGTCTTTCAGAAATTTGTTTCGGCTCTGACCCAATTGGCTTCGGAGCCGATAGCCCATTCCATTGCCATTCCTCCTCTGACCGCTTCGGCTCCGTCGGAGCAGGTGCTGATGGAGCCAGTAGAGATCCTAGGGTCGGCTCCGACCCTTACTCCAACCCCGGCCTTCGGGTCCGAGTTTAGCACACGGACTTCTTCGGCCGGGCCCGGGGGTGACGTTTCGGGACCAATGCTGTCGGTTCCAAGCCTCCCTCTCAGTGCTTCGGCCGCGGGACTTCCGTCTGCTATCATGGCTCCGGAGACTGGACCCTCCCAGGATTCTGGGGGTCCGGCCTTCAGAGCTATGAGGAGTGCCTTGGCCAAATCTTCTTCGGCCATCTCTACGGCTTTACCGGCACCTTCCCTGGGCATGGAGATTGGGTCTTTGGCAGTTCCCCTGTCTCTAGGCAGCGGAGCCCTGGGGCCTGAGGTTACCCCCACTGGGGGTTCCCCTCCTCCTGAGGGTCTTTCGGAGTTGTCTTCGGAGGAGCCCCCAAGGAAGAGATCATGCAAGAGGAAGCACGTGGACTCCCCCGATGAGTCTCTTACATCGGACACTGATCTTGATGATGCGGAGGGGTCCCCAAAGTCGTCCTTGGATGATGTCTCATTTGCAGACATTCTAGAGATCCTCAAGCAATGAGGCGGCTGGAATTCCAAACCCCCCTCCGCTGATGAGTCGGTGTTCCTCAAGGCCTTCGGGGCTCAGCCCTCTGCCTCCTGGGTGTCTCCGCCCTTTGACGAGCTCCTGGATTTGGTTTGTCGGAGGGCGTGGGAACATCCAGATACTGTGGAACCAGTGCCTTCTCGCCCTAACAAATTTTTGTCTGCCCCACCCGAGAAGGAGTTCTTAACGAAAGGCGTGGCTGTAGATGCCATGGTGGTGGCATCTGCTACCCAGCAGGACGTGGCAGAGGCTTCAACGTCCGTCCATCCTCCTAATAAGGAGTCTAGGAGCATGGACCAGTACGGGAAGCGCACCCTGACTTCAGCGGCCTTTACTCTAAGGTCCCTGAATTATTTGGCACATTTCATCAGACTACAGAGGGATCTGGTCAAGGAGCTCTCAGACTCCTTCTCAGGTAACCTACCTGAGCAGCTAGCCCAGTCGGTTAGCTCTCAGTTGGCTATCCTTACCTCGATTTCTAACTCGTCCATGAGGCTCATTTCATATGCGGCCGAAGGGGCGGGCAGAGCGGCAGGCACAGGCGTGGCTCTACGAAGACAAGCCTGGCTCTGTTTGTGTCATTTCGCGGAGGCCTTCAAATCTTCCTTTGCCGACGCTCCCTTTGATGGGTCTTCTTTGTTTGGACCCAAGGTAAAAGACACTCTTACCCGCTGTGAGCAGGAGGGAAAGACTTTATCTGCCTTAGGAGCACGATTTTCCACTCCCTTTCTGCCTTATCCCAAGGCTAAAAGAGGAGGGAAGATGTGGTTCCGCAAATCACAGAAATTCTTTCCTCAACAGCAGGAAGATTCCCCTTCCAGAGACAGAGGACGAGGAAATTTTTCTGGGAGACGCCGTCCCAGAGGCGGCAGAGGCCCCCGCAACACTGGAGACCGCGAGTCCTTTCGTGGCTCTTCAGCCTCCCACACTCCATGAGGGATTGCCCGGCTGTGCTGCTCCGGAGCCAGTCGGGTGCCGTTTTGCCAAGCACCTAAAAGCCTGGGAATCTATTACTCAGGACAGATGGGTGCTTCGGATTATTGCCGGAGGTTACACCATTCCCTTCACACGTCCACCCCCACCGTCCAAAAAAATCCCGGACCCTCCACCCAGTCAAAGGGAAATTGCAGCCGTAGAAGCTTCAAAGCTGCTAGAAAAAGGAGTCATCCAACCGGTCCCCACAGACCAGATGGGATCCGGAAATTACTCAAGGTTCTTTTTAGTGCCAAAAAAGACAGGGGACCTGAGACCCATTTTGGATCTCAGCAAACTAAACCAGTCCGTCATGAAGTCCAAATTCCGAATGGTCACTTTACAATCCATTCTCCCATTGTTGGAGAAAGATGTTTGGATGTGCTCCATAGATCTCAAGGACGCCTATTATCACATACCGATACATCAGGCATCCAGGAGGTATCTGCGCTTCAGCCTGGGAGACAGTCATTTCCAATTTTGTGCTCTGCCGTTTGGTCTCACCACAGCCCCCAGGGTGTTCACCAAGTGTTTGGCAGTAGTGACTGCTCACCTGAGGAGTCTCGGATTCCAAGTGTTTCCCTATCTGGACGACTGGCTCCTGACTGCCACCACCAGGCATCTACTACTAGAGAACCTACAAGCCACCATCTCCCTGGGTGTTTCCCTGGGAATTACATTCAACTGGTCAAAGTCTGTCTTGCTGCCTTCTCAGTGCATAAGATTCATAGGAGCAGAGATAGACTCAAAATTAATGCGCATCTTCCTTCCTACCGAAAGGATACAAACATTATAAAATCAGGTCCGAGCCCTGCTTCTAAGATCCAAAGCCCCAGCCAGGATGGTCCTGCAACTTTTAGGTTCAATGTCTGCCACGGTTCTCCTAGTTCCTCTGGCAAGGTTGCACATGAGGATTCTCCAGTGGCTATTATCGACACAATGGTCTTTTCAAGATCTCCCCCTCAATCATCGCATACTGATTACAGAAACGTGCAAACGGGACCTCCACTGGTGGCTTCTGCCATCCAATCTGAATCAGGGAAGACCCTTTGTTATACCCCCTCCGGTGGCCACCTTGACTACGGATGCCTCCCAGATGGGGTGGGGGGGGGCATTGTCTGGGCAGGTCAGTTCAAGGTTCTTGGCTTCCCAACGAAACATCTCTCCATATCAATGTGTTGGAAATGAGGGCTGTACTTCTGTCCTTACAAGCCCTCCACAAGTTTCTCCCTCAAGGCATTATCGCCATCCACACAGACAACATGTCGGTGGTCTGGTATCTAAACAAACAAGGAGGGACCAGATCTTACCCCTTTGCAGAGAGGCCATGAGGGTGTGGGAATGGGCAGTGGCTACCAAGCGCTTCCTGGTAGCGACCCACATTCCAGGCAAATCCAATGTATTGGCAGACAGACTGAGCAGGACTATTCTCTCTCCTCACGAGTGGTCTCTAAACGAAACAGTAGCAGCTCAGATTTTCAAAAGATGGGGGATTCCGTGCTGCGACCAGTTTGCAACACCACGAAACACGAAGTGCAACAGGTTCTTTTCCTTGACCCCGCGTCAAGAGGAGACAGCTACGGATGCTTTAGTCCAACCTTGGCCAACAGGACTGCTTTATGCTTTTCCTCCGATTCCACTCCTCCCCAAAGTCATCCAGAAAGCTTCCCAATTGGGGTCCACAATGATTCTAATTGCTCCGTACTGGCCTCGTCAGGTATGGTTCCCCTACCTACAGAAATATGCTCTGGACGGTCCTTGGTTCTTGGATCTAATTCCGGACCTTCTGGTTCATCAGTCGGGACAACAGCACCAGTCCCTTCACACTTTGAAATTAACAGCTTGGCTCCACCACTTCCGACTATAGTCAGAAATCACACCTTGGACCCGGAAGTTATTCATATTTTATCTTCATCCCACAAACCCACCACTAAGAAGTTGTATCACAGTAAGTGGAAGAGGTTTGCTATCTGGGCTCAACTCAGAGGCTTAGACCCTATTACTGCCCCAATACCAGAGGTCTTGAAATTTTTAACATCCTTGTTTAATCAAGGATATTCAGTCTCTACTATTAAAGTCCAACTAGCAGCTATCTCTAAATTTCACGATTCCACAGACCCACTGTTGATGAGCAGCAGATTATGTAAAACTTTCATGAAAGGTGCTGTGCTTTTAAGACCCCCAATTTTTCATCCTGCGCCTCTGTGGGATCTTGATTTGGTGCTTCGTGCCTTAACATCTTCCCCCTTTGAACCTGCTGCTACATGTGAGTTGAAATATCTGTCTTGGAAAACTGCCTTCTTAATTGCAATTACCTCTGCAAGAAGAGTTTCAGAACTTCAAGCCCTATCTATCAAACCACCGTACTTGATTTTTCACAAGGATAGAGTATCACTTAGACCTAATCCATCTTTTGTCCCAAAAGTTTGTTCTAATCTCTGTCTCCAACAATCTTTAGAGCTACCAGTTTTCTTTCCAAAATTTTCAAACAAAGCGGAATACACCTTCCGTACATTGGATGTTCACAGGCAATTGCGCTTCTATCTAGATAGGACTCAGCAAATTCGGAAAACAGATCAATTGTTTGTGTCCTTTTCAGATAATAAACTGGGTAAAACCATCACTAAAGCTGCTATTGCCAAATGGATCAGAGATTGCATAACTCAAGCTTATTCCTCTTCAAATAAACAACTTACAACATCTGTCAAAGCTCACTCTACTAGAGCTATGGCTACCTCTATTGCATTCCATTCCAAGCTCGCTATTTCTGAGATTTGTGCTGCGGCTACTTGGTCCAACCCGCACACTTTCATTTCCCACTATAAATTGGATGTGGTATCTAAAGGACGAGCATCATTTGGTTCCACGGTACTCAGGAGTGTTTTCCAGTGAGCCACCCAGGATTTAGGTGCTAGGGACACTGTCCCATCAGTCAGAATGTAGGCGAGATAGGATCACATAACATCTTTTAGTTATGTACTCACCATAACTTCAGATGTTTGGGATCCATCTCACCTACATTCCTAATACCCACCCTCCTTCCCCCTGTCTTGGAGATCAGAAGAGATTGAACAGTTTGGGTTCTACTGTTTTTTATCTTGTATCATCTGTCAATGTTATATAAGCAGTGCATGCGTGTGTGCATGTATGCGGACAAACTAGATCTGGGGGACTGGTAGTGGTGCATCCTGGGATATAGTAAGCTCAGCCAATAAGAGACTTCGCTCTTTGGCATAAGCGTGCCGAGTCGGAGCCGAGGATCGGCTCCGAACCCATCAGTCAGAATGTAGGCGAGATGGATCCCAAACATCTGAAGTTATGGTGAGTACATAACTAAAAGGTTATCAGATCTGACTGGATCAAACCTCGGTGCTTTATTAGAAGTTTGTATCATGGGCTCTGAGTCCTCCCCTACCCATAATTTCCTTGGTTCCCCAGAGTGCATCAGATCTTGTTTACTGCTTGATCCAGAAAGATGAAATGCATGCATTTAGGCGAACGTGACATGTCCGACGTCCTAAATGTCGAAGGCAGTGACCCCAGTTTACAGAATGTCGAATTTTCAAACGCCAAATCCCTGAATGCCAGCCAAGCTAATACCCCCCCTTCTCGACCCATGGTAGCACTTGTGGTGGTTGAGTGATCAGATATGTCGAATTTGATGTTATGCTCAACATTCTGACTGTTCGCTAGTGTGAATTTCGACATATAGGTTCGGAGACTGTTACGTTCAGAGGTGGTGTCTTTGACCATATGTATGTATTCTCAGAAAGACATGGTTCTTGAGGGCTCTTGACTGTTGGTAACAATAAGTAGTTTTTTGCGCTAAATTCTCTAGCTTTTTGCTTCTGTAGCCTTTATTCCATCTGTTAACTTCCTTTAACTCTTATCTCCTCTTTTAAAAATAATACAGTAATAAATATTTCCCTTTGCTGTATAGCGTTTTCTTTTTCACTATTTTTGCCACATTAGTGGTGATAGCTTTGCTTTTTGGTGGTAATGGTATTGCATTATTGCATTGTTGGCTGTGCTTTTTTGGCAATTTCTTTTTGCAGTTGTTTGATACCTTTTCTCTCCCCATTGTGTCAGACAAGGCTACTGGGTTTAAGAAATGTATGTTTTACAGCCACAAAATACCACCACAGGGCCCACATTCCCTATGTGTTTATTGCTTAGGGGTTACTCCCCTGGATGTGGATTGTGACACATGTATCTCTTTTGGTCCCAGAGTACAGCAAGGATGCACGGACAAACTTATTTTTAAGGGCCTCCTTCCCAGGCAGGGAGTTTGACATCTTTTGCACCAGAAGTCTCTTCTCCATTTAAAAAACTTGAAAAAGCTAAGCTTCAAAAGTAGAAGGAGGAAGAAAAAGAGAGATAAGTCAAAGGATAGAGAGAAGGAAAAATAATTGTGGGGGAGACAAGGAAATGGTCACCATATCCAATAGAGTCCTTTAGTCTGGTGAAGAAGACACCTGTGTGTTTGGATATGGAACCCTGACAAATCTGACACAGTCAGAGCAAGGTGTATAGACAGAAGAAGGGAATAAAGAGATTAAATCATGTGACCAGAGAGACAGCAGTTGCATTTTCCTAGAGTCTTGAAATGTGCTTTCATTTATGAGCATAAAATGGGGTAATAGGGATTATCTTTAAGAAAAGAAGGGAGAGATTCCCACAGTCTGAGATCAAGGTCTGAGAAAGCATGGTTTGCACAGCAAAACCTAGTTTGGAGGGTGGGGTGGATGAGAGGACATGAGTGGCTAAATGTCTAAGGTTGTCTGTTATAAGGTGGTATGCAGTCTTGCAAAGAGTCAGATAACATTGACTCAGCAAGTAGAGTTTATCAGATGCAACCTGAATATAAATTCTCAGAAAGCCAAACTTCTACAGTTTAGAATATTGTCCCTGTATCAGTTGGCTTCAGGGTTCTTCACTGTCCTTGTCCTCCAGCAAGATTTATTCTTGGACTTTTAGGCTTGATGGCTGCTTCAGTCACTCTGGTTCCTCAAGCAAGATATTATATGAGAGTCCTTCAGTGGACTCTCTGTTTAGTGCTCCTGATTTAGAAGCTGACCTCGTGTTACTAACTACTGTACCCAAACTAGTGGTCTAAGAAGCTGTTTTTTTTTTTTTTTATTTGTGAACTCTCCCTCGTTTTTATAAAGACACTGAGAACTCACTTTATTTTTGTCTCTTTTCTTGTTGATTAGTAGAAAACCACCCAGTTTGAGGGCATACATTTTTATTGGGCTGTCAGTGTACATAAGAAATGCTCTACAAGCTGTGCATGTCTTTTGGTAATTTTGTGAGTTTTGTGAGCTTTTTTGCTGGTAATTACTATATTTTAAAGATCTTAATATGATTTACCACTCTATTTTTATGTATTAGTATTATATTGATTTGCTTATTCCATTTTATCTATGTTCTTGGTGTTTAGTTAACACTTGTATTTTGCTCTTCATTTACTTTTAATTAAACTTAATTTACTTTATGATGGATACATTTAATGAATATGTACTTAATGACTTATCGAAAGATACATTTATGGTTAGGTGTGAAAACTGTGGGGTTTATTAAACAAATATAAGTAATGACTTGGGGTTCTGCTTTAACCATATAAAGCTGATGGTATTTATTGGGATTCTTAAAAGTATAATTTCTGTTGTGAACACAATATTTAGTTTTGTACCTTCTTGGAAAGAAGATCTTACTTCCAAGATCTAACTAAATTCTCAGCTCACTCATGGAATAGTCAATCTCTAATCTCTGTATATAATGCTATTTTTCACGAAACATGTATTGGTAGAGAACAGTTTCATGAACACACTGTTTCCCCCATTAATAATGATCCTCTGACAACTAATAAGGGTGAGAGTTTCAATTTATTAAAATCTGGAGAAACTTCTGCTCCATTTATGAAGTGTAATAAGGGAAACATTCAAAATAAATCAGTATTCGGTAATAACTTATTATTTTTGGGGAAGGCAACCAAACAGAGAAAGACAAGGAAAGGTGTATCTTTAACATAGAAAAAGAAAAATTAAGTTTCAGCTACTGGTCTTCTTGATAATGACAACTTAAAAAAAAAACATTGCAATATGTCCCAAGAAGCTGATATTTCTTTGAGAACTGTTTTAATAACTAATTCATCTATAACTTCAGACTGTTTTGATCCTAACAATGGGGACTCAGACTTGTTTATAGAAACTGTTCAAGATATAACTGAAACAGGATTAATTACTGATCCAATTAATAATGTTTCTTCACATAATCAGCCTGCTAAATCCTCTAGACCAACGGAAAATGTTAGCAATAGTTTAAATTACTTAAATTTTACACACACACACACACACACACACACACACACACACACACACACACACACACACACACACACACACACACACACACACAGTTTTACACCCTGAAATAATTATAAGCAACAATAAAGCTGTAATTGTTACAGGAATTTCACATGAACCTGAAAAAAACATATGCTCTTCTTAGTAAAAACTCAAATGAAAAGCACTGGGTGGGATAATAGCAGCCAATTTATCTACAGAGAGACACCTTGCTTCTTTGAATCTGTCAGTTAAAAACACTGACACAGTATTGATTAATCTTTCTAACTACAAACATGTCTCAGAACGAAGAAATGTTATTTTATCTTACTCTATGTTAAAGGGTACAAGGAGAATTTTGCAGAATATTGATCTCAATTTTATTACTCTTTCAAGCCTTCCTAGTTTGAAACCAGTTGACTTGTCACATCTCTTAAGGAATTTAACTAAGGGAAATAAATCTCATACTGCTATTTCTGTCCACTGTGGCACAAATGATCTGTATAACACTTCACTTAATAATATGAAAGCAGCAGTACTTGATACAATTAAACTGTTAGAAAATACTAAAATAAAACTATTTGGCAAGATCATTCCAAGTTTAAAATTGAATGATTATTTTATACCAAAGCTGGTTTATTTAATAATTGGTTAAAATTGTTATGTACAATGTATACTGTTTCATTGGTAACGTTTTGGGAAGAGTTGATTTGGGATTGGCAATTTTTTTTTATGATAAAATCCACCTGAATCAATCTGGGTCACATTTTTTCTACAGTAAAATAGCTACTTTGTTGGAAAGTTTTTTAGGTTATCACATACCCTGATCGACTTAGACTTACACAGTGTGAAAGATCTAATAATACTTTGGGGTTACACTATTGTAATACAAGAAGTTTAGCGAACAAATATAATGATATCTGTTTTGTTTCACAATATGAGAACTTGGATATATTAGCAATTACTGAGGCATGTGATATATGTAGTTTATATTTTCTTGGATATGATAAGATTGAATGTCTTTAGATACAAAGAAATGGAGTTTGTATTTTAATTTTATTAAAAATATGGTCTAATATACAAAATAAATGAAATTAAATTGACTTGGAGACCATCTCTGCTGACAGATATACTTCTTATGGATCTAGTATTATGAGATTAATTTGTTCCTACAGAAAACCATCAATGGAGTCTAATGCTCACAAATAATTTATTATTTTTTTAGGTTCACAGCTTGAGCATAAATTTGTTTTGTCATTAGATGATATGAACTACCCATATATAAACTGGGTGTACTGCTTATCAAATTGGAAATAAATTCAAAATATTTTTTTTTAGATTCTTTATTGCAATTTAGTATGATTAAATTAATTAGCACTTCTACCAGCTGTAGCCATATACTGGATCTCTTTGCAAATTATCAATCATTACAAATTAAAGAAATTAAAGTGGGTCCACCATTAAGTAATTTGGACCAATACTGATTATTTCATTTTGTTATAACTATAGTGTTTTCAGGAAATATTGTTTCACATATCTGTCAACTATACAGATTTTCACAGAATGTCCAGATTTTTGCCTCATATTTTTGGTCCATTTCTCATAAAATTGTGGTTTTCTGGCAAATTAGTGGCAAATCATGAAAAACTGAAGTTAGAAAATAATGACAGGCATTTGAGTTTCATACTTTATACCCTTCAGATGGTGGTTTAGGCAATAAGATGCAAAAGGATATTAAGCCAAATAAGGATTTTAAGATAGCCTGTATGTTGGAAAATTATGTAGATGAAAAAAAGTATTAGAGGGCTAGTTATTAACAAATGGAATTTTTTAAAGAATTTTAAAGAGAGTAGTGATATTATAAGTGAAGCCTTGGTTTTTGTTATGAAAAGATGAAATAATTTAAAAGAAGGTTTTTATAGGGTTAAAAGTGATAGAAATTATGTAAATAATACAGGAACGCTCAAATGTAATAGTTGCAAGTATTGCAATTATATTATACAGGTGCAAAAGTTAATAGTAATGGCTAGAAATTATGATTATAGCAGACATGATTGCAAGTCTAGTTATGTAGTTTATATAGTGTTATGTGGGTTTTGTAAGGTGTTTTAGATAGGAAGAACTTCCCATGGATTTTATTGTGGAATTTATGAGCATCTTAGAGCAGTAGCTAGATCAGATGTTAGTAGTGCCTTAGCCAAGCATGTTTTAACTTGTCATTCTAATGACAAGTTTTTTTTATATGTTTTCGGTCATAGATCAAGTTAAAAATTATTATTATAGATGGGCTGCAGAGGATGATTTAAATTGGAAGAAGTATTGTTGGTAAGTTAGGCTGAATGCATGTGAGCATCCAGGAATTAATGACAAAGATAATTTTAAAGTTGTTTTAAACATGAAGGGGTTAAAGCATTAAATAATGGATGATGTAGTTGATCATGTGATTTTAAATAAGAATATACTGACTGCGGATTCTTATAAGCAACCTGGTCTGATGAAGTTCATTTAGAACAAAAGTGCTTATTGGTTGTTATTGTTTTTTGTTTATTAAAGTTAATTTGTTTTATTCATTGATCTATTATTATTATTATTATTATTATTATTATTAATAAATTAGCTACTTTGTTGGAAAGTTTTTTAGGCTATCTTACTCTGATCAACTTAGACTTACACATTGTGAAAGATCTAATAATACTTTGAGGTTATACTACTGTAATACAAGAAGTTTAACGAACAAATATAATGATATGTGCTTTGTTTCACAATATGAGAACTTGGATATATTAGCAATTATTGAGGCATGTGATATACCTAGCTTATATTTTCTTGGATATGATATGATTGAATGTCTTTAGATACAAAAATGGAGTTGGTGTTTTAATTTTATTAAAAGATGGTCTAATATACAAAGTAAATTAAATTAAAATTGACTTGGAGACTGTCTCTGCTGACATATATACTTCTTGTGTATCTAATATTATGAGATTAATTTGTTCCTACAGAAAATCATCAATGAAGTCTAATACAAAGAATGTATTATTTTTTAGGTTTACAGCTTGAGCATAATTTTGTTTTGATGTTAGGTGATATGAACTACCCATGTATAAACTGGGTGAACCACCTATAAAATTGGAAATAAATTCAAAATAGATTTTTTTAGAGTATTCATTGAAATTTAATATGATTAAATTAAATAGCACTCCTACCAGCTGTAGCCATATACTGGATCTCTTTGCAAATTATCAATTATCACAAATTAAAGAAAGTAAAGTGGGTCCACCATTAAGTAATCTGGATCACTATTCCACTGTATTGAGTATTTCATTTTTTTATAACTTACACTATAGGGTTTAAGGAAATGTAAGTTTTGCATATCTCTCAACTGTACCGATTTTCACAGAATGTCCAGATTTTTGCTTCATATTTTTGGTCCATTTTTCATAAAATTGTGTTTTTCTGGCTAATTAGTGGCAAATCACGAAAGACTGAAGTTAGAAAATAATGACAGACATTTGAGTTTCATACTTTATACCCTTCAGAAAAAAAAAACATTCTAATGCAAAACCTGTTATTATATCAACTTTCTAAGTTTGTAAGAGCAATATTTAAAAATTGTCTCTATTTTGGGCCTTTGTCCCACTTTGTCCAGCTTTCTTGCTCTAAGAGGTCTGAAGTTTCATAAGACTGACTTCAGGATTATAAATATGAATTTAAATGAAACACATTGGGTTCAGTTGTCAAGGACTGAGTTAGATGGTGGATATTCTGTTTTAAAATTTATTTTGGGTGATGCCATAAAAAGTGTCTAGTAACAAATTAAGCAAATCTAATTAACTTAGTAGGACACTGAGTTGGGTAAATCATATAAAAAGAAGATACTTTTTCATAAATTAAGGAATAAATCTAACTCCAACCTAAAAGTTAAATTGAATTTGACTTCAAAAAATTAAAGGGTTGGTTGAAGAGTAAGAAACTAGAGTATGAAACTCACTTATCATCAGCAGTAAATTAAAACCAGTTTTGTAAATGCATCAACTTAGTTGCACTGAGCAGTGATTCCATTTCATCTATTTTTATAAATGAAAATCTAATAACTGATCCTTATGGAATTGATAAACAGCTTAAATTTTTTTTCTGACTCAATACAACATAAATGTTCTTTGCCTTCCTTGGAGTTAGTTCCAATGGTGAACAAGAATTGTCCTTTAATAAGTACACTATTGATTTCTAAAGCATTAAAAATTTAGGTGCTAAAATCTGTCTGGGTCCTGACCTTATACCAGCAATGTTGATTCATTGCCTAAAAGAAAATCTCTTGCCATTGTTGCATATGATTTATAATATTCTGTTGCTGAACTGTATAGTACCCCTTTGCAAAAAGTCAGTGATTTCATCAATTTATAAACAAGATGATAAGATGGACATATGAAATTATAGACCTGTCAGTCTTCCATCAATTTTATATAAGTATTGTGAAAGAGTATTACTAAATTTACTTTCTGAACCTAAAAAAATCACAGTTAAAGTACTGACTTATACCAACATGGGTTATGTCCCAACAGATCTACACTTACAAATTTGGTGGAATTTTATGACCAAGTAACTTGGGCACTCAGTCAGTCACTTGCAGTTGGGAGTTATCTTTGTAGAGTTAGCTAAAGCCTTTGATGCCATGTCTCACAGATCACTTACAGCTACAGTGAAGGACTGCAATTTATAACCCTTTTTTGACCAGATGGATTACTTTCTGGCTGCCTAGGCATTCTCAATGTGTATTGGTTAAAGGTCATCAGTCTTCTTCCTGTATTATCTAGAGTGCCATAGGGTTCTGTGCTTGGTCCCTTTCTTTTCAATTTAGTATTTTCCACAAGTCCTACAAACAGGCATCATTGGCAAGTTAAGTATGTGATTATTGTAAGATAGGATTTTTACTTGATAAAGAAGGGCCTTAGCATCTATATCTGAAATTTTGAATCAGTTTTTCACCCTGAGCTAGTGATGTTTGCTTGAGTCTGAGTTTTAGCCCTGTCAAGTGCAAAATAATGTTCTTTGATAACCCTGGTATTAAAACAAATCTGTCTTTTATCTGACACAAGTAATTATAAGGATCTGGGTATCCTTATTTCATCTAATTTTTTTTGTCTTGTGTAACTATTATTACAAAGCATGCATTATCATTAATGGGCTATATGTTTAGATGTCTATCTGTATGAGATGAATTTAATTTGATATATTTATATAATATGTATATTTGTCCAGTTTTAGTATATAACACTTTTTGCTTAAATAATAGTTATCAACCTGGGTTACTCTAAGCTGTCCAAAGAAAATTTACAAAAATAATACCTGCAGTTCAACATTTATCTTATTCAGAAAGAATTGTAAAACCTTAAAGTTATTTATGCTTCATTACAGATATACCAGAGACAAAGCCATTAATGCATATACATTTTTTGGGACAAAGTCTTACAACTTACATAAAATATTTCACTTTCTATTAATCTAAGAGGACACAGGTATGACAGTATTAATTTTAACACTTCATTTTGCAGAACACAGTTAATATGGAATTTCATGACCCAAACCATTCCAGAATTTGAAACTGCATACCAACTGACATTAGATTATCACCAAATATGATGTGTTTTAAAAGGAAATTTGATCACTGGATGGGAGATAAAATGCTTACAGTTGTGTTCTTATATAGCCTTAGGGCCTGAGTAATGTGGTCAGTGTTCTTATACAGCCTTAGGGCCTGAACATTTTAACAAACCTGTGAGAAAGAGTAGTCCTTAATATCTCACCTTCTGCATGTACTGATATGTCTCACACTAATATGCAGAGAATGCATTAGGCGGCGACTGACCACCCTTATAATGCTAAGGGGTTAGCCTTTCTCCGTGCCACCAATGATAGCCATGGCAACCATGGACAATTCACATCTGGGATGGGGGTGGATGTCTTTGTTATAAGGGCAGTCCTCCTAACATTGCAGACTTTTCAGGACCCCCTTCCCAAGGATGTGATCTCCATACAGACCACATGGCAGTAGTTTATTATATCAACAAGCAGTGAAGAACCTGATCATATCCACTTTGCTGGGAAGCCATGAGAGTGTAGCAGTGGGTGATGTCTTCCCATCACTTTCTTGATGCAGTGCACATACTGGAAACTTACAGTGTTCTGGCAGATAAGCTGAGCAGGTCTATTCTTCTGCCCCTTGACCCTAAATCAGACAGTGGCAACACAGGTTCTCAGTTACTGGGACCAACCTTGCTGTGACCTTTTTGCTTTGTACCTAAACAACAAATGTAGCCATTACTTTGCCTTGATTGGTCCACAGTGTCAAGTTCCAAGGAATGTTCTGATTCATAATTTGCTCTTGGGTCTCCTTTATGCCTTTCTACTCCATCTCCTCATAAAAGAATTTCTTCAGAAAGCGAGAAGGTACTAGGACACGGTTATCCTCATTCCCCCTTTTGGCCCCAACAAGTTTGGTGTCTCTTCCTCTGGGCTCATCTAGTACATCCACCCTGTGTGTTGGATCCTCATCCAGATCTTCTGAATAACCTATTTAGTCAGCCTCACTGGGACCTGAAAACCCTGAAATCTGATGTTGTCCTTCTCATTCAGACCTGAAAACCCTGAAATCTGATGTTGTCCTTCTCATTTTTCCTCAACGCATGAGTTTGAATGCAACCCTCAGATCTGACTCAGCCACATACTCTAGATTTTGGATCCAATTCTTGAGCTCCTCCCTCTAAACATAATACCCTTCTCCATCACCAGTACCCAAGATCTCATTTGTCACCATCATGCTCACATACAGGTTCCTTCTCTCGAGTGATAAATTAGTGTTTTGTAAGTCTTTTTGATACATTTACTTAAACTATTTTCTTTTCTTTTTCTATATATTTACTTAAACTTTTTCTCTGTTTCTTTTTCTTGACCTCCCTCTTAGTGTACACTGCAGAGTTAGGTTTCACTACTGTTTTATAGTATTCCTACCTTTACCATAGTTAGTAATTCGTATTTACACTTTAACACAGGGTAACATCTAGCTAATATCTCACCAAAATGCCACCAATAATGTGATGTCTTCTACTATCCTGGGTCAGTATCTAAAGAACTTCAGTCATCACTGCTGACTCCAGTGTGAGATCATCACTTAAACAGGAGTACTATTTCAGAATTTCCCCTAAGAGCTCAACAGGAAGACTCTCTATAACCTGGGACTGGACTGTATAGTTCTGTCCGCCCCAAAATGTAACTCCTTGTTACACAGTCCAGAGCAATATGTCCCAGTTTAAGACATCTGACACTCACACTAAAATAAATTAAATCTCACACATCCAAACAATTCTGGGAAAGCCTGACACAGATTTCTAGCTGTGTTCCTTCCCTCAAATGATGCAGTAAAATGCTGCCACCAATCAGAGCATTTACATGCCCTTTCAAAGTGGTGTCCAATTATTAAAATTAGATGTCAAAACAAATGATAGTATATGACCTAAAGCAGCCAGGCTTTCAAAGTGGCCAGGGAATTATCAAAGCCAGATATAAGCACTCCCAAATCACTAAAGAGTACACTGATTGACAAGCCACAATGTAAGATAATAAAAATATTTAATAGTGAGCAAAATGATTAAAAATATAAAACAGTAATTTCAATAAACAAACAGAATTTAATCGACAGGAAAATTAAATTAATACTGAAGGATAGAATTCCAACATTTAGAAAAAATGCTGACTTATCTAGCTATAATTTCCTAACTGAAAAACAGTGTCCCTGATCTAAACTTAATATCACAACAGAGCAAAGGCAGGCTTACAGTTCTTGGTGAGTCCTTTGGGTATCCACTGCTGCGTACTGAACTGAACTGAACAACTACTGTGAACTCAACTGTACACAACTGCACAACAACTATAATTAAACTCAACTGTCTTCAGCAGGCTCATTTGTAACATGTAAGAACTTATGTACAATATCATAGCTAGTCATGCTAGCATGTAATACACAGGTTAATCTGAAACTATGTACAAAACTTCAGCCAGACATGCTAGCACAGATGACAGTCTCTAATTTCTTTGCACCTACCTTTACCACAGTTGGTAATTCTTCTTTACCCTTTAACACAAGGTATTTTCTTAATTCCCATTGTTGGAATTCCTCCTTTCTTTTCCTCTCCTTGTCTCTGATTAAAAACAAAGTTTTATTTTTTCTACTTTTTCTAGTGCATTTCTAATATAGCACTGTCGATGTTACTCCTATCATGGTCGACAAACCAACAGGGTTCAAGAAATGCACCTCGTGGGCATAAAATTCCAAACTCAGATGCCCACAAGAAGTGCGTTTATTGTCTTAGAGCCACCCATTTGGATACCAGCTGCAGCATCTGTTCTACTTTTAATACAAGGGCTTTGGCTGATCAACACAGCAAGCTAATTTTCAAAGGCCTACTTCATCCTGCTACAACTTGTTATTCTGGGGCTCAAACCCCTGGTAAATCTTCAAAATATGCTCCAATGAAGCACTAGAAATGCTCCCTGATGAAGTTCCCAGGACTTTGTTGGAGCCACCAACTAAAATTCAAAAATCTTCAGATCCAAAGGCCCAATCTTCGATCTGAAACCATCAAATCCCAAACCTTCAGATCAAGTGATTATATTTGCTAGCCCTATGGTTCCTACCTTGGTTCCCAGACCCTCAGGTCTGAAACCTGGCACTTCTCAGAGAGTTTACACACAAGAGTTCATCCTGGATCCAGTTTCCCCTACTCTGAACTCTTCTTTCTTGCAGACTCCTAAGAAACATTCCAAGCCACATTCAACCACATCCTCCAGAAGTTTATCAGAAGTGGATGTGGATAGGATGATGAGAATATTTCTCAGAGCTCAGATCTGGGGGGGGGAGCAGGGGGGATCATGCCATCCCTTATTGGATCCATGAGTCTTCCACCCACATCTCATACAGCTCCATCTCATTCTCTGATCCATCCCACTGTTTTAGATCCCCAGGATCCAACAGCCTCAAGAGGTCCAGAGTTGGATCCAAAGAAAATTTTTTCTTCAACTCTGATGGCATCCTTGACTAATTCTGCTCATATACCTTTGGATCAGAACTGGTCTCTGTGTCAAAATGGCAGCATCAGATCCATGAGGTTGGGATCGACTCTGATGTTATTGGATCCGACCCTGCCCCTCGGAGTCTTGGTGCTGGACATTTTGGTTCCAGTTCTATTCTCAATGCAAAGATCTGATAGGAGTCATGATCTGCTTGCACTGGAAGCCTTGGCTCTGGTGTGGTTGTCATGGCTTCTCCAGGCCTGTTTGCCTTCAATGTCATGGAAAGGGCTTTTTCTCTTTCTAGAGAACTGGTTTCTCATCCCTTGGATCCAGTCCCTATTCTTTTTCCGGTTTTGAGTTGATCAGGCCTACTCTAAAGGGACAGCCAGTTCCAACTAGCTTCTAAGTAGTTCCTGTAGAACTTCTCCCCTCTTCAGATACCTCCCCCGGACATCCCCTCGAGGAGATCCATTGGAGGAGAAAGTGTAAGAGGAGGCACATAGATTCTCCACTGGAATATCTTACAGAGGATACTGATTTCAATGAAGGAAAAGGGTCCCCCAGATCACTAACAGATGATATCTCCCTTGGAGACTGTGACACCGGAGCCCTGGCCCAGCAATCAAGGAGCCTCAATCCTCACCACTAACACCAGAGAGGGTGTATCATATATGAGAAAAGGATAACAAATATACACAGTAAAGTGCAATTTCCCTTAAGAGCACACAGAGATCACAGTCATTCTGGGGCTGGTCACTCCCTTGCTCTCCAGGTCCCCAATATGACTCCCCACTGGCACAGCTATAGGATCCAGATTTCAGCCAGCTGGGCAAGCTAAAATCTCCAGCACCCTCTCGGTCCAACCAGTACTTTGTGTCCTCTGCCCAAGTAGCTGACACACACACACACACACACACACACACACTTTGAGATAGGAGTTTATACAACCACACAGACACTTCTGGGGAAGGCTGGTGCAGGTTCTCCAGCTGCGCCCCTTTTACCCAGACTCTATGGTAGAAATCACTGCCACCACCCAGCTAATAATTATCAGCTACTCAAAGGCCCTTAAAAGGATGTCCAATTATTATTGTGCAATATTACTATCCAATTGGTAGTATAGCCCACGGGTAAAGCTATTAGAGTGGCTTTGTACAGTTTTACCAAAGGCATGCAAGTACTCTTAAGAGTTTAAATTATCTCTACACAAACCAGCCACAGTTAAAAGGTTTTAAAATATTTAATAATAAATAATAAAAACACAAGACAATACTTCTTACTACACAGTGCTAGTCAAAAGTTCAGAGATCACAGAGAAATACTTAAAATAAATCAGTAGTACAGTTCTGACATCACAGAAAAACACTTAGTCTAATTGTTCTAGTTCCTAGCTATTTCTAAAAGAAAACCCAAGTCTAAGATAACTTACATAAAACAACAGGCAGTGCTGTGAGTTAGATGGTCAAGACAAAAATGTTTAATGCCTTCTGGTTCTCTCTGTTTAAATAGAAATTGCAGGTCTAATAAACATTATATCATTCTTACACATTCCTGGTGTTCCCAGGCCAACAAAAACTGCATCTACATTGTTTTACACCTAGACAGAAACTAGAGCAATAAAAATACATTTGCATGCAAATTCTGGTCATTAACTTTAGCCTTAAAATAATAGGCAGGATGCCTTCATCTAGCCCGACGGGAGCCGAATTGTAAACATCACAGACAGTCATGAAATGATTAACTTAGCTTTCTTACAGTAGTGTGCACTGTTGTCACATTTATTTCCAGTTCCACATTTCAAAGCATATTCTTTCATTTAAGAAAACAAGCCTATATTTCAACATTCATATTTACAAATGACAGAATTATGTACCAAATTCTATTTGACTAGGCTGGCAGCCTTCACCCATCCCTACCAGTCTTCACACACACACCCCCGCCCGGAGAACTCAAGCTAGTTTTTCAAGTGACCCTTGAGAAATGCTGCTTGAGGGGGTTAGGTCTATCTGAGTGTATCTCACCCCATTCCCTGTCTTGAGAGCCCATCTGCATTGGCATTGCTACTCCCACTGTGGTGCTGCACTGACATATCATATGCTTGCAACCCTAGGCTCTATCTTAGCAACTTGGCATTTTGCTGGCTGGCTCTGTTTAACCATGTTAGGGGTTTGTGATCTGTCATAATAGTAAATTTCCTTCCATACAGATAAGGCTGAAGTTTCTGCAGTGACCACACTATGGCTAGACATTCCTTTTCTACAGCTGCATAGCATTCCTCCCTGGGTTGGAGCCTACAACTGAGATAAACTACTGGGTGCCCTTCCCCCTCTGAAGAAATCTGGCTAAGTATAGCCCCCACCCCATGGTTCAAAGCATCCACCTGCACAACATATTATTTGCTGTAATCTGGACTTGCTAACACAGGGGGCCCTCCCAAAGCTTCTTTAAGCCTCTGGAATGCCTGCTCACATTCTGGGGGCCACACTACCTTATCTGGCCTGTTCTTCCTTGTCAGGTCTATGAGGGGAGCAGCTATGGTACTATAACTGGGGACAAACTTTCTGTAGTACCCTGCTGTTCCTAAAAATGCCCTCACCTGCTTTTTAGTAACAGGTGCAGGCCATGCCTGAATGGCTTCCATTTTGGCAGGTTCTGGCCTTATCTTAACACTCCCCACTCTATGTCGTAGGTAAGAGACCTCCGCCATACCCACCTGACATTTGCTCAGCTTAATGGTCAACCCTGCCCTCTGTAGTCTGCCCAGCATCTCCCTGACATGCTGAAGGTGCTCTGGCCAGGAATGGCTGTAGATGGCAATATCATCTAGGTAAGCAAGGGCAAACCCTCCTGCTCCTGATAGGATACAATCTACCAGCCACTGGCAAGTCACTGGAGCATTCTTCATTCCAAAGGGCATCTTTGTGAATTCATAAAAGCCAAACGGAGTCACAAAGGCTGACTTCTCTCTAGCACTGGGAGTCAAGGGCACTTGCCAGTAACCCTTGGTGAGATCAATGGTTGTAAGATACTTAGCCCCACCCAGCTGCTCTAGGGCCTCATCTGTCCTAGGCATGGAGTAACCATCCGACTCTGTGTGACTATTTAAACTCCTTTAGTCCACACAGAACCTGGTGCTGCCATCCTTCTTTGGCACCAGCACCACTGGGGAGGCCCAGGGAATAGTTGGACTCTTGAATCACCCCTAGTTTCAACATCTCCTGTACCTCTTCCCTCAGAGACTGTTTGACTCTCTCAGGCACTCTATAAGGGGCCTGTCTAATAGGCCGTTGGGGTCCTGTATCCACCTGGTGCTGCACCAGGTGGGTGCACCCTGGTTTCCCAGTGAACATGTCCCCAACTTCCTGCAACTCTGCTCAGATTTCTCGAACCACGATAGGAGATAGCTGCTGGGACATTGCTACCCCTTCCACTGAAGTGTCAGCCCGATCCTCACTGAGGAGATCAGTCCCAGATCTCCCTCAGACCCCTCCTGCAATCTACTGCAAATGCTCAGCACAAGGGCCTCCCTATCATAGTAAGGTTTCATCATGTTAACATGGTACAATTTGTGCCCCTGCCATCTGCCTAGCAGTTCCATCATGTAGTTAACATCACTTACCTTTCTTACCACCTTATAGGGACCCCCCCCCCCAAGCTGCTTGCAGCTTGTTGTGTCTGACAGGAATGAGAACCATTACCTGCTGCCCCACAGCATACTCTCTAGCTTGAGCATTCCTGTCATACTGAAAGAAATGGCTAATAGGTGACCAGACAGATTCCGTACTACTATATCTGTTATTTTTTATTTGTATTAGAACAAATTCTTGCCAAACAGTTAATTCTATCAGAGCTATTTCAATTCTATTATAACACAGCTAGACCGATGAACACACAGTCCAAGAACATCACTAAAGAAAAACAAGTATTGTATACTTTATATACTTCAAAACAGTGTCATTTTTTTATATGAAAAGTCCCTGTAATGCAATGTTCATGTTATTTTTAATGCAAACGTCATGCAAAGCTCATGTTATTTTTCTCATTTCTGTTATGCCATAATTCATGTTATTTTTAAGATAAAACAGTCCCTGTGGTACAAACGTCTCTTTTTTTCATTGCTGAAATGTTATTTTTGAGATGAAAAAAATCCCTGTTATGCAAATGTCCCTTTCTGAAATGCTGACATGCAAAAGTCCATGTTATTTTTGAGAAGCAACAGCCCCTGTGATACAGACTTCATTGCTGAAATGTTATGTTTGATATGGAAAGGTTCCTGTGATGCAAATGTCTCTTTCTGTTGCTAATATGCAAAGGTTTATGTTATTTTTGAGATGAAGCAGTCTCTGTAATGCAAAATCAATTACACTTCCTTATTTTGTAATAGGATGCCATGAACCCACAGCTATATGTTATTAATATCTAAACTAGACATTTCTAATAAAAATCAACAGCTTCTTGCAAAGCAAGTTATATTATTTTGAAAACCTGCTGTTCAGCCTTTCATATTTTTCCTTTTTGCACACACAGTATTTTTGGGGAAAAGCATTTTAATTTATACAATCTCTATCAATTCCCCTTTTTTAAATTAAGACCCATGAAAATTGTAAGACAATTTACAAAACAATACGATCTTCAGTGCTTTGCATCTCTCGGCCCACTGCTATATACGAATCCCTTGCATTTAATTCTATTTCTTCATACACTGTACTGGTGTTAACAGTTGTTACTTGATTAATGCTTTTATTATCTCAAATTTTAACACACATACAAACTGTTGTGATTAAGCAGATAATGACAATAAGAGCAATTAATGCGGAAATTATAGTACCCTACCATCCTGAGCATAATCCACTTAGCCAATCTGACCATTCTGTACTCCATGTTTTCCTAACTTTTGAGGAAACTTCTGCAATCCTCTGTAGATGTTGATGTGTAGATTCTGATTGGTCAGGAGTGTAAGTACAGCACTCCATTTGGATTAAAGCATAAACTCCCCCCTGACTCGCCAACAAGTAATCCAAAGCCATTCTGTTCTGGAGGACCATTGTCCTCATTGCTACCATCTCTTCTGTTATATCTGAAATAGCCCCATATGTTGCATTTGCTAAAACTTTCATTAGCTTTGCAACCTTTCGTAGTTCCCATATTGCTTTGGCGGAGCCATACCAGGGAAAAATTCCAGCCCCTGAGATAACTCCATCCCCTAAATCCAACTGTTTTAAGTCTTCTCCAAGCTTAGAGAAACTATTATGAACCTCCCTTTTTCTTCTGTGATTTATAACCTTTTCATTTGGCAATGTATGAGTAATTCTCATCATTGGAACTGCAAATCATATGTAACACAACCCTTGCCAGCCTACTGGTAACCATTTATATGCATTTTTCCTACATATGAAAAAAAAACGCTAGCCAGAACTGTAACATTTCCTTGGCCTATTAGGTTATTCATAGCTCCCAATTTTAAAAAAATTGATTCATGTCTTCCTTAAAGGAAGTATTGTGTATTGATTCCCAAACTGTTTTTATTTTATCAACTCCCCCATGATACTCAAACTTATCTTGTGACCATAGGTGATGTAGGGTGATGGAATAGTTACAATTATTAATACCCACCCTAACTGTCCCTTTCTATTGAAAACAGAGTATTCCCCTTTCTACCTCCATTAAATGTAGATGTTCTTTTATGACTGACTGGTTTATAATTTTGTTTTTAAAAGATCCTTTAAACATAAATCCTGTGTCAGTAATATCTACTGGAACTGCATGGAATGGCATCCTTCCCCTGTAAGGAATGTGGCTACAAACCCAACAATTTCATCTGTTATGTGTTTTTGCAAGCAATCTTTGCATGGCCAAAAATGTATTAACCTCAGGTACCCAATCATGGTGGTCCTGCTTTCGTGACCTGTTATAGTGGAGTATTTCTCCCCATTTTTTCTTTACAACTCTTTTATTTACATTGTGTGTTGTATGTACATTTCCTTTTTGAATTATCCTTACTTGATTATTGTCTTTGTTTACATTACACGCTTTGAGCATTTTAATTTCTTCAAAAGTATCTATAACATACAAAATATAGAGTACAAACATTACAGTCCATAAGAGTGATAGTATAAGGCTTATATGGCTTGCATCTCTGCATGCAGGGTCTAACTTCTTCTGTTTCCTTTGGCTGCCACTCAACTGAATCAGTCAGCATCTAAAAATGAATTTAAATAGACTGTTACTTTCCTAGCACTGTTAACAGATTATTGTAGACTGTCACTTATTTGATTCTGTGTTAGCTTTCAGTAATTTACACTGATCTCTATGAACCAACATGGTACATTTCCTTTTCTTTAACTGTAGTCTGTTGTCTTGGATTTACTTTTTCCTTTTTTATCCTTTGGACTCTGTACACTAATGGTCCTATTTGCTCAATCACCTTGTGGGGCCCTTGCCAATTACTGTCCCATGGTCCTTCCTTTAAGAAGTTCTTTACGAGGACCTCATCCCCTGACTGTAAAATCATTTCTGTAGGAAGCACTGGCATTTCTTTCCACAGACTATAAGCCTGTTCTCTGGCAATCATGTTGCATACCCCCCCTGTATGTCTTTTAATCATTTTTTGTGTTCTACTGCTGTCAGTAATGGTCAGAGCGGAAGTAGTTAACTTCATTTGATCAGCAACCCGTGGGTATCGGATCCAACCAGATCTGAGCCGGCAGCTTTCCAAGCTAGAGATCCGAACTCCAAGCTCCTCCCCTTACCCATAATACCCTGCTACCTCCCTCCAGTCCTCAGATCTCATTTACTGCGGCTTCTTGAAGCATGAGTGATGAGCTCCTGGCATTTTGTGAGTGATTTAATAGGGTTTTTGCTCTGTTTTTTTTTCCTCAAACTAAATTAGTGCGTGTTTGTATTAATCGACCCTTAGTTTATTTAGCTTAAATTGTTTTAGTAGTCAGTTAGTCTTAGCCTTTCCCTTCCCCTTATCTGTGTGTGAGGGTGTGTGTGTAAGTTATCATGGCTGAATGCCCTAAGGCCATATTTTCTAAATGCTCTGAGTGTGGCCATAAGCTGTCCCCAGCCGATGGCCACACTAAGTGCGTTATTTGCCTGGGGGTGGCTCATCTGTCATCAGGCTGCCTGATCTGTGCTGCCTTTAACCCCCAGGCTTTGAGGGACAGGAGGACCAAGTTAATCCTTGCGGGCCTTTTGCCCGCGGATTCTGTTTCTTCCTCCTCTCCCTCAGTGGCACCAGCCGTGGCTGCGGCTGTTCAGCCAACTGTTCTGCTACCATGGCCGGGTCTCAAACTCCCACTGTATCCCAGGGAGAGAGGGACTCCAGAAAGAAGGATAGGTGAGAAAGAGAGAAGGAAAAAGACAGGGAGAGGCATAAGAGCCACAAGCGGTGGGCCGATTCTGCCCACTCGGCCCCGCTGGCTATGCAGCTCTGTTCTCCCTTGAAGGTCTCCGGGTCTTCCCCTTCTCGGCTCCGTTCTCCACGTTTCTCTCCAGAGCCGGAGGAGGAGACCCAGTCACCTTCGAGGTCGTCGAGGCGGCCTTCCTGGCCAGCCTCTGTGACTTCTTCTAGGTCAACGAGGAGCCTTTCAGATGCGGACATGGACCGGATGATGTGTCACTTCCTCTAGGCCCAGATGCAGATGGTAGTGCTCTTGCCTCCCCCCCCTCCGGGGGGGAGTTTGGCCCCTTTCTTTGCCCCCATTGCTCCTTCTCCGATCCATTATTGGGTTTTGGAGCCGTCAGATCCGGGTAGTGTCGGAGCCGATAGTAATCGCTACTTCGACGCCGGCTGTACCCTTGAGTTTGTCGGGTCATTTTTCGGATCCGAGCTCTCAGGGCCATGAGCCGAGCCTCGGATCCGGAGGGGTGAGTGTGTCTACGGCTCCTATGCGGTCAGAGCACACTTCTCTTTCGGGTCTGATCGCTTCGGCTCTGGCGTCAATCCGCACGTCGGATCTGAGGGGGCTGCTCTCGGATCCTAGGGAGAATGGTTCACCTTTGGCCTTCGACGTCATGGAGAGGGTCCTCTCGAGGGATTCGATGCCCCAGGCTCGTGCTACGGATCCACCCACCATTCCCTCGCAGACGGGCCTGCCTTCCATCATCCGGCACCAGGGACAGCCTGTGTCTACGTCCCAGATGGTTCCCCTAGAAGAAGAGGACCTGGTTGGTGAGCCCTTCTCGGACAACCCCCCCCGAGGAGGTTCCTCACAAACGAAAGTGTAAAAGGAGGCACTTGGACTCCCCTGAGTCCCTCATGGAAGACACTGACTTGGAGGAAGGGGAAAGTTCCCCCAGGTCACCCCCCCCCCCAGGACATCTCTTTTGGAGACATCATAGAGATGCTGCGCATTAGAGGGGGGTGGTCAGCCCAAAAACCTTCCTCGGTTGAGTCTGTGTTTCTGGAGGCATTTGACGCAGGACAATCTACCTCTTGGGTGTCCCTACCAGGGTGTGGAAGGAGCTGGACACTGTAAAGTCGATCCCCAAGAGACTAGATAAGATCCTTAGTCCCCCGACAGATAAGATGGCGTGGAGCAAAGGTTCCCCAGTAGATGCCATGGTGGTGGCGGCTGCCACCAAGAAGGAACTGGCACAGGATAGTTCCTCGGTACATCCTCCCGACAAGGAGTCTCGGATGATGAACCGCATTGGAAAGCGGATGTTCGCTTCAGCCACCTTCTCTGTAAGGGCGCTGAACTACTTGGCACACGTGATTCGCCTTCAGCAGGATCTAATCAAAGAGTACGCTGGGTCACCCCTGGAGTCCATGTCGGCCAAGGACAAGCAAACATTCTCGGCACGAATGGCCACTCTAAAGTCGGTACCCAACACTTCTATGCGGCTTCTCTCCCATGCCATGGAGGGGGCGGCTACAGCCAGTGGAGTAGGCATTGCCTTATGGTGTCATACCTGGCTCCGTCTTTGTGATTTTGCGGAACCCTTCAAGGCGTCGTTCGCGAACGCTCTCTTTGACGGTTCTACATTGTTTGGTAAGACCGTCCGCGATACGCTACTCCAGAGTGAGAAAGACGGGAAGACATCTGCTGTCGGAATCCACTTCTCGGCTCCTCAAAGGTCCTTTTCCAGGAACCAAAGAGGACAAAAGAAGATGTGGTTCCGGAAATCATAACAATCCCGTTTCGCTCCGAACCCTTTGTCCTTCAGAGGCAGGGGAGGACAAGGTGGACTTCAGCCCAGAGGCAGAGGGGGACCGAAAAATTTCAGGTCAAGGGAACCCTTTTCTGACCGACCCGCCCAACAACCTTGAGGGGTTGCCCAACTGCTCCTTTCTGGAAGCAGTCGGGGGGGCATTTCTCGGAACACCTAGCACATTGGGAGTCCATCACGACAGATCGCTGGGTGCTCTGAATAATATCCAGAGGTTACTCTATTCCCTTTGTAAATCCTCCCCCTCAGTTGGGGCGCCTCCCTCATGTCCCACCCAATCAGAGGGAAGCGGCGGCTTTAGTGATAAAAGAGCTGCTAAGAAAAAGAGCCATCCAGCACGTCCCCCCAGGCCAGTCTGGATCGGGCAATTACTCCAGGTTCTTTTTGGTGCCAAAAAAGACGGGGGACTTAAGGCCAATTCTCGACCTGTCTACATTGAACCTATTTATTGCCAAGGAAAAATTCCAGATGGACACCCTTCAATCCATTCTCCCCCTTCTACAGGGGAACAACTGGATGTGCTCCATAGACCTCAAGGATGCGTACTACCACATTCTAATGGACAGACGATCCAGGAGGTTTCTCCGCTTTCGGTTGGGGGTCAGTCATTATCAGTTCAGGGTCCTCCCTTTCGGCCTCACCACAGCCCCCAGGGTGTTCACCAAGGTCATGGCAGTTGTAGCGGCCCACCTGAGGCTTCAGGGAATACAGGTCTTTCCTTACCTGGACGACTGGCTCCTCGCCGCTTCCACCAGGCATCTGCTATGCTCAGCCAGGGATTGTTTCCTGCTTTTGGCCCACCAATTGGGGATCACCATAAATTACAAAAAATTGTCTCTTCAGCCTGTTCAGGTCCTGGACTTCATAAGGGCCAGAATAGACACGTTTCAGTCCAAGGCCTTCTTGATGTCGGACAGTCTCTGCAACCTAACTATACACGTCTTAGCACTTCTACAGTCTCCAGCCCCACCAGCGGAATTAGTCTTGAGGGCTCTAGGGTCTATGGCGGCGGCTATCAACCTCTCAACCCTAGCCCGCTTGAACATCAGGGTTCTTCAATGGACCTTTCAGGTCCAGTGGTCCATCCTTCGACATCCGTTGGACTCCCCGATTCCCCTCAGCAGGGTTTGCAGGGAATCACTGCTTTGGTGGCTCCGTTCCCGAGAGCTTTGGGAAGGGCGGCCCTTTTTGATGCCTCTACCCCAAGCCACAGTGACCATGAATACTTCTCGCCTAGGGTGGGGGGGCATTGCATGGGCAGAACCGTCCAAGGCACGTGGACTCCAACAGACACCGTTCTGCATATCAGTGTTCTGGAGATGAGGGCAGTGCTTCTAGCGTTGCAAGCTCTCCATGCCCTTCTTCCTCTAGGGACTATTGCAATTCACACAGACAACATGTCAGTGGTCTGGTACCTCAACAAACAGGGGGGGACCAGATCTTACCCTCTTTGCCGAGAGGCCATGAGAGTTTGGGAGTGGGTGATATCCACCAACCGTTTTCTGATAGCAATGCACATTCCAGGTCGGTCCAACATTTTAGCGGACAAGCTGAGTCGAACTATCCTCTCACCTTACGAGTGGTCTCCGGACCCCTTAGTAGCAAAACAAATCTTCCTCAGATTGGGTCAACCTTGCTGCGATCTGTTCGCATCACCTTCGAATGCAAAGTGCAGTGAATTTTTCGCTCTAATCCCCCCACCGGGGGAGAGCCCCAGAGATACTCTAGTTCATGCTTGGCCATCCGGTCTTCTTTATGCTTATCCTCCTCTCCCACTAATGACAAAATTCTTGCAGAAAGCTCGTCAGTTGGGGAGCAAGGTTATCCTCATAGCCCCATTCTGGCCTCGTCAAACCTGGTTCCCATACCTGCGGTCTCATCTCATAGCTCCTCCTTGGATCTTAGATCCCATTCTGGATCTGATTTCTCATCCTTCGGGATTGAGAACTCTGAATCTGGACGACCTCAAGCTTTTGGCTTGGTTGATCCAGTTCCGTTAGTGGCTAGGACTCCCAGTATCTCGTCCGCAGTTAAATCTATCCTGGTGGCGGCATATAAGCCTTCTACCAGGAAAGTCTGCAACAGTAAATGGAAACGTTTTTCTATCTGCGCCGGGCATAAGAATGTGGACCCCTTTATGGCTGCCATTCCAGCAGTACTTGAATTCCTATCTCACATTTTTCATCAAGGGGCCAGTTCTTCAACTGTGAAGGTTCAAATGGCAGCCATTTCCCACTTCCACATTGGAGACAATCTTGGCCCCTTAGCTTCCTCTAAGATCTGTAAGACCTTCTTGAAGGGCACCTTTCTTTTAAGACCTCTGGTCAAGAATGCGGTTCCTCCGTGGGCCCTAACCTTAGTCCTCCAGGCTCTAACTGGTCCACCCTTTGAGCCTGCAGCTTCTGTTGACTTAAAGTTTTTGTCTCGGAAAACTGTCTTTTTGATTGCTATTACCTCAGCTAGAAGAGTATCGGAGCTTCAGGCCATTTGTACTAAACCTCCGTATCTTGTCTTCCGTAAGGACAGAGTATCCCTCAGGACTAATCCCTCTTTCTTACCTAAGGTGGCTTCTAAGGCTAACATCAACCAATCCATTAACCTGCCTGTTTTCTTCCCTAACTACCAGAACAAAGGGGAGTACAGACTCCATTCATTAGATTTGCATAGACAATTCCGTTTTTATTTGCACAGAACAGCTGCCTCTCGTAAGTCGGAGCAGCTCTTTGTTTCCTTTGCTAAGCCATCCTTGGGTAAGCCAGTAATGAAGGTGACTCTAGCTAGGTGGATATCTCACTGCATTTTGCTCACGTACAAAATTTCTGGTCGGCCTGAGCCCGTGGGAGTTCGTGCTCATTCTACCCGTTCTATGGCTACCTCTGCCCCTTTTTGGTCAAGGGTTTCCTTGGATGACATTTGTTCTGCGGCTACTTGGGCTTCATCTCATACCTTTATTTCACACTATAAATTAGATCTGATATCCAGAGGGAGGGCAGCCTTTGGCTCTGCAGTGCTCCGGAATATTCTTCCTTGAGGGCCTCCCAAGTTTTTTGGTAGCTGGGGACTCTGTCCCACAGGTTGCTGATCAAATGAAGTTAACTACTTCAGATAAAGAAGTTATGTACTCACCATAATGTTCCATCTGAGTAGGTAACTTCATTTATCAGCAGCCAACCCCCCCTCCTTCCCCCTAACATGGAGTTCATTACCTGAATGAGTGAATGATTCATCCCTGGTATGTATCAGGTTAGGATGTTCAGGTTTTGTTTGTCTTGCTGTTGTCTACTATTTGGGCAAAATCGATCTGAGGGCTGGAGGGAGGTAGCAGGGTATTATGGGAAAGGGGGAGGAGCTTGGACCTCAGATCTCTAGCTTGGAAAGCTGCTGGCTCGGATCCGGGTCGGATCTGATACCCACAGGTTGCTGACAAATGAAGTTACCTACTCAGATGGAACGTTATGGTGAGTACATAACTTCTTTTTTTCTACCATTTTTGGGTCACAGGGGAGTGTTAGGGGCATTTTCTTCCATCATTACTTCAAAAGGTGAATTCCTGTTTTACTGTTAGGAGTAACCCTAATGCCCAGTAAAATCCCTGGCAAATGTTTTACCCAGTCCTTACCTTTTTCCAGGCATGCCTATTTTAATCTTTCCTTGACTGTTCAATTCATTCTTTCAAGAATCCCATTGGATTGTAGATGGTAGGGGCATGAAACCTGAGCTGGATCCCCAGCAGTTTGCACAAATGCCACATTATTTGACTTGTGAACTGTGAACTGTCCATTATCTGCCTCAATGATTCGAGGCCATCCCCAATGGACAAAAATGTTTTCCATAGCACCACTGCTGTAGTTTTAGCTGTCCTACTTTTTGTAGGTATTACTTCTGTCCATTTTGAAAGCACATCAACTACCACTAAAAGTTATCTGTATCTTCTATTTGCAGTTGGGACGGGCCCTGCATAGTCTACTTGGATAGCATACCATGGCCCATCTGCCACTGGTACCCAATGCAACTGAGTTTTTTTTGTACTGGCGTTGATTTGTAAACAAACCAGACATCCCTCTAGAAATGTTTTCCACAACTTATTTTAGACATGAATTCCACATCTTCTGTTTAGCTATACTCCATAAGTTTTCTGTGCCTATGTGGCTCAGAATTTTGTGATTGTATTCATCCAATTGCTTGGCCAAGTCCCCTGGTAGATAGGGTATTTTCTTTCCATCCGGCATGGGATACACAAACATTTTTTGGTTACCATCCCCTTCCTGAATGCACTTATCCAATTCTTTGGGAATCCCTCTTTCTTTCTGTAAGGTTGCTAAATCCTGTATTTCTACAGGCGCAGTTTTTACTGACATTACCTGCTCCATAGGTTCGAACCATTCATGTGGTTTTAACCAGTCGCCTGTTTTTGCCGCGGTATCTGCCAAGGCATTCCCTCTGGCTTCTACTGTATTACATTTTTGATCTGGAGCATTTCTCCCTGGGCCTCCGCTGAAAACAGGCTCTGTGGAATCTAGTCAGACTTTCCCAGTCAACAAATGTTAAATAAATAAAATAAATAAAATAAAAATGTGCCTTTATTTTTTCAATACTGAATTTTCCCTGTAAATCATTTTGGGTAATCAGTGCCCATAGTTCCCATAATACTGGAGCATGTTTTAGAGGTTTGCCAACACTGTTGACAAATCCCCTTCTGGCCCAAATTGTCATGTGTAAATGTAGTGAATTTACCACATAAGCACTGTCACTGTAAATGTTGGCTGGTTCAAAATGTTGTAAAACATATTTGACTGCTTCTAGTTCTGCCCTCTGGGCTGACATATAACCTGACAACTTCTTCAGGATAGGCTCCTGACCATCTTCTGGAATTATTGCAAATCCTGTTAAACATTTTCCATCTTTCCAAAACCTGGCCCCATCTACATAAACTGTGGGTATGCTACTTTGAAAATGTGCATTTAATGGTGAAATTTCCGGATGTTGCAAGCTTTGAACACAATTGTGAGGTCCTCCCTTATAGTTGACCAGATCAGAGAGATAGTACTTATCCCGTCTGAATTTGAACATTCTTTGTACTGAATAAAGTCATCCACTTTGCAAAAATGGTTTGACTCACTCCTTTTGTGATTTTATTCATTTCCATAGAATTCAAAATAATTTTTATAGACTGATGTGGTGTCTGTACAATTATTTTGGAAAAAACTGTCAAGTATTCTGTCTGTTTAATTCCCCAATAAATGGCTAGCAATTGTTGTATACATGTGTGATATCCTTTTTCAACTGGAGTTAACTTTCGACTGCAGAAAGTCACCGGACGAAGTGTCCTTTCTGCCTTGCTCCCATTGTGCTGAGGCCAATACTGCAGGAGGACTACTGAGATAATTTCACTCCCTGCTGCTTGTAAAATGAAATCTTGCTGTCCATCAGGTTCTACCAATTCAGTAGCCTGTGTTAATTTCTTTTTTAATAGGTCAAAAGCCTGTTCTTCCCTGCGTCCCCAACTTAACCAAGGTTCTTCTTCTTGTTCCACTAACATCTTATATAAGGGTGTGGCAGCTGCCGCATAATCTTCTATGAATTCTCTGTTATAATTCATGATACCCAAGAATTTATGCATGTCTGAAATTGTCAGTGGCTGAGGCAATTCTAAAATTCCTTTCACTCTTTCTTCACAAGGGGATCTGCTGTGAGATGAACAATGATTCCCAAAAACTTCACCTCTTGTGAAAAGACTTGCACCTTTTCCTTGCTGACCTTGAATCCTGCATCCTGTAAAGTGTTTAAAACCTTTTTAAGAAGTGCTTCATGCTGCTCTATTGTTTCTGACTGTATCAGAATGTCATCAGTTTAATGAATGACAGTGTCATCTGTCTCTAAGAGTTGTAAAATTCCCCCTACTACTTGGTGAAAGATTGCAGGGCTATTTTGAAATCCCTGTGGCAATCATGTCATCACATACTGTTGATTGTCAAAGGTAAAAGCAAACCGTTGCCAATCTTCCTTTTGTAAAGGAACTGCGAAAAACCCATTAGCTAAGTCAATTAACTGTAAACCATTTACTTTGAGGTTTTATTCTCGCTGATAATTCCGGCACTCCAGGAACCAAATGTGCACGAGGTGTTGTGAATTGATTTACCTTACATTAAGTCAATAACTAATCTGGAACTACCATCCTTTTTCTTTCCTGGCCATATTGGTGAATTTGTGGGGCTGTGTCCCTTCTGTATAATGCCTGCCTGTTCCCATTTTCTATACACTTTTTCATGTCTTCTTCTCCCACGTCTTTGGGAATTGGATATTGCTTCTGAAAAAGGAGGAATGTAATCTGTAGGACTGCTTACACTCACTGGTACTGCTAGCTTACCACAATCTGTTTTTGAAGGCTGAAATTGTGATTTGCTTTGCTCCCACGTATCCTGCATTTGCGAGTAGCTTTGGGTACTGTCTTTTGTATAGTTATTTATGTCTATTACAAAGCAGGGAAATTGCTGAACTGTATCACAACTGTCATCCGCCATGGCAGACCATAAAACTTTATTGAAATTAATTACTATTCCCAGCTTACCAAGGATGTCAACACCAAGGATTGTTGTTCCACAACTGGAATTCATAAGAAATCTGCCCTGTACTGAGGATCCATTCTCTTTGAAACATATGTTAAATGGCTTACTGCTTATGGCCATGCAAGTGCTGCCATCAAAACCTTGAATATAAGATTTTTTAAACAGATTTACAGGTAACTGTTTATTAGTGACTGAGACTGCTGCCCCTGTATCAAGCAGGGCATCTTTCCATAATGTCCCCTCCACCATACATCCACTAATGGGCATCCATCCTTTCCATGTTTAAAATTGGTCAGAAAGGTTACTTGGGTGGGGGGGTGCACACCCCTAATCGGAGTCACATTCATTCTGATCTACTTTCCTGGGTATATCTCTGATCACACAGACTGCATGTTCTGTTCCCTGTTGGCTGTTAGAATCTGCACTGTCTAATGTGTATTTTGTACTTTTTATTTCATGTTTTAATTCTTAACTAGCACTATGTGAGGGATTGTGTGGTGGGTTTTCTGTGTATTCTATAGGATATACTTTATTTTTCTCTAAATCCTTGTGACTTTGAGTCTTTGGCTGGTTATCCTCTGATGTGTTTTCTTTAGTCTGATTTGTTTTCCTATACTTGGGTTTGGAAGAAGCAGTATTGTCTGCATAGATATCCTTTTGTATTTTACTTTCCTTCCATCTTTTGTAATATGGACAATCCTGTTTGATATGACCTATTTTTTTACAAGTAAAACAAATTACCTGTTTTTATGTATTGCGCTGTGTCTCTGCCTGTAACATGGGTGGAGAAGAGGCTGCTTGTGTTTCCCTTGTACCTGTCCTTTCATCAGACCATGTATTGTGTCCCGTTCCTTTTCTAACAAAATCTACACTTTGTTCTCCCTCTACGGCAAAAATGTCATGTGTATAAAGTTTGCCATCATCTCCCATTGTCTTACCTCTAATGAGTTTTTGAACTACTTCCTCTAGGGTTTTTGATCCTAAGTCATAAATGTGTTTGATATCACCTGAGACTCCCTTTACCTGTTTTAAAAAGGTATGCATAAGCAATTACTTTCCAAAATGAACTCTTCGCATCCAAGACAGAAAAAAACTGTGGCATTTGGCATGAGGGTGCAATCTCCTTGACTGTACGCATAGGGTGATGAGGTCTTTTTAATACCTTGTTCAAGTATGTAAATATTGTATTCCTGCTCAAATACTCTCCAATTCTCTGCTATATTATGATCAGACACAAGTGGACTTGGTCTGCGAAATGCCTCTGCCATCTCAGCACACAGTAGTGAAGATGCTTGATATAATGTATGAACATACACACATAAATATATATACCAGAACTTCATGCCAGTACGTGTAATTATGCCCAGTAGCACAACAAACTCTTTGAAATAACTGCACTTTGCCAAATAAGTCTCCATAGCACAAGAGCACTTTAAAATCGGTGTACTTTGTGAAACCACTCCTTATCAATGTAAGAAATATTTCAAAATGACTGTATTTTGCGAATAAACTGTACACAGCACAAGAACCTTTTAAAATGGCTGTACTTTGTGAAATAACTCTGCACAGCATAAAAACACTCTGAAATGGCGGCTTTCTGTGAATAAATGCACACAGCACAAGAAACATTTTGAAATGGGTGTACTTTGACCGCACTTTGCAATATAACTGTACTTTGCACACAGCAAACTCTTTGAAATAATTGCACTGTAATAAAGCACACACTCTGCAAACACTTTGCACACTCTGAGATACTTTGAACAACTCTAGTTATGCAAAATAGTAGTTTGTGCCCACAGTCTTTTACAAAAAAATATGCAGTCACCTTGCTCTTTAAGCTTACTTTTTGCCCTTTTATTGTACTCGTTATGCCGTTTTAATCTCTTATCATGCTCATTGTACTTTTCTTGTGCCTGTTTTACTTTAAACATGCTTGTTATGCAAACCAAAGGTAATTCTGAGACCCATATGAATAGTTTTGCTAGTTTTATCAAATATTGTGGTTTTGAACATTTCGTTTAATTAATAATGTGGTTTGTGTCTTTCGTTTGCTTAATAATACGTTTTTGTGCTACTCATTTGATTAATAATGTGTTTTCTGCCTTATAAATGTGCCATTTCATTTTCTTTGCCAAATCATTCATGCAGTTTTCTTTACTTTTAACTTTTTTCTGGCCCTTTTTCATTTCTCTGAGCTCCATTTCACTCAACCTGCTTAGTTTGCCTTCACCTTCAACTCTGCACCTCATGGCTCATAGAAGTAGCTCTTCTAATCCCAGTTCTGACACCATGTCGCTCGTCTGGTCAGGATAAAACAGACAAACATTTATGGGTTCTGTTCAAGCAGCTTTATTATACATAAACACATCAGAAATGAGGCTTTGTAACTTAAACTTAAACTTAATAAACTTATAAACAGACTACCATGCTCGTATATGTTAACACTCTGGCTGTTTTCTCAAAATGGCACTGCTGCCTGCACATGCTCTGTGTTTATATGCATGTGTTACATCTGGAAATGCTTCTTAAAGGTATATACACATGCTCTGATCTACACCTGGAAGCCTTAGGTTCTTGCTCATCTTCTTCCTGGGTGGCACTGCCTGTTGATCCACTCATTGATTTGATTGCTTAGTGGGCATGATAGGACCCTGATGTGCTGGATCCCATCCCTAAGAAACCCAACAGGATTCTATCAGTGCCCACAGACAGGAAACATTGGAGCAAAGGCCCATTGATGGACACGATGGTTGTAGCAGCAGCCACAAAGAAGGAACTGTCTGAAGAAAGTTCCTCAGGCCATTCTACTAATAGTGCGTGTAGGGCTTTGGACTGTTTTGGGAAACAGATGTATGCTTCAATGACCTTTGCATTCACAGTGCTGAATTATTTAGCTTATGTCATCAGATTTCAGAGAGACTTGATGAAAGTGCTTTCCAAGTCTCTCTTGGGTATTTTAGCTGTGGATGTTCAAAAGACAATGGACTCCCAACTTTCCACCATCCACTCTAACTCCACCATGGCCATGCTACTACTTTCTGATGCAGCTGATGGCATGGTAAGGACAGCAGGTGCCGACATTACCATTCATTGACATGCCTGGATGCACCTATACAGCTTTTAGAAAAGTTTTAGAAAATCTTTCATCTATGCCCATTTTGATGGGTTCATCATTTTTGGACCTAAAGTAAAAGAAATGCTGACCAGTAATCAACAGGATGGTAAGACTCTTTCTGTGGTATGCATCCACTTCTTCACACCTCAGAGATCTTACTCCAGGAATCAGCAGGCTGGGAAAAAGATGTGGTTCAGAAAGTCACAGAGTTCTTACCAGGAAACTCCTGATGATAGACCCCCCCCCCATGGTAGAGGAGGGGATAACAATAATGGACATTGCCCTGGAGGCAGAAGTGGACTACGTAACCAGAGATTTGATGTTGTCCTTTTCATTCATTCCTCAACTTATGGGTTCAGATTCAAGACTCTGATCTGATTTGGCCACTTCTACTAGATCATCGGATTCAAAACTCTTGAGGTCCTCCCTTTAACCATAATGCCCCACAAATCTAACATTACTTAGATCTCGTTTGCCGCCATTCAGCTTCAGACATGGATCCTGTCACTCTTAAGCTTTGGATAGTATTTATTTCGTTGTGAGTTATTGATTTAGAATTTTTTCATATATTTCTCTCATTCTCCTACCTCCCGTACTTAATCTTTCTGAGCAGTTTCACTACACTTTTTAGCTACAGTTTTCTTGGTTCCTCTTTTAAGTACTATTGTTGGTACTCTTTTCCTTCTTTTAAGACTACTATTTAGAGTATTCTCTTTCTACCATTATTGCTAGATCTTTTCTCCTTTCTCTTTATTTATCTTTATTCTCCTGTATTTCTTTGTCCAAAAATAAATAAATAAATAATTTTTTGATTGTCCTTAGCATCTTTAGGCAGATGTCTTTTTTCGATAACAATGGCTGACAAGCCAACTGGATTTAAAAAGTCTGTTATCTGTGGGCATAAGCTTCCCAAATCAGATGTCTACAGGGAATGTATTTATTGCTTAGGTCCCACGCACTTCATTGTGGATTGTTCAGGTCTCCTCTGGATTTGACTCCAGAGCTATTACTGACCATAAAAATAAATTAGTGTTGACAGGCCTCTTTCCTTCTTCCACTTCTGCTTCAGTAGCTGGGGCTCACACCACTCCCAAAGAACCTGACAAGGGGAAGACAGATTCAGCAACTAAGTAAAAGGAGTTGCATAAGAGGTCCCCAGACTGCTCTTCCTTGTCAGTTCTTTCATCAGATCCTGCTTCTAAAATGCACAAAAATTCAGATCCAACTACTTCAAAATCTAGGTCCCCTTGGATCCAAACTCCTCTGCATCTGCCAGATCTGTTTATTTCACAGCTCCTTCACCTATCTTGGTGGAATCTCCCTGTAGGCATTCCAGACCTCCAACCTCCACATCATCTCTTAGATCTTCCAGAAGCTTATCAGAAGCTGTTGTGGATAGCATGATTAGGAAATTTCTCAGAGGGCAGATCCAGATGGGGGTACTCTGGCTTTACCTCCCACCAGATCCACGAACTGTCTTCTGTCCACTTTCCACTTGGTATTTCCTTCTCGAATTGACCCACAGTTTTGGAGCCTTCAGATCCAAGACCTCTGGGGTATTCTCACTGAATCCAAAGTTGGTATGTTCTTCAACTCCAGTGACCTTTCTTAGTTGCCCAGCTCCAAGCCTTTCAGTGCCAGAGGACTGTCAGAGCCAAAGTGTTGGTGCAGGATCTAGGGGCTTGGGGTCAACTCTGAAGCTCTCAGAGCCATCTCTTCTCCTTGAGGCTTTGGCACTGAACAGCTCTTGTCTGACTCCCTCCTTGCGTGGAGTGCTGGTGTGGTTGCAGAAGCTAATGATTTGGGAACTACCAGCTCCTTTGCTGTTGACTTCTATTTCCCCTAAGCATTCTGACTTTGAGGTTGTGAAGAGATTTTTCTCATTGTCTAGAGAAGAGACATCCCTGCTCACCTTGGATAAGACCACTTTCCCTCCTCTGATTCTACAGTCTGAGCCTTATCCATCCATTCCACTGAGACAGTCAGCCCAGTCCAGTCTCTAGTCAGTCCATCAGGACATCTTCATCTATTCTTATTCTTCCCCTGAACACCCCGCTGAGGAAGTCCCTTGGAGGAGAATGTGTGAGAGGAGACACTTAGATTTCCCTTAGGAATCTGTTAATGGATGACACCAAATTTGATGAAGGAGAGGGGTCCCTTAGATCTCCACCTGAAGATGTCTCCTTTTAAGACATCCTAGAGCTCCTGTAACAAAAGGGTGGTTAGTCCTCTGATACCCCCACCCAAGATGAATCAGTGTTTCTGAAGGCTTTTGGGTTTGGCCTGTCTACTTCTTGGTTGACTCCCCTGGATGATAAATTCCTTGATATTTTTTCTTGATGGGCATGGAAGGAGCCAAACACTGTAGAGCTAGTCCTAAAAAGACCTGAGAAAATTTTAACACCCCCAAAGACCAGGTGCACTGGAGCAAGGGAGTCCCAGTCATTTCCATGGTTGTGGTGGAGGCCACTAAGAAAGAACTGGCAGAAAGTTCTTCTGTTCATCCTCCTGACAGAAAGTCAAGTGCTTTTGATAAATTTGGTGAGTGAGTATAAGCTTTAGTAACCTTTGACATCAGGTCGATTAATTATCTGGCACATTTTACAAGGTTACAAAGAGATTTGACCAAAGAGCTTTACAAATCTCTTTCTGGGATCTAAATAGAATCTCTTTGCAATTGGCCACCCTTCAGTCTATTTCTAATGCATCCATGAGGTTGACCTCCCATGCAGTGGAAGGTACTTCATGGGTGGCAGGTTCAGACATAGCCATTAGTAGAAAAACCTGGATGCAATTATGTGATTTTGCAGAACCTTTAAGTCTTCATTCATCAATGTACTTTTTGATAGATCTTCCTTGTTCGGCCCGAGATTAAAAGACACACTCTCCAAATGTAACCAAGAGGGAAAGACCCTGTCTGTTGTGGGCATGCATTTTTCAAACCCTCTAAGAATTTTCTCAAGGAATTAATGACGAGGTAGAAAAATGTGGTTTCACAAATCTCAGGGTCCTTTTCAAGACTTATGTGAAGATAGTTTTCCCAGAGGAAGAGTGGGTGCACTTGAATGAAAAAAGCTGTCCTTGCAGCAGAACTGGCCTGCAGAACCAGAGCTTTAGGGATTCCTTCTCGGATAAGCCCTACCAGCACTACTGAAGGAAGGTCCAACTGTTTCCTTCTGGAGGCAGTCTGGGACATGTGTCTGTGCACCAGAGAGCCTGGTTATCTAAAGATTCCTGGGTGCAGAGAATCATATCCAGAGGTTATACTATATCAATTTCCTGAACCCCACCAACTAATGTGAAAAGAATCCCGAGTGTTCCAACTAATCAGAGGGAAGCAATGGCTTTAGAAATAAAAAAAAAATACTAGAAAAAAAGGGTCATCTAGGAGGTCCCCCCAGACCAGAGAGGATCTAGAACCTACTCAAGATTCTTCTCGGTGCCAATAAAAGACAGGGAACTTGAGAACAATTCTAGATCTCGACAAACTAAATCAGTTTGTACAATATTAAAAGTTTCAGATGGTCATGGTTCATTCCACTTTGCCAATACTGCAAAAGGATGATTGGATATGCTAGACAGATCTTCAAGATGTATACGACGAGCCATTACCAGTTCAGGACACTGCCGTTTTGGTCTCACCACAGTCTCCAGGATGTTCACCAAATGCATACCAGTGGTAGTGGCTCACTTGTGACTGCTGGGTTTCTGAGTGTTTCCATACCTATATGACTGGCTTCTAACTGCCCCAATCAGGCTTTAACTCCTACAGGCAAGGGGCTACTTGTTCCAGTTGTGTGTCCATTTAGGCATCACTGTCAAGTACAACAAATCACAGTTCAAACCTACCCACAGTCTGGAGCTCATAGGTGCTCATCTGGATACAGTCAGTCAGATAGCCTGTCTTCCCTCTTCTCAAATTCAGACACTGAGATCCCAGGTCAGGAAAGTAATACAAATTTTTTCTCTTCTAGAATGATTAATTTTACAAGCCTTGAGATCCATGGCTGTGGCTATAACCCTCATTCCTCTAGCCAGGTTTTACATGTGAATACTTCAGTGGACCATGTCGACTCAATGGTTGGTTGGTCAACATCCCTTAACTACTCCAGTCAACATCACATAGGCATGCAAAAGGTACCTTCTTTGGTGGATTCATTCAGACAAAATCTTGGGAGGTCATCCATTTGTTCTTTCCCAGTCCATGGCCACAGTGACCATGGATACCTCCCAAATGGGGTGAGGGCACTACTTGGGAAGGACAGTCCAAGGGAAGAGGACCCCCTAAGAGGACAAGATGCATATCATTGTACTTGAAATGAGAGCAGTTCTCCCAGCATTGCAGGCCTTTTAAGATGCTCTCCCATCTGGGACAGTTGCCATTCAGATGGACAAGATGTCAGTGGTCTGGTACATCAGCAAACAGGGAGGAGCCAGATCTTATCCATTTTGTCAAGAAGCAATGAGAGTGGCAATGAGTGATCTCTTCCAGTTGCTTTCTGATAGCAATGAACATTCTGGGGAAATCTAACATAACTGCAAACAAACTAAGCAGGTCCATTCTGATGCCTTACAAGTGGTCTCTAAGTGTTAAAGTGGTGGAGAGGATTTTCCGTCTGTGGGCCAGCCATGCTTTGATCTGTTTGCATCTGCCCTCAACAACAAGTGCAGCAGGTTCTTTAGGGGAGTCACCAAGAAATGCTTTAGTCCATGATTGCCCTCCGGTCTCCTACCCACCATTACCTCACATTCCCAAATTTCTACAGAAAGCATTCCACTTGAAGAGCACAGTTATCCTCATTGCACCTTTCTGGCCTTGTCAGATTTGGTTCCCCTTCCTCTGGCCTCTCCTTCTGCATCTGCCCTGGATACTGGATCCCATTAAGTCCTCCTGCCTCAACTGACAGGAGTAACTCATCTGGACATAACAGGCCTCAAACTGACCACATGGTTTCTCCAATTCCATTGGTTTATAGACAACCCAGGGTGTCCCCTGATCCATCATATTTTGTTATCTTCTGAAAAAGCTTCTACTAGAAGGATTTACAAAGGTAAATGGAAGACATTTGTTTTCTGGGCCATTACCAAGGACCTGGATCCTTTTTAGCACCTGTGCCATCTATACTTGAATATTTCACTTCAATTTTCAATGAAGGGGCTAGCTTTATGCCTATTAAAGTTCAACTGGCTGCAATTTCTAATTTCCACCTGGGTGAAAATAACTCTTCCTTAGCTTCTTCTAAACTATGTAAAACCTTTCTTAAAGGAGCCTTTTTATTTAGACCTCTATTAAAGGATCCTTCTCCTCCTTAGGATTTCTCTACTATGCTTCAAGCCTTAACCCATACTCCCTTTGAACCTCAAGCCAAGGCAGATCTTAAACTTTTGTCCTGGAAAACCATTTTTCTGGGTGCCATCACACCAGCTAGATGAGTATCTGAACTCCAGGCCCTATCTTCTAAACTTCCTTACCTGTTTTTTTACAAAGACAGAGTGTCTTAGCGAATCAACCAGTCTTTCTTGCCTAAGGTAGCCTCTGAGTCCCACATAAACCAGGTCATTAATGTACCAGTTTCCTTTCCAATTTTTTTAAATAAGGGAGAGTATATGCTCCGTCTTTTGGATATGCATAATCAACTTTGCTTTTATTTTCATAGAACCAAACACCTCAGGAAAACCGACAAGTTATTTGTTTCCTTCTCTCCTAACAAATAGGGCAAACCAGTTTACAAAGTTGCATTGGCCAAATGTTAAACTTAATGTATATCCTTTGTCTATGGTAAAAAAAAAAGTAAGTTTATCCTTGCCTAAGCCTCCTACAGTTCATTCCACGAGGTCTGTATTGGTGTCTTTAGCCTTTTAGTCAAGGGCTTCCTTAGATGACATTCATACAGCTACAACTTGGGCTAATTCTCACACTTTTATTACTCATTACAATAAGAGTTGATTTCCAGGAACAGAGCAGCCTTTTTGAAGTACTCCGGAATATCCTTCCATGAGGGCAACCCAAGGATCCACTAGCAGGGGACTCTGTCCTATCAGTTGAGGGATGAATGGGATGGACAACATCAAATAAAAAAATCACTTACTCACCATAATGTTCCATCTGTGTTGTCCATTTTCATTCTTTCTCAACTTCCCACACTCCTGCCCCCATCCTTTGCTTCTGGAATGATCTAAGAGTTGTGTAGCAACATCTGTTCCTTGTTTGAGATTCAGCCTCTTTCATCCTTTCTACCATTTTAATTGATATAATAGGTTGTCCCTTTATGTCTAGGGGAAACATACCTGATCTGAGGTATGTTAGCTTCTTCCAAGCTGCTAGAAAAGTAAGTCATCCAACTGGTCCCCAAAGACCTGCTAGAATCCGGAGGGAGTCTACTCAAGGTTCTTGTTAGTACTCAAAAAAACAGGGGACATCAGTCCCATTCTTGACCTGAGCCCATTGAATCCTTATGTCAAGCAGACAAAATTCTAGATGATCACACTTCAGTCCATTTTGCCTTTACTGAGGAAGTACAATTGGATGTGGTCCATAGATCTCAAGGACATATACTATTATGTGGAGATATAGAAGCATTCAAGGAGATTTCTCCATTTCTGTCTTGGATCCAGTCATTACCAGATCAGAGCCCTGCCATTTGGTCTCACCACAGCCCCAGGGAATTCTCCAAGTTTATGGCAGTGGTGGCAATGCATCTGTGTGTACTAGGAATCCAGGTTTTCCCATACTTTGATGATTAATTACTGACTGCTACAACCAACAGCCCATTATGTCACCATCAGGACCTTCTCCTCCAATTGATGTAGGATCTAGACATCACAGTTAATTTGCCCAAAAGCCAGCTTATCCTGTCTCAACAGAATTTATCAAATGCCACCTGGACACAAGCTTACAAAATGTCTGACTTCCTAAACTCCAGGATGCTTTCCCTCTGCATCACTGCAACTGAAGTTCTTCATCACCCCTGTCCCCCAGCAAAGCTAATCCTTTGCCTATTGGGCCTAATGGCTTCCACAATCCTCATGATTTCATTAGCCAGATTTTACATGATGGTCCTTCATTGAACTTTAGCAGTACAATGGTTCCTAATAAGGCTTATTCAAATTTGTAGGCGACACCTATCCTGTTGGACAATGTTCCTTTCTGTGGTATATGGGCATCCATTTCTTACAGGCTCCCCTATGGGAATCATGACAATGAAGACTACCCTTCTGGGGGTGGTATTTCAAAAGGAAGTTGGTCCAGGGCATTTGGTGACATACAGAGATCAACCTTCACATCAGTTTTCTGGAGATGAGAACAGTCCTCCTAGCATTGCAGGCATTTCAGGATGCTCTCCCAAGAGGTGTGATCCAAGTGCAGACAGACAATATGTCAGTAGTCTGGTATATCAACAGACAGAGAGGAACTCAATCCTATCCTCTATGTCGAGAAGCAATGATTGTTTGGCAATGGGTGATGTCTTCACACCACTTTCTAACAGCAACATGTATTTTGGGATCATCCAGTGTCCAGGTGAACAAGTTCATCGGATCTATCTTGATGCCTCACATGTGGTTCCTTAATCCAACAGTGACAATTTTGATGTTTAGTTGCTGGGGCCAACCTTGCTATGATCTTTTCACATCCTACCTAAACAACAATTGCAGCAGTTACTTTGCCCTGATCCTTCTGCAGAGACAGTCACAGAAGAATGATGTAGTGCACAGTTGGTCCCCCAGGTGTCCTTTATGATTTTCCCCTATTACCATCAGTGAACAAGTTCATACAGAAAGCAAGAATGTGCAAGGCCAAGGTGATGATCGCTGCCCCTTTCTGGCCTCATCAACCTTGGTTTCCTTTCTTGTGGCCACTTTTAGTGCATCCTCCATGGATGCTGGATCACTATCCTGATCTATTAACACAACCAGCTGGACTGCCTCCTCTGGACCAGAAAGCCATGAAGTTAACTGCTTCATTCCTTCAGTTCTGTCATTTGCCAGAGATGCCAGATATTCTTTGTTGGTCATTCACATCCTATCAGCATCCAAAAATGGACCACTTTGGAAATATACTGCATAAAATGGAAATGATTTTCCATTTGGGCTGCATCCACGGGCTTAGATTCATTTTCATTTTCTGTTCCTTCCATTTAGAATTCTTATAAGAAGATCTGATGTCAGTTTTCATTCAATCCCCAATTGTTGGTTCGGATCTGATCCTCAGATCCAACTCAGCTCTTACTAAAGCTTGCAGTAACCAAAAAGCTCTTGAGCTCCTCCCTTACCCATCATGCATGAACCCCTAACTTACCCCAGATCTCGTTTGCCACTTTCTGCAAAAAAATGCACTCAGCCTGAGCACTCAAGCTTGTATTAAGATAAGTGAGTTTTTGCATGATATGTTTCCTGCTTAACATTTAAATATATTTGTTATCTTTCCCTTTGCACTCTGTGCATTTCTGTTCTACCATCATTGGTATTTTTATCCCCTTTTGCTTTTTACTGAGTAAAAAAAAAAAAATCTCTATTTCCTTCTATTTTTTCCCTTTTGCAAGTAGTCATGTATGATAAAGGATCTGCTGGCTTCAAAAAGTGTCAAAAGGGTGGGCATAAATGATCACTTTCTGATGCCCACAGTTTATGTGTTTATTGTTTAGGCCCTCATCACTTACAAGAAGATTGTTTTGTCTGTAAAAGCATCAACCCAAGGGCAATAGCAGATAGAAAAAAACAAACCGATATTGAAAGGATTGCTCCCATCTTCATTTGGAAAGGCTATTGCTGGGGCTCAGTCCCCCAAGACTAAGTCTAAAGAGACTGTGACTAAGTCTCCAAGACCATCCACTTTTTTGACTCCTTCCTTGGCGCCACCAAAGAAAAAATTTAAATCAGGTCCGATAGCTGATTAGATCCAGTCCCCTTTGTATCTGATGAGGAATTCTTCCATTCCAACTTCTTCAGATCCAAAGACACTGTTGAGAACAAGATAATCTCCAAGCTTGCATGCAGTGCCTTCTAGGGTCTCTTCTCCCTTTCAAGAGAGACATCAAGCCAGGTTACAATTCCTCGCCTCAACTTGTTTATACAGAAGTCCAACTGAAGAAGATGTGATCAGAATGATGAGGAAATTCCTCTCAATGCAGATACGAATGGGTGCTCTCCCGTCTCCTATCCTCTCGAGTCAAGGAGCCCATCCATCTTTTACACCATTATTGTTTGCTCCTTCTCTGATTCTGGTTGTTTTAGAGTCCCTGGATCTGAACCTTCCAGATCTGTCTGGGTCAGTTCCAAAGATAATATTATCTCCAGATCCGAAGACTACTCTGAGTGCACGGTTCTGGCTTCTTCGGATCCAGATGACTCTTGGAGCCAAAGCTGCCGTGTAGGGTCTGAGGCACTGGAGTCGACGCTAAGGTTTTCAGAGCTGTCTCTGTCCCTCGGAGCTTCAGCATTGGATAGCTTGGCTATGAATTCTGCCTCTGGGAGGTTGCTGTTGGAGCAGTGGAAGGCAGTGATTCAGAAGCCAGTTTTCTCAGAGCTTGTGTCTTCCTTCTGTCTAGAGAGATCTGCCTTCGACGTAGTGAAGAGGGTGTTTTCTGCTCAGACAGGACTGACAAATCCAACCACCTCGGATCTCCCGTCTGGTTCCCAAATGTCTCTGCGCTTAGAACCACATCATTCTATGCCACAGGGACACCCAGTTCAAAGCATGCAGACCAACCAACAGGGTCTTATAGTTTTTTTTCTGACACTTCATTGGTACATCCCTCTGAGAAAGTCCCTTGGAAGAGGAAGTGCAAGAGGAGGCACTTGGACTCCCCGCAAGAGTCAGTCACTGAGGATACTGATTTCGATGAGGGAGAAGGGTCCCCATGATCACCTCTGGAAGATATCTCATTTGGAGACATTCTCAAGATCCTTAAACAGAGAAGTGGTCAGTCCTCCAGCAACCCTTCACTGGAGGAATTGGTATTTCTGAAAGCCTTTGGAGCTAGCCCATCTACCTCCTGGGTTACTCACCCACCAATGAGCTCATTGATTTAGTCTGTAGGCAGGCATGGAAGGAACCTGACTCAGCTGAGCCAGTTCCCAAAAGGCCAGATCAGATTCTGGCTCTACTTGTTGGAAAGAATTCTGGAGTAAGGGAGTGCCCATGGATGCCATGGTCATGGCCATGGCCGCCAAAAAGGAACTTGACGATCAAAATTCATATGTTCATCCCCATAACAGGATGTCTAGGGCAATTAACAGATTTTTGGAAGTGTGCTTATTTGTCAGTGACCTTTGTTCTTAGGTCGCTGAACTATTTGGCACATTTTACTAGGCTACAAAGGAATTTGATCAAGGAACGTTAAAAATCCTGTTCAGGCAACATTACTGCTGAGACTCAATCTTCTGTTTTCTCTCAGTTGGCTACCATACAATCCATTTCAAATTCATCCATGAGGCTTATCTCGCATGCAGCCAAAGGTGCCTCAAGGGCAGTGGGTTCAGAAATATCCATTAGGAGGCATGCCTAGATGTGCTTATGTGACTTTGTGGATCCTTTCAAGTCATCGTTCATCAATGCTGCCTTTGACGACAGTTCATTCTTTGGCCCAAAAGTGAAGGACAAACTCTCCAGGTGTAAAAAGGATGGAAAGACCCTGTCTGCAGTGGGCATATAATTTTCAACCCCTCAAAGATTATTTTCTAGGAATCAATGAAGTGGTTGAAAGATGTGGCTCAGAAAGTCTCGGGCTTCTTTCCAGGAAACACATGGAGATAGTTCCCCTAGGGGCTAATGGGTGGTGACACCCCTGCAGCAAAGGAGGCCTGCAAAATCAGAGGTCCAGAGATTCTTTCTCTGATAGACCTTACTAGCACTCCTGAAAGGAGGCCTGATTATCCACCTCTGCTGGCAATCGAGGGTCAACTATCCCTGCACCAGAGAGCCTGGCTAGATATAAAAGGAAGTACTTGGGTGCAGAGGATTATTACCAGTGGTTATATAACTCCCCTTTCCCTTCTACTTTCAAGTGTATGCAAAATTCCTGATGTTCTACCCAGTCAGATGAAACAAGCAGCACTAGAAATAAAAAAGCTGCTAGAAAAAAAGAGTCATCCAAGAAGTTCCACCAGACCAGATAGAATCCTGAACTTACTCAAGATTCTTTTTAGCGCCAAAGAAAACAGGGGACTGGAAACCAATTTTGGATTTCAGCACTTTGAACAAGTCAGTTTGACATACAAAGTTTCAGATGGTCATGGTTCAGTCCATTCTACCTTTCGTAGACAAGGATGACTGGATGTGCTTGGTAGACCTACAGGGTACATGCTCTCACATAAAGATGAGCAGACAATCCAGAAGGCATTTACGCTTCCCTCTGAGAACCAGTCATTATCAGCTCAGAACACTACCCTTTGGCCTCAGCATAGTCCCCAGGGTGTTCACCAAATGCATGGCAGTGGAAGCAGCTCATCTGAGACTGCAGGGATTCCATGTATTTCCATATCTAGATGACTGGCTCATTTCTGCCCCGACCAGGGATCTGCTAACAACAGCAATAGATCACATTCTTCAAATTTGTTCACATCCAGGGAAAACCATAAATTGAGAAGTCTCAGATACAACAAACTCAAACCTTAGAATTTATAGGATCAGTGTGCAACAGAATATCAATGACAGCTTCTTTTCCTCTATCAAGAGTACAAACTATCAGATTCCGGATCAGGAAAATAATTTGCAGTACCAAATTTCAGCCCACTTAACCCTTCACGCCTTGGGGTCAATGTCTGCTGCCATAATTTTAGTTCCTCTAGCAAGATTTCATATGAAAATTCTCCAATGGATGCTAGCAACACAATGGCTGATCCTTTACCAGCCCATGTCAGGTCAAATAAGAATCATTCAAGCATGCAAGAAATACCTATGATGGTGGATTCAGTCAGATCAAGTTCTACAAAGCCAGCCTTTCATACTCCTTCAACCCAAGGCTATAGTGACCACAGACACTTCCCCTGATTGGGTGGGTGGGGGTATTTTCTGGAGAAAACATTCCAAGGCACTTGGTCCCCTGAAGAGGACAATTTTCATATCAATGTCATAGAGATGAGAGCAGTGCTCTTAGCATTCTAGGCCTTCCAGAATGCTCTTCCTTTAGGGACAGTTGTGATTCAAATGGATAATATGTCAGTAGTTGGTACATCAACAAGTAGGGAGGAATCAGATCATACCCGTTGTGTCAGGAAGAACTCAGAGTGTGGCAAAGCGCGATCTCATCCAACGTTTTCTGATAGCAATGCACATTCTGGAGAAGTCCAATGTGATAGCAGACAAATTGAGCAGGTTCATTCTTCTACCTCATGAATGGTCTTTCAACAAGAAAGTGACAGAAATGATATTCCGTCAATAGGGCCAGCCTTGCTGTGATATTTTTGTTTCTCCAAATGCAGCAGCTACTTACCTTAATTCCCCCTCCGGAAGAATCACTGAGGGATGTTGTTCTCCACGATTGGACTCCCTCATTCTGCTTTATGCTTATCCACCAAATCCTCTAATTCCAAAATTTTTGCAGAAAGCTGTGTGGTTGAAGAGCAAAATCATCCTCATTGCACCTTACTGGTCTTAACAGATTTGGTTTCCCTTCCTATGGCCTCATCGTCTTTACCAGTCTTGGATTTTGGATCTGATTCCAGAACTCCTGTTTCACCCGACAGGTATGATTCATCCAGATATCTCGAACCTCAAACAGACAGCATGATTTCTCCAATTCTGTTAATAGCCAGACAATCAGTGCACTCTTCCCCCATTTGTGATATTCTTTTATCTTCCCATAAGCCTTCTACAAGAAAACATTACACAAGTAAATAGAAAAGGTTAATTTGCTTCCCCTTCCTATGGCCTCATCGTCTTTACCAGTCTTGGATTTTGAATCTGATTCCAGACCTCCTGTTTCACCTGACAGGTATGATTCATCCAGATATCTCGAACCTCAAACAGACAGCATGATTTCTCCAATTCTGTTAATAGCCAGACAATCAGTGCACTCTTCCCCCATTTGTCATATTCTTTTATCTTCCCACAAGCCTTCTACAAGAAAACGTTACACAAGTAAATAGAAAAGGTTGATTTTCTAGACACAACCGAAACACATTGAACCTCTCTCAGCTCCTGCACATAGTATACTTGAATTTTTGGCAATGATTTTTTAATGAAGGAGCTAGCTTCTCTACAATTAAAGCTTAGCAGCAGTCTCTAATTTTCATATTGGATTTGAAAATTCATCTGTGGCCTGTTCTAAACTTTGTAAAGCATTTTTGTGAGGCACACTCCTGTTAAGACCCCCGTATAAAGATCCTTCTCTTCCATGGGATTTGAACTTGGTACTGCAGGCTTACTTCATTAGCTCTGTGAACCAACAGCTAAATGTGATCTTAAGTTCCTAACCTGGAAAACTATCTTTGTAGTAGCCATTACCTCTGCTAGAAGAATTTCAGAACTTCAAGCATTGTCTTCTAAGCCTCTCTACATGATCTTTCATAAGGATAGAGTCACCTTATGTACCAACGCTTCTTTCCTTCCTAAGGTGGTGTCAGAATCTAGTATCAATTAATCCATTAATTTGCCAGTTTCCTTTCCTAAATTTACAAACAAAGGTGAATATATGTTGCATTTTTTGGATGTTCACAGACGGTTGCATTTTTACTAACATAGAACAAAAGACATTTGAAAGACACATCAATTATTTGTGCCCTTTCCAGATGATAAATTGGGAAACCAGTTGCAAACAGCCTTACCCAGATGTCTGACAGATTGCATATAATTAATCTACAAAAAGTTTAGATCTAACCTTACCAAAACATTTAAGAGCCCATTCAACTAGGACCATGGCAACTTCTTCAGTATTTCTATTTAGAGCTTCCATGGACGAAATATGTGCAGCTGCAACTTGGGACAGCCCTCATACTTTTATCTGTCATTACAAACTAGATCTGGTCTCATGGGGAAGAGCAGATTTGGCTCATTGGTACTCAGAAATAGCCTTCCTTAGAGTCCACCTGGGATTTTAGGTAGCTGGGGACTCTGTTCCAACAGTTGAGGACAGAATGAAAATTAACAGCATCAGATAAAGAAGTTATGTAGTTACCATAATGCTCTATCTGTGTTTTTCATTTTATTTTATTTATTTATTTTACATTTGTTGACCGGGATAGATTTTTATTCTTATACACATGCACACACACACACACACACACGCATATATATATATATATATATATATATATATATATATATATATATATATATATATATAATTGTGTGTGTGTGTGTGTGCGTGTATTAAAGTGTCCTGTTTTATGTAAATCAGCAAACAAGATCTGGGGTATGTTAGAGGTTGATGCATTATGGGTAAGAGAGGAGCTCGGGAGCTTTTTGGTTAGCAAAAACTTTAGTAATGCCCAAGTCGGTTTGAGGATCAGATCCGAACCAGCAGTTGAAGAAGAATGAAATGGACAGCACAGATGGAACATTATTTTAAGTACATAACTTCTTTTTTCCACAATGGGTCCAGTTATTCAGCTGTCAAAGTACAGACAGCAGCCATCTCTAGTTTCCTTATAGGCCAGAAGGACAGCTCTATAACCCCTTTGAGAAATTCTAAAGCTTTCCTGAAAGAAATATTTCTTCTTCGGCCCCGTATCAGAGAGCCAGCACGCTCTTGGGATATTACCATCATGTTGGATATTACCATAATGTTGCAAGCATTGACTCAGCCCTCATCTGAGCCAGCAGCATCAGTAGACTTAAAATTCCTTTTTTGAAAAATTATTTTTCTGGTTGCAGTCACATCAGCCAAATGGATTTCAGAGATGCAAGCACTTTCCTGCAAACCATCCAATTTGTTTTTTCACAAAGACAGAAATTTCCCTCATCCTTCCTTCCTAAGGTGGCATCAGAAGTTAATCTAAATCAGTCAATAAATCTACCAATTATTTTTCCACATTTCTCAAACAAAGGTGAATGTATGCTACATATGCTGGATGTTCATCATCAGCTTAGGTTTTATCTCCATAAAACTAAATCTTTCAGAAAATCAGGTCAATTGATTTGATGTTATCAATTTTCATTCACTCCTCAAGATTTAGGTTCAGATCCAATCCTCTGATCCGACTTGGCCATTTTTTATAGCTCCTGAATAGTGCGAACTTTTCAGCTCCTCCCTTACCCGTAATGCTCTAGTCCCCCTCCCTACCTCAGATCTTGTTTGCCGTGTTTGTGTATGGACATGGTTGCTGTCAGCTCTAAAGCGTTTAGTGCGTGATAAAGTTTAGTGTCATAACTTTCTCAATTTCTGATATATTATCTGTTTTATACTTCTTTACAGTTATTCTAAGCTAACCTCCCTTATCCCTACATGTTTCTGCAGATCTTAATACAATTATTGGTAGTTTTTCTTTCTCTGATGACCATGACCCTTGTGTCTATTGCTTGAGCCCTGCCCTTTGAAAGTGCATTGCAAAATATGCAAATCTTTTAACCCTAGGGCTTTGGTTGACAGAAAAAAATAAACTGATTTTTGAATGGACTTCTTTCTACAACTTTTTCAGAGTCATTGGCTGAAGGTCATCCCTCCAAGGCAGGATAAAAGGATTCTAGAAAACAACTACTAGAACCTTCTGGATCCTCCGCTCCTTCTTCTGCTATGACCAAGGAGCCAGACTGGAAGATCCCAAAATGGTCGGATCTGAAGACCAAATCCTCAGATCAAACTGTTTCACATGCAAACTATGCCTGATTTGATCTGGTTATTTCATAGCCTGAAAAGCTCCCTGGACCTAATATCCATCCTTTCTGGACCCTGTCCCCTGTCGGCAACCATTTCCCTTTTTAGAAAGTCTCCATCACTCTAGGTCCCCTTCACTGGACTCTTCTTCCTGTTCTTCTAAAAGTCTTACAGAGGCAGATGTGGATAGAATGATGAGGAAGTTTCTGTCAGCACAGATACAGTTGAGAGTGCTCCCGGCTCCTACCCCTTCAGGTCAAGACACTGTCGTTAGTATTACTCCACCCATCTTGGCTCCTTCTCAGATCCGTCCTTCAGCTTTGAAGCTCTTGGATCCAAGCCTTCCTAGACCATCCATATCAGATCCAAACATTGTTGTATCTTCCTCTCTCTGATACCTTCTGTGAGTGGACTGGGTCCAAGTGTGTCAGAGCTGGATGACTTTTGGAGCCGAAGTGTTGTTGTTGGCTCTGATGTACTAGAGTCAACTCCAAAGCTCTTGGAGCTTTCTCTGTCCCTCGGGGCCTCAGTATTAGACAGCTCAGCTCAGACTGCTGTCTCAGGTGAGCTGCCTTTGAGTCAGAGGGAGACAGTGGTCCAGACGCATGTTTTCTTGACTCAGTCAGCTTCCTTCTTACCTTTGAGATGGTAGAGAGCGTATTCTCTTCTAGAGTTCAGATGATTCCACCCCCCTTGAATCTTCCATCACCACCTTATGACATCTCCTTTGGAGACATTTTTGAGCTTCTTAAGCAAAGGGGGGGGTCTACTGATAACCCTTCCCAAGACCAATGACCAAGGAGCCAGACTGGAAGATCTCAAAATGGTCGGATCTGAAGACCAAATCCTCAGATCAAACTGTTTCACAGACAAAGTATTCCTGATTTGATCTGGTTATTTCATAGCCAGAAAAGCTCCCTGGACCTGATATCCATCCTTTCTGGACACTGTCTGCTACCATTTCCCTTTTTAGAAAGCCTCCATCACTCTAAGTCCCCTTCACTGGCCTCTTCTTTCAAAAGTCTTACAAAGGCAGATGTGGATAGAATGATGAGGAAGTTTCTGTCAGGACAGATACAGTTGGGAGTTCTCCCGGCTCCTACCCCTTCAGGTCAAGACACTGTCGTTAGTATTACTCCACCCATCATGGCTCCTTCTCCGATCTGTCCTTCAGCTTTGAAGCCCTTGGATTCAAGCCTTCTGGGACAATCTGCATCAGATCCGAACATTGTTGTATCTTCCTCTCTCTGATACCTTCTGTGAGTGGACTGGCTCCAAGTGTGTCAGAGCTGGATGACTTTTGGAGCTGAAGTGTTGTTGTTGGCTCTGATGTACTAGAGTCATCTCCAAAGCTCTTGGAGCTATCTCTGCCCCTTGTGGCCTTAGTATTAGACAGCCCACCACAGACTGCTGTCTCAGGTGAGCTACCTTTGGGTCAGAGGGAGACAGTGGTCCAGAAGCATGTTTTCTTGGCTCAGTCAGCTTCCTTCTTCTAAGTTTGAGATGGTAGAGAGCGTATTCTCTTCTAGATTACAGATGATTCCACACCCCCCTTGGATCTTCCATCACCACCTGATGACATCTCCTTTGGAGGCATTTTTGAGATTCATAAGCAAAGGGGTTGTTGGTCAACTGATAACCCTTCCCAAGAGGGATTGGTATTCTTGGAGGCATTTGGGTGTGGCCCATCTACTTCCTGAGTGTCTTTGCCCACCAATGAGCTCATTGATTTGATCTCTTGGCAGTCATGGAAGGAATCCGATTCTGTTGAGCTGATCCCTACCAGACCAAGTAGAATCTTGGCACCACCAAAGGGAAAAGAGTTGTGGAGCAAAAGAGTACCAGTAGATGCAATGGTCATAGCAGCAGCCACAAAGAAAGAACTCATGGAGCAGAGTTAATTTGTTCATCCCCCTAATAGGGAATCTAGGGTGTTGGACAGATTTGGGAAGTGTGCTTATGCTTTAGCGACTTTTGCACTTAGATCACTGAATTATTTAGCGCAGTTTACCAGACTTCAGAGGGAGGGCGGCCACGGTAGTGCAGCGGTTAGCATTGTCGCCTCACAGCAAGAGGTTCTCCAGTTCAATTCTCAGCTGGGGTGCCTTCTGTGTGGAGTCTGCATGTCCTCCCTGTGGTCGCGTGGGTTTCCTCCGGGTGCTGCGGTTTCCTCCCACATCCCAAAGACATGCAGTAGGTGGATTGGACACCCTAAATTGGCCCTAGGTGTGAGTGCATGCATGTGTGTGTGTGTGTGTGTGTGTGTGTGTGTGTGTGTGTGTGTGTGTGTGTGTGTGTGTGTGCCTTCTGTGGAAGGTTGAGCGCCGGGCTGGCAACTCAACACCATAAAACTCCACTGTCAGTCATGAGTGGACAGATGATCCGCTGTGGCGACCCATAACCGGGAAAAGCTGAAAGAAGAAGAAGACCAGACTTCAGAGGGAGTTGATTAAAGAGCTAGCCAAATCCCTCTCAGGAGCAATAAGTACTGAGTCACAGACTTCTGTTGCCTCACACTTGGCTACCTTGCAGTCCCTTGCAAATTCATCCATAAGGCATAATGTTAAGTTGTCAATCTCGCCTTCATTCTTGCTGGATGGGTTCGGAGCCGATCCTCGGCTCCGACTCGGCCAATACTAAAAGCTCAAGAGCTAATTCCACCGGCTCGAGGCTCCCCTATACCCCACAATGCTAGGCGGTAACTACCCAGATCTCGTTTGCCACTATAGCTGACGAGGTACTTTTCTACCGGCTTAGGCAGGTGAGTTAGAGTTTTTACCATATTAGGTATTTCTTAACCCCCTTTTTTGTCTCATACCATAACCTTTTTAGTTTAATTAAATATTTAGATAAATCGACCCCTGTTTTTTTCGGGTCTATATTCCCTTCCCTTTCTTCTCTTATCTTATAGGCCTTCAGCCCCTCCCTTCCCCCAGTCCTTCAGTGTGACTACATTAGTTGTTTTTTAGTTAAGGGCTTGTGTGTGTGTGTGTGGATTTGTGGCTTGTGTTAGCCTTAATAATTTAATAATTTCTTCAGCAGAGGGTGTGTCTGTAGTGTGTTTGTGTTGTTGTCAGGCACTCCTTTTACGATGTCAAAAGACTCTAAGGTCTCAGGCTTCAAGAAGTGTGACTCATGCTGTCAGAAAATGTCTCTGACAGACGGTCACACTTCTTGTGTGTATTGCCTGGGACCTTTGCACCTGCAGGACTCTTGTGCTGTTTGTCATGGTTTTAGCCCTAGAGTCCTGCAGGAACGCAAGAACAAATTAATCTTGCGGGGCTTATTAAAGCCTGAAGGCCCCCCGACTCAGTCTGTGTCGGGGAAGCCTTCTAAAACTTCCAAACAGTCGGCTCCGGTTTCAGAGTCGACTGCTGGAAAGATTAAGTCGGCTTCGACATCGGCTCCGGCCGGAGCCGATGTTTCCAAGCCTCATACTGTTACCTCGGCTCCGGCTGGAGCCGAGGCTGATAAAACTCCGTTGGCTCCGATACTCTTATCGGAGCCACAGTCTAGGAAGAGGTCCAGATCCCCCTCTATCGGCTCCGTGCATTCGGCGCCAGGATCCCCTCTTCTTTCTGAATGGAGCCATAAAACTCATTCCTCACGGTCTTCCAGGTTATCTGACCATGATTTGCAAAGGGTAGTGAGTAGACTTCTCAAGTCCGAGGCACTGGCCCAAATGCTGCATAGCTCGACTCACCAGTCAGTGGCTATTTCCGTTCCCCAATACATTCCTCCTCCGACTCCTTTGAGTTCGGAGCCAGGGCTTGTCGGAGCCATGACTGTCGGTGCGTCGGATCCGATACCTTCCCTTTCGGCTCCGTCGTCTGCTCCGATCTCCTCCTTGGAAGGATCTCGGCGCCGAGCTTCCCTCGTCGGCTCCGAGAGGGCAAGTGGCATCGGACCCTTGTCTGACCCCGCTCTCCCTCTCGGGGCTTTGGCACTGGTGAGTTCGGCTCCGACATCGGCTTCGGAGCCGTCCCTGTCGGTGCCGGGGGAGGTCCTTGTCTCTTCGGAGCAGGGGCCTCTGGCCTTGCCTGACAGGGGTGCCTTCGAGGTCATGCGGAGCATGATAGAACCAGGTTCTGCCCCACAGTCGGCTCCTTCAGCCCCCCCATCTACAGTGCCTGCGGTGATTTCTACTCACCCCCTTGTCTTAGACCGCAGAGAGCCAACTCCTCAAGTTTCCCCATTGGGAATTTCCTCCTCTTCCGAGGCCTCTCCTGACCCGGTAGGAGATCCCCCAAGGAAGAGGCAGTGCAAGAGGAAGCACATTGACTCCCCTGAGTCTATCACCTCTGACACTGACTTAGAGGAATCCGAAGATTCCCCTCGATCCCCCTCTGAGGATGTCTCCTTTGCTGACATCCTTGAGATCCTGAAACAGAGGGGGAACTGGCCAGCCCTTAACCCTTCGGAGGATGAGTCAGTGTATCTTGAGGCATTTGGCTCTCGCCCTTCTACCTCCTGAGTGTCCTCTCCCTTTGACCCCCTTATGGAAGTGGTGGCAAGGAAGGCTTGGACGGCTCCTGATTCAGTGGAACCCACCCCGAGGAGACCATCTAAATTTATTACTGCCCCTAGAGATAAAGATTTTTTATCCAAAGGTGTCCCTGTTGATGCCATGGTGGTGGCTGCGGCCACTAAGAAGGAGTTAGCTGATCCTTCAGTTCCTGTCCATCCTCCTAATAAGGAATCTAGGACCATGGACAGGTACGGCAAGCGGATGTTCTCATCAGTGACCTTTTCAATGCGTTCGCTGAATTACTTATGCCACTTCACTCGTCTCCAGAGAGATTTACTCAAGGATATGGGTGAACTGATAAAGGATCCTACAGCTGAGGGGTTCAAAGACACAATGAACTCCCAGTTGGCAAACCTGAATTCCATCGTTAACTCCTCCATGCGGCTGGTCTCATATGTTGCAGATGGGGCGAGTAGAGCCGCAGGCACAGGTGTTGCCTTACGACGTCACGCCTGGATGCGGCTATGCAACTTTGCGGACCCTTTCAAGGTGTCCTTCACCAATTCTCCCTTTGATGGATCATCCTTGTTTGGTCCACAGGTGAAGGATACATTGACCAGGTGCGAGGTAGAAGGTAAGACTCTCTCTCCCATAGGAGTCCGTTTTTCTACCCCTTCTAGACCCTATCCCAAAGGTCAGAGGGGAGGAAAGATGTGGTTCCGCAAACAATCCCAGGAGTCTCATCTGACGCACAGGCCGATTCCCCTCTAGAGGCAGAGGGGGGAATAATAATAGATGCCACCCTAGAGGCAGAGGAGGTCTGCAAAACCAGGGTAGCAGAGAAATGTTCTCTGACAAACCCTTTCAGCATCCCTGAGGGGCTGCCCGACTGTCCACCTTCGGAGGCAGTCGGGGGAAGGTTATCCCTGTACCCAAAAGCCTGGCTTTCCCTTACTCAAGACAAATGGGTACAGTCGATCATATCCGAGGGTTACAAAATTCCCTTTATTCACATCCCATCCCAACCCAAAAGATCCCTTCCAGACGTTCCACCGGTCTAAGGGAACAAGCAGCATTAGAAATTTCAAAGCTGCTATCAAAAAGAGCTATCCAATCAGTCCCAGCAGACCAGCAAGGATCCGGAATCTACTCCAAATTCTTTTTGGTACCAAAAAAAACAGGGGACTGGAGACCCATACTGGATCTCAGCTACTTAAACAAGTATGTCAGGAAAACAAAATTCCGGATGGTCACGCTACAGTCCATTCTACCCTTCTTGGGTCAGGACAATTGGATGTGCTCGCTAGATCTTCAGGACGCATACTACACATCAAGATGAACAGACGCTCCAGGAGATATATCCGCTTCAGGCTGGGAGCCAGTCACTACCAGTTCAGGGCCCTGCCCTTTGGTCTCACTACAGCCCCCTGTGTGTTTACCAAATGCATGGCAGTGGTTGCGGCTCACTTGAGACGTCAAGGATTCCAGGTGTTTCCATATTTAGACGACTGGCTCCTTACCGCCACCACCAGACATCAGCTTCTTCTATCCAGGGACTTCACCATCCAATCTTGCCAAGCTCTAGGCATTTCGATAAATTTAGAAAAATCTGCCTTGTCGCCTTGTCAATCTATTACCTTTATAGGCGCCACCTTAGACACACTCAATCTTTCAGCCAGACTCACAGAGCAGAGAGTGTCAGACATTCGGAACCAAGTTTCCCTTCTCTTACAATGCAACAAAGTCAAAGCCAGACTAGTTTTGAAGGTGTTAGGACTCATGGCAGCAGCTATTCCCCTTCTCCCCTTAGCTCACTTTCACATGAGGATCCTCCAATGGATGCTGTTTACTCAATGGTCCTTTCAACAGCTCCCGATGTCCCATACCATATTGATAACTCAATCATGCAAGAATCAACTGTCTTGGTGGATCACATCACCTCAACTTCTCCGAGGAAGACCCTTCACTCTTTCCCCCCCAGTCGCCACGTTGACAACAGATGCCTCCCTGATCAGGTGGGGGGGGGGCATTATCAGGGCAGGACAGTCCAAGGCACGTGGCAACCTTTTGAGTGCCACTTGCACATAAACGTCTTAGAGATGAGAGCAGTGCTTTTAGCGTTGCAAGCCCTTCACGACTCTCTTCCCACTGGGACTATTGCAATTCAAACGGACAACATGTCCGTAGTGTGGTACATCAACAAACAAGGCGGAACCAGATCATACCCTTTATGTCGAGAGGCACTCAGACTTTGGCAATGGGCGATCTCTTCTCAGCGTTTTCTGATAGCAACGCACATTCCTGGGAAATCCAACGTTATTGCAGACAAATTGAGCAGGGCAATTCTCATGCCCCACGAGTGGTCTCTAAAGAAATCAGTTCTAGAAGAAGTATTCCTAAGATGGGGCCAGCCTTGCTGCAATCTTTTTGCTACTCCCCAAAACAGCAAGTGTCACGACTTCTTCACTCTCTTCCCGTTACCAGGCCATCCCACCAGAGATGCTCTAGTCCACGATTGGCCCCGGGGACTTCTATATGCCTTTCCCCCCTTCCCACTGATATCTCAACTAATTCAGAAAGCCATCACCTTGAGAGTGACAATGATTCTCATTGCCCCTTACTGGCCTAGACAGATATGGTTTCCTTTTCTTCATTGTTACCTTTTGGAGCAGCCTTGGCATCTGGACCCAGTACCAGATCTGATAACCCACCAATCTCTGCCTTCTCTAAACCTCACAGCGTGGTTTCTCCAATTCCAACCTTAGCCAGGCTTCCCTCAATATCTCGCTCGGTCTGAGATATCTTGATAGCCTCTCATAAATCTTCTACCCGGAAGATTTATAGTAGCAAATGGAAACGCTTCTCTTTTTGGGCAACATCAAAAAACATAGATCCCTTTACTGCACCTACCCAGTCTATTCTAGACTTTCTAGCAGAACTCTTTCATTTAGGATCATCTGCATCTACCATTGGAGTTCAATTGGCCGCCATATCTAATTTTCATGTTGGTGTTTCAGAGTCTAGCATCATGGCTCACAAACTCTGTAAAGCCTTTTTAAGAGGCGTATTTCTTCTCAAACCTCCAATCAAAGATCCCCCGCCTCAATGGGATTTGAACTTGGTTCTGGCATCCTTAATCCTTCCCCCCTTCGAACTGGTGGCTTCATGTTCTCTGAAGTTGCTTTCTTGGAAGACGCTTTTTCTGGTAGCTATAACTTCAGCGAGAAGGGTATCTGAACTCCATGCTCTGTGCAGTCGTCCTCCTTACTTAGTGTTTCACAAAGATAGGGTATCCCTCCGTACTAATCCATCCTTTTTGCCTAAAGTTTCCTCTCAAACAAACCTAAACCAAATTATTGATCTCCCCGTCTTTTTTCCCTAACTATTCAAACAGGTCGGAACAAAAGCTACATATGTTAAGTTGTCAATCTCGCCTTCATTCTTGCTTGATGGGTTCGGAGCCGATCCTCGGCTCCGACTCGGCACTTGCTAAGCTCGAGAGTCACTTTTACCAGCTCGAGGCAGCCCCATATCCCATGATGCAAGGCGGTAAGTACCCAGATCTCGTTTGCCGCTTCGCTGATGAGGTCCTCCTTTTACCAGCTCCTGGTAAGTGATTTGTTACTTTGCTATTTTAGCCCCTTTTAACAAAAAAACCCTTAATTGTTAGTTTTATATCAGTTTTAAACCTTTTCTGACAGAAAATTCTCTGTCTCCTCTTACTTTTTTAGTCAGACTTTCACCCATCCCATCCCCCCCCCCTGTTAGGGTGTGTGTGTGTGTGTTTACTAGTTATACCTTTTGGTATATTTAATTTAATTTCTTTGACTGGTGTGTGTGTCTGTGTGTTTTTACACCATGTCTAAAGAAAGGGTCTCAGGCTTTAAGAAGTGTGACTAGTGCTGTCAGAAAATGTCTCTGACAGACGGTCACACTTCTTGCCTGTACTGTCTGGGGCCTCTTCACCTGCAGGACTCCTGTGCTATATGTCATTCTTTCAGCCAGAGAGTCCTGCAGGAAAGAAGAAATAAGCTGATTTTGAGGGGCCTTCTTAAGCCGGAGGGCTCTCCGGCTAAGTCGGCTCCATCCAAGACTTCTAAGTCTTCCAAGGCCCAGGCTTCTGTGTCCAAGCCTGCGGCCTCGGCTCCGACTCATTCAGAGTCGAGATCGGCTCCGGCTGGAGCAGATTCTGGGTTAACTAAACCTTCGGCACCGATGGCTATCGGTGCCGATTCTGGTTCGACCACTTCGGTGTCGGCTCCGATCGGTTCCGACCACCATGTGGCTCAGGCATCGGTGTCGGCTCCGATCGGCTCCGACACCGTTACTTTTGTGGCTGTATCGGCTCCGGCTGGAGCCGATGCATCGAAGCTACCTGTCGGCTCTGACAGGTTCAATAGTTTCATCGGTTCCGATGGCTCCTTCGAGGAAGAGGTCCAGGTCTCCTTCCTTGGAGCCGATACTTTCGGCTCCGGCTTCACCTCTCCTCTCGGAACGGAGCCATCGGAGCCGATCTTCAAGGTCATCCAGGCTTTCTGACCATGATTTAGAGAGAGTGGTCAGTAGATTACTTAAGTCACAGGCACTGGCCCAAATGTTACATAGTCCGTCTCAACAGACGGCTATTGGTCCACACCCCATTACAGTTCCTCCTTCAACTCTACCCCAGAGCTTGGAGTTGGAGTCTTCAGGAATGGTTACTGCTACGGCTGAGGGACAGATACCCCCTTCTGTTCCTTCAGCCTCTACTCTTATCTCCTCTTCGAGACCTTCCTTAGAGGGATTCGGTGGCCGGGCTTCCATGGTCTCCTCCGAGGGGGTGAGTGGCATCGGACCCTTGTCCGAACCCGCTCTTCCCCTTGGAGCCTCGGCCTTGGTGAGCTCTGCTCCGACATCTGCCTCGGAGACTTCCCTTTCGGTGGTCCCTGGAGTTCCTAGCTCTTCGGAACGGGTTCTCTCGGACCTTCCTGGGAGGGGAGCATTCGAGGTGATGAAGAGTATCAGCCAGCAGTCTGTTCCTTTAGCTCCTCCCTCTATAGTGCCTGTTGACATCTCTGCCACTTCTCTTGCTACAGGACCCAGAGATCCTCCGCCTCAGGTTTCCCCATTGGGAATATCCCCCTCTTCCGAGGATTCTCCTGATGTTTCGGGAGATCCTCCTAGGAAGAGGACCTGTAAGAGGAAACATGTAGACTCCCCCGAGTCTATCACTTCAGATACTGACTTAGATGAGTCAGAGGGATCCCCAAGATCCCCCTCTGAGGATGTCTCCTTCTCAGACATCCTAGAACTCCTTAGACAGAGGGGAAACTGGCCCACCAATACCCTCTGAGGATGAGTCAGTATACCTAGAGGCGTTTGGATCTCGGCCCTCCACCTCCTGGGTGTCTCCGCCTTTCGACCCCCTTATGCAGGTTATTGCCCGAAAGGCGTGGGCTGCTCCTGACTCTGTAGAGCCAGTCCCTAGGAGGCCTTCAAAATTTATTACTGCTCCGTGTGATAAGCAATTCCTCACTAAGGGTGTCCCCGCTGATGCCATGGTGGTGGCTGCTGCCACCAAGAAGGAACTTGCAGATCCTTCCGTACCCGTCCATCCTCCTAATAAGGACTCTAGGACCATGGATAGGTATGGTAAGCGGATGTTTTCCTCAGCGACCTTTGCTATGCGTTCGCTGAATTACCTATGTCACTTCACCAGACTCCAAAGGGATATCCTTAAGGAGCTAGGTGATGTTGTACAGGATCCTACAGCTGCAGGGGCTCAGGAAAAAATTGCTTCGCAGCTAGGAACCCTTAATTCCATTGCAAACTCATCCATGCGGCTAATATCATATGCTGCTGATGGAGCGAGTAGGGCGCAGGTACAGGTGTGGCTCTTAGGCGCCAAGCCTGGATGCGGCTATGTGACTTTGCAGATCCCTTTAAGGCGTCCTTCACAAATTCTCCCTTTGATGGGTCAGCTTTGTTTGGCCCTCAAGTGAAGGAAACTTTGACCAGGTGTGAGCAGGACGGCAAGACTCTTTCTGCCGTAGGAGTCCGTTTTCCACCCCTTCTAGACCTTACCCCAAAGGACAGAAAGGTGGCAAAATGTGGTTCCATAAATCCCAAGGAGTCACGCCGATTCACGTGGTCAGTTTACCCCTAGAGGCAGAGGGGTAACAACAACAGACGCCGCTCTAGAGGCAGAGGGGGTCCAAAAAACCAGGGAAACAGAGAGCCTCTCTCTGACAAGCCCTTTCAGCATCCCTGAGATGTTGCCCGGCTGTCCCTCCTTGGAGGCAGTCGGGGGAAGATTATCACTGTACCCAGAAGCCTGGCACTCCCTCACTCAAGACAGATGGGTACAGTCGATCATATCCAAGGGTTACATAATTCCTTTCGAGGAAAGTCCTTTCTACCCCTCAAATTCCCTTCCAGATATACCACCCGGTCTAAGGGAAATTGCAGAGTTAGAAGTCTCAAAACTACTGCAAAAAAGAGCCATTCAGCCAGTTACAACAGACCATTCAGAGCCCGGAATCTACTCAAGGTTCTTTTGGTCCCCAAAAAGACGGGAGACTGGAGACCAATATTGGATCTCAGCAGACTCAACAAGTCTGTGAGGAAGACAAGATTCCGAATGGTCACTCTTCAGTCAATTCTGCCCTTCTTACAGAAGGACAACTGGATGTGCTCAATAGATCTTCAGGATGCGTACTATCACATCAAAATTCACAGACGCTCCAGGAGATTTCTCCGCTTTCGGCTGGGGTCCAGTCATTTCCAGTTCAGAGCCCTGCCCTTTGGTCTCACTACAGCCCCCAGAGTGTTCACCAAATGCATGGCAGTGGTCACGGCTCACCTGAGACGTCAAGGATTCCAGGTGTTTCCGTATCTCGACGACTGGCTCCTTTCAGCCACCACCAGGCATCAGCTTATTCAAGCCAGGGATTACACAATAAAGCTTTGTACTCTTTTGGGCATCTCGATCAACTTCAAAAAGTCATCCTTATCGCCCTGCCAGTCTATTACTTTCATAGGCGCAAACTTAAACACTGTTCGGATGTCAGCTACCCTTACAGATCAAAGAGTTTCAGACATTCAAAGTCATGTCAGGATCATTCTAGCCAACAAGAAAGTACAGGCCAGAATGGTTCTAAAGGTATTAAGCCTCATGGCTGCGGCCATTACTCTTCTTCCCCTGGCTCGCTTCTACATGCGCCTTCTTCAGTGGATGCTGTTCACACAGTGGTCGTACCAACAACTTCCAATGCGTCACCAGATTCTGGTGACACAGACTTGCAAAGATCATCTTGCTTGGTGGATCACATCTCCCCAGGTTCACCAAGGCAGACACTTTGTACCCCATCCCGGTAGCCACTGTCACCACGGATGCCTCCCTGATCGGGTGGGGGTCATTATCAGGGCAGGATGGTTCATGGGACGTGGCTGCCGCTTGTGTACCACCTGCACATAAATGTCCTGGAGATGAGAGCAGTGCTTTTAACGTTGCAAGCCCTCAACGACTTTCTTCCCGTAGGGACAATTGCAGTCCACACAGACAACATGTCTGTAGTTTGGTATATCAACAAACAGGGCGGAACCAAGTCCTACCCCTTGTGTCGAGAAGCGCTCAGACTATGGCAATGGGCAATCTCCTCTCATCGGTTTCTGGTAGCAACGCATATCCCTGGGAAAACCAACATTGTAGCGGACAGATTGAGCAGAGCTATTCTCATGCCTCACGAGTGGTCTCTCAAGCAATCTATAGCGGAAGAGATTTTTCTGGAATGGGGTCGCCCATGTTGCGATCTTTTTGCTACTCCCCAAAACAGCAAATGCCCAGACTTCTTCTCTCTCTTCCCTCTTCCAGGCCATCCCCCCAGAGACGCTCTGACCCAGGATTGACCCCAGGGACTTCTTTATGCCTTTCCTCCATTTCCTCTGATCCCTCAAGTTATCCAGAAAGCAACCGTTTTGAGAGCCAAATTGATTCTCATTGCTCCTTACTGGCCTCGACAAGTTTGGTTCCCGTTCCTCCATCGTCACCTTTTGGTGCAGCCGTGGCATCTGGACCCAGTGCCAGATCTTCTGTTTCACCAATCCGGTCAGCTGCACCGGTCTATCCCTTCTCTCAACCTCACAGCATGGTTGCTCCACTTCCTTCCTTAGCCAGGCTTCCTTTGATCTCTAACCCTGTTAGAGACATCATAGTAGCTTCTTTAAAATCCTCTACCAGGAGGATTTATGCAAGCAAATGGAAACATTTCTCTTATTGGGCTAATGCCAAGAATATTGATCCTTTCACTGCCCCTGTTCAGGCAGTCCTGGACTTCTTAGCAGAGATTTTTCATGCAGGCTCCTCTTCTTCCACAGTCAGAGTTCAATTGGCTGCTATCTCGAACTTTCATGTCGGGATTGCAGATCACAATATTATGTCCCATAGGCTTTGTAGGGCCTTCTTGAAAGGAATTTTCCTGCTAAAGCCTCCAGTCAGGAATCCTCCTCCTCAATGGGATCTAAATTTAGTGCTGACATCCTTGATTCTTCCCCCCTTCGAGCCAGCTGTTTCTTGCTCCCTAAAATTTCTTTCTTGGAAAACTTTATTCCTAGTAGCTATTACATCGGCCAGGAGGGTGTCTGAACTTCATGCTCTATCGGTTTGACCCCCCTATTTGGTTTTTCACAAAGACAGAGTATCATTGAGAACTAATCCAACCTTTTTGCCTAAGGTCGCCTCAAAGACCAATTTGAATCAATCCATTGATCTCCCTGTATTTTTTCCAAACTATTCAGACAGAGCCGAACAAAAACTACATTATCTTGATGTCCACCGCCAACTCAGATATTATTTGGACAGAACTAAAATTTAGGAAATCTGATCAACTTTTTGTTTCCTATGCGGATAACAAGAAAGGCCTTCCTGTCTCTAAAGTGACCTTGTCTAGATGGCTTTCTTCGGTCATCTCTGAAATTTATCTGCTCAGGGGAAAACAGCTGTGCTCAAAACCTAGAGCACATTCAACTAGGAGCTTAGCTACTTCTACAGCCTTTCAAGCTAGACTTCCTTTAGACACTATTTGTGCAGCGGCCACTTGGGCCACTCCTCATACTTTTGTTTCCCATTACAAATTGCACTTGGCCTCCAGGGATAGAGCCAGTTTTGGCTCTACAGTCCTCAAGAGTCTGTTCCATTGAGCCACCCAGGATAGAGGTGCTAGGACGCGGTCCCATCAAGCAAGAATGAAGGCGAGATTGACAACTTAACATTAAGAAGTTATGTACCTACCATAACGTTCCATGTTAGTTGTCTTCTCGCCTTCTTTCTTGCGACCCTCCCTCCTTCCCCGAGCCTGGACAGACCTTGTTTCTCTAAGGAGTTATTATGCTGAAGACCATTCAGTCCTGGTCTTTCTTACATCCTGTAGGCTTTCTTTCTTTCTTTCTTCCTTTGGGAAGTGTTTTATGCTTGGTGCTACTGCCCTTTGTCATCAAACGAGATCTGGGTACTTACCGCCTTGCATCATGGGATATGGGGCTGCCTCGAGCTGGTAAAAGTGACTCTCGAGCTTAGCAAGTGCCGAGTCGGAGCCGAGGATCGGCTCCGAACCCATCAAGCAAGAAAGAAGGCGAGAGAAGACAACTAACATGGAACGTTATGGTAGGTACATAACTTCTTATTTTTGGATGTTCATCGCCAACTTAGATATTACTTAGACAGGATTAAACAATTCAGGAAATCTAATCAATTGTTTCTGTCATATGCGGAAGGGAAATTGGGCCTTCCAGTTACTAAAGTATCCCTCTCTAGATGGCTCACCTCTACAGTTACCTTCATCTGTGAGATCAGACATCAAAAACTACCCTCAAGACCTAGAGCTCATTCAACTAGGGCATTAGCTACATCCGTAGCTTTTCAGGATAGGCTGCCAATAGATTCCATTTGTGCAGCAGCCACCTGGGCTTCTCCTCATACATTCATTTCACATTACAAATTGGACATGGTTTCCAGAAGCCGTGCCAATTTTGGTTCCACTTTTCTCAAGAGTCTGTTCCGATAGGCCACCCAGGATAAGGTGCTAGGGACGCGGTCCCATCCAGCAAGAATGAAGGCGAGATTGACAACTTAACATTAAGAAGTTATGTACCTACCATAACGTTCCATGTTAGTTGTCTTCTTCTCACCTTCTTTCTTGCGTCCCACCCTCCTTCCCCCAAGCCTAGACAGACCGACAGGAATTCAGTTTGTGTTCTTCCTCTGGAAGTCGTCATTCCCACACATTCTTCCACCTCTTTTATCCTTTCTGAGGTCTGCGATACCTTTTACGCAGATTGTTTTGAGGTGGGTTTCCCTACTCCATTCTATGGAGACTAGGGTTGCTTGGTATAGCTATCAAACGAGATCTGAGTAGTTACCGCCTAGCATTGTGGGATATAGGGGAGCCTCGAGCCGGTGGAATTAGCTCTCGAGCTTTTAGTATTGGCCGAGTCGGAGCCGAGGATCGGCTCCAAACCCATCCAGCAAGAAAGAAGGCGAGAAGAAGACAGCTAACATGGAACGTTATGGTAGGTACATAACTTCTTATTTTACATGCAGCTGAAGGTACCTCAAGAACGGCGGGTTCAGGCAATTCCATTTGGAGACATGCCTGGGTGCACCTTTGTGATTTTGTGGTGCCCTTCAAGTCTTCCTTCATCAATGCACCTTTTGAGGTTAGTTCTTTGTTTGGCCCTAAAGTTAAAAACACTCTCTCCAGGTATGAGCAAGATGGCAAGACCCAATCTGCAGTGGGTGTATATTTTTTGACTCCTCAAAGAACCTTCCCTAGGAATCATTGAGGTGGTTGGAAAATGTGGTTCAGAAAGTCTCACTGATTGAAAAGAGAGTCCTTTCCATGATCCACATGGATATAGTTCCCCCAGGGCAGAGGGAGGGATTTCTAATGGAGGACAATGTCCACATGGCAGAAGAGGTCTGTAGAACCAGGGGTCCATTGATTCCTTCTCTGACAGACCCTACCAGCACTCCTGAAAGGAGGCCCAATTATCCACCTCTGGAAGCAGTCATGGGTTGTCTATCCCTGCAGAATGCCAAAAGCTGCAGATGAATAGTAAATTAAACCAGAGTTCATTGATAAAAACCACCTTTATAGATAACAACAAACATAAAAGCTTTCGGGTAGAACCCTTTCTCAATACTATTACAAAAAATAAAAAAATGAGGTTTAAATACAAGCCAAAATATCACATGACATGCAGCCCAAAAAATCATGTGGCAATATACATAAAATTAAAAGCATATAAAATATGCATAAAACAGTATTTTAAATCATCATCAAATACTAATACATGTATGTAACAATCAAAAAATACATCAAGAAAATACATCATAAAAATCTAACAATACAATCTGGTTTGTTGCAGTTTAGTAAGAATGGGTTTCAGTGTAATTATAGAATTTAGTCCTGGGAGATGATCGGCAGCTAATTTAAGTATCCATTCATATTCCTTAATCTCAAGCAAATTATTGCTATCGCCACCCCTTAGAGTTGTGTGTAATATATCTATAACTCTGAATCTAAACCTATGGTCAGAACCACATGAACTTGTGTGTTTGAATAGAGCATTCTTATCATTTGCTCTTCTAACCTCAGATTTATGTTCAATAATGCGTTCTTTCAGCTTCCTGGTCGTTTTCCCCATATAAAAGGCGGAACATAGAACACGGGTTGCCAAATAAATCACATTAGTAGTAATACAAGTTGCTAAAAGATCAAATTTATAAATTTTGCCAGTTGTCGGGTGTTTAAATACATTACTCTCAATACTCATAATATCAGAGCAACAATTACAGTTCATACAACAAAAGGTACCATTAATATAACCCAATTTCTTTCTATAATTTGCTTAACAAGATGTGTCCTAGTATTATAGGAGGTAATGTATCTAATTTTAAAATCTTTATGTTCTGGTTTGCTCCAAATAAGATTAGGTTCATCATTTAACAAAACAATTGGTTTAAGCTTTGTGCTTCTATCAGCTATAATCTTAGTTTTCACATCCAATAAAAATTTTGGATCATATCCACTATTTATAAAATCTTCAACTATTTCATCAAGCTGTGCAACAAAACATATCTCATCTGTGTTCAACCTACTAACTCTACTGAATTGTGATGTTACTATACCTTTAAAGACATGAGGGGCGTGCATGCTAGTGTTATGTATATATCTACCAGCATAAACATCCTTTTTGTGGACACTGGTGTGAAGGGATCCTTCTATTAATTGTATTTTTACATCAAGAATTTACAATTGCATGATCTGAGAAGTCCATTTTGAACTTTAGAAAGTTTGTGGTTGTATTCAAATAATCTACAAATTTAACCAGTTGAGACGAAGCCCCTTTCCAAATCATAAAACAATCGTCTACAAAACATTGGTAAAAAAATACACAATGGTTCAAAGAGTTTTTACCACTAATAATATACGTTTTCTCCCACTGATGTAGTACCAAATTTGCATAAGTATTGGCTACTGAAGTGCCCATGGCTACACCAGTCAGTTGCAGGTATAGTTGTTCATCAAATAAAAATGTATTATTAGTTAAGACTATATCCAAGAGAAAACATATATTCTCTATATGTCTTGCTGTCATCGACGCTTGTGAAGTTAAAAATTCTCTTATGGATTCAATGCCATATTCGTTCAGTATGACCGTAAATAAAGATGAAATATCCAGAGTAACAAATAAAAAGTCACCTTGGTTTAGGGAAGTAACATTTAAATCATTATACCAACGTCGTAGTTTAGATATAAAATCTATAGTATCTCTCAGAACATTAGTGCATTGTAATAAAAAAGGTTGTAACTGTTTCTGTAGCTAGATTGAAATTGGCTCCGTAAGCCAACCACCACCGGACACTATAGGTCTCATGGGTGGGTCATGCATTGATTTATGTATTTTTGGAAGACCATAAAGTTGTGGAATTATGGGACAAGGAACATTAAAGAAATGGAATAAGTCTAAACTAATGTCACCATTAATTTGTAAATCATAGATCATCATATTTACTGAACTTATGCATCTCTTAACATCAGCAGATGTAATACATTTAAATGTATTGCCTTCCTCAAGTAAAGTAATCATAGATTGTAAATATTTTTCCGATCCATAAGGACCACCACACCCCTTTTATCGGCTTGTTTAATAACTATATCATTATTTGCCTGTAGCATTTTTAATGCTAAGTGTTCATCATATGTTAAATTAAAGTGCTTAATTTTAAACAATCAGAATATAAACATCTTAACTCCTTGTCACACAAATCATGATAGGCAGTTAACACAGGTATACTGGCAGGTATAAAGGTACTGCGCCTTTTACAAAAAGTTTGAACAGAGAGAGAGTTACCAAATAAAACCTTTAGGTTAACATTTCTAACAAATTGCTTAAGATCAGTTAATGCAGTGACAAGGTCATCACTAGCTATTGGAATAAAACTAAGTCCCTTTTGCAATAAAGAATAATGCGAAGGCTTCAAATCAAAAGTTGACAAATTCAAAGTACCTTTTATTATTTTCAGCTCATTTTGCCCTGTCCTAAAGGGCTATCATTCTTTCGTTTAATTGCAACCATGGTTTGCCTAGTTAATGAATTACTCCTCGAGGTTGAACGCTCTGATATTTTCTCCGGTTGATCCAACTGGAAGCGTTTATGTAACAAATTTAGGGTTAGTTGGTGAGTTGTATTAGTATTTGATGATGATTTAAAATACTGTTTTATACATATTTTATATGCTTTTAATTTTATATATATTGTCACATGATTTTTTGGGCTGCATGTCATGTGATATTTTGGCTTGTATTTAAACCTACTTGTTTTTTTTATTTTTTATAATAGTATTGAGAAAGGGTTCTACCCGAAAGCTTTGCTGTTTGTTGTTATCTATAAAGGAGGTTTTTCTCAACGAACTGTGGTTTCATTTACTATTCATCTGCAGCTTTTGCTATTCTGTTTGTATATTTTGCTGCCTGATTGGGAATACCTGAAGAGTCTATTGCAGCCCATTTATTCATTAATAATATGGAAGTTTTGAAAACTACAAACTCCATTAGGTCTCTCCTAGTGAATGAGACCAATCCTTTGTTACAGTTTATTTTTACAGCATGTTTGGACACTGAGAATGACAGTTCTTCTAACACTGAGAATGCTGCGGACTTCAATAAGAAGTTACAATTGCTTGAAAGAAAAGTAGGTGCTTTTAAGCGCCTGCAATGGCAACAGTTTAGCTTTACGGCTTATCTGGATAGAGGCATTGTCCCACGAGGTTTGAGAATCTTGAAAATGCCCTCGTATGGGAATGCCTATCCAGATCTACTAAAATGCTGGCAGCAATTAAATATCAAGTTGAGCCTTGATTACATGGCTCTCATGAATGACTTTTTTTCTGTTAGTGAAAGTGAATTGAAGGAACAGATAATGATCATGGAAAATGATATTATGCTTATGCCCTGTTTTACTAATATGGTTGGAGTTTATCAACAAATGCTGGATAGAATGCAGGCCCTTGATGACCGACTGGAGGCTACGAAAAAACGTAAGCTTATACGTGATGTCAATGATTTTCAAAGGGGTCATATATTTTCTTGGCCGAAAAATGACTCATATACACGCTATACTAATATACCTCATGTGAAGAAAGTTTCACTTGACACTTTGGATGATTTTACTGATTCATTGCCGGCTAATGTATTAACTCAGGAACCAGCGCTTGTCAGTTCTCCGAATCATATGAGTGAAAGCACGCCTACTATTGTGATGTCAGAGACAGTTGGTGCAAGTGTGTGCTCGCACAACAGTGAAGAAACAAAGCAAAATGGAGGTATTAGTACACGGTCTAACAGTGCCAAGAAAACTCACCAACTAACCCTAAATTTGTTACATAAACGCTTCCAGTTGGATCAACCGGAGAAAATATCAGAGTGTTCAACCTCGAGGAGTAGTTCATTAACTAGGCAAACCATGGTTGCAATTAAATGAAAGAATGATAGCCCTTTAGGACAGGGCAAACTGAGCCGAAAATAATAAAAGGTACTTTGAATTTGTCAACTTTTGATTTGAAGCCTTTACATTATTCTTTATTGCAAAAGGGACTTAGTTTTATTCCAATAGTTAGTGATGACCTTGTCACTGCATTAACTGATCTTAAGCAATTTGTTAGAAATGTTAACCTAAAGGTTTTATTTGGTAACTCTCTCTCTCTGTTCAAACTTGTTGTAAAAGGCGCAGTACCTTTATACCTGCCAGTATACCTGTGTTATCTGCCTATCATGATTTGTGTGAAAAGGAGTTAAGATGTTTATATTCTGATTGTTTAAAAATGAAGCGCTTAACATAGGATGAACACTTAGCATTAAAAATGCTACAGGCAAATAATGATATAGTTATTAAACAAGCCGATAAAGGGGGTGTGGTGGTCCTTATGGATCGGAAAAATATTTACAATCTATGATTACTTTACTTGAGGAAGGCAATGCATTTAAATGTATTACATCTGCTGATGTTAAGAGATGCATAAGTTCAGTAAATATGATGATCTATGATTTACAAATTAATGGTGACATTAGTTTAGACTTATTCCATTTCTTTAATGTTCCTTGCCCCATAATTCCACAATTTTATGGTCTTCCAAAAATACATAAATCAATGCATGACCCACCCATGAGACCTATAGTGTCTGGTGGTGGTTGGCTTACGGAGCCAATTTCAATCTATCTGCAGAAACAGTTACAACCTTTTTTATTACAATGCACTAATGTTCTGAGAGATACTATAGATTTTATATCTAAACTACGACGTTGGTATAATGATTTAAATGTTACTTCCCTAAACCAAAGTGACTTTTTATTTGTTACTCTGGATATTTCATCTTTATATACGGTCATACCAAAGGAATATGGCATTGAATCCATAAGGAAATTTTTAACTTCACAAGCGTCGATGACAGCAAGACATATAGAGAATATATGTTTTCTCTTGGATATAGTCTTAACTAATAATATATTTTTATTTGATGAACAACTATACCTGCAACTGACTGGTGTAGCCATGGGCACTTCAGCAGCCAATACTTATGCAAATTTGGTACTACATCAGTGGGAGAAAATGTATATTATTAGTGGTAAAAACTCTTTGAACCATTGTGTATGTTTTTACCAACATTTTGTAGACGATTGTTTTATGATTTGAAAAGGGGCTTTGTCTCAACTGGTTGAATTTGTAGATTATTTGAATACAACCACAAACTTTCTAAAGTTCAAAATGGACTTCTCAGATCATGCAATAGCCTTTCTTGATGTAAAAATACAATTATTAGAAGGATCCCTTCACACCATAGTCCACAAAAAGGAAGTTTATGCTGGTAGATATATACATAACACTAGCATGCACGGCCCTCATGTCTTTAAAGGTATAGTAACATCACAATTCAGTAGTGTTAGTAGGTTGAACACAGATGAGATATGTTTTGTTGCACAGCTTGATGAAATGGTTGAAGATTTTATAAATAGTGGATATGATCCAACATTTTTATTGGATGTGAAAACTAAGATTATAGCTGATAGAAGCACAAAATTTAAACCAATTTTTTTGTTAAATGATGAACCTAGTCTTATTTGGAGCAAACCAGAACATAAAGATTTTAAAATTAGATACATTACCTCCTATAATACTAGGACACATCTTGTTAAGCAAATTATAGAGAGAAATTGGGTTATATTAATGGCATCTGCTGATGTCAAGGCTGTTTTGGGTGATAGACCATATTTCTCATATAGGAATATGAGAACATTAAAAAGCAAATTATGCTATAAAGATTTTAACACAGATTCCCATCATCTCACTTTTTCTAAACCAGGTACAGCAACTGTACTTGTTGCTCTGATATGAGTATTGAGAGTAATGTATTTAAACACCCAACAACTGGCAAAATTTATAAATTTGATCTTTTAGCAACTTGTATTACTACTAATGTGATTTATTTGGCAACCCATGTTCTATGTTCCACCTTTTATGTGGGGAAAACGACCAGGAAGCTGAAAGAACACATTATTGAACATAAATCTGAGGTTAGAAGAGCAAATGATAAGAATGCTTTATTCAAACACACAAGTTCATGTGGTTTTGACCATAGGTTTAGATTCAGAGTTATAGATATATTACACATAACTCTAAGGGGTGGCGATAGCAATAATTTGCTTGAGATTAAGGAATATGAATGGATACTTAGATTAGCTGCCGATCACCTCCCAGGACTAAATTCTGTGGTTACACTGAAACCCATTCTTACTAAACTGCAACAAACCAGATTGTATTGTTCGATTTTTATGATGTATTTTCTTGATGTATTTTTTAATTGTTACATATATGTATTAGTATTTGATGATGATTTAAAATACTGTTTTATGCATATTTTATATGCTTCTAATTTTATGTATATTGTCACATGATTTTTTGGGCTGCAATGTCATGTGATATTTTGGCTTGTATTTAAACCTAATTGTTTTTTTATTTTTTGTAATAGTATTGAAAAAGGGTTCGACCCGAAAGCTTTGCTGTTTGTTGTTATCTATAAAGGTGGTTTTTCTCAACAAACTGTGGTTTCATTGTCTATCCCTGCACCAGAGTGCCTAGCTAGACATTACAGAGGATACATGGGTGCAGAGGATTATTTCCAGAGGTTATACAATTCCCTTTTTCTTACTTCCTCCTTCAAAAGTAAACAGAATTCCTTATGTTCCATCCAGTCAAGAGGAAAGCAGCAACTCTAGAAATAAAAAAGCTGCTAGGAAAAATAGTCATCCAACAGGTCTCCCAGACCAGAAAGAATCCGGAACTTACTCAAGATTCTTTTTAGTGCCAAAGAAAGCAGGTGACTGGAGACAAATTTTGAATTTCAGCAATCTGAACAAATTGGTTCAATATACAAAGTTCTGTATTATCAGAGTTCAGTCCATTTTGCCTTTCCTGCACAAGGATGACTGGATGTGCTCAGTAGATCTTCAGGATGCATACTATCACATAAAAATGAGCAGGCAATCCAGGAGATACCTACGCTTCTGACTGGAAGCCAGTCATTACCAATTCAGAGCTTTGTCATTTAGCCTCACCACAGCCCCAGGGTTTTTACCACATGCATGGTAGTAGTAGTAGTAGTAGTAGTAGTAGCTAGCTTGAGACTGCACAGATGCTGAGTGTTTCCTTACCTGAATGACTGGCTCATAACTGCTCTGACCAGATCAGAGCAAGAGATTATGTACTCCAGTTGTTCTCTCACCTAGGCATTAGCATCAATCTCAACAAATCTCGACTAGAACCAACTCATGTGCTAGAATTTGTAGGCACCCTGTTCGATACTGTATCAGTGATAGCCTTTCTTTGTTTACCAAGAGTACAAATGATTTGATTTCAAGTCCAAAAGATAATTCAGAATTCCTCACTGTCAGTCTGACTGATTCTACAGGCTTTAGTGTTGCATGTCTGCTGCAATAATACTGGTTCCATTGGCAAGATACCATATGAAAATTTTTCAGTGGACCCTGGTGACCCAGTGGCCCATCCTGTATCAGCTTTTGTCCATCCAGATCAAAATAATTTAGGCATGCAAAAGGCACCTCGTGTGGATTTCCTCAGACAGATTTTACAGGGCCACCCTTTCATACTTTCTTAGCCCAAGGCTATTGTGAGCATGGATGCACCCCAGTTTGGGTGGAGGCACTTCTTTGGAAAGACAGTCTAAGGCACCTGGTCTCCAGAAGAGGTCAACACACATATCACTATCCTGGAGATGCAGTGACAGTAGCTCTGCTAGCATTTCAGGCTTTTCAAGACTGTCTTCCTTCAGGGACTATTGTGATTCAGATGGCCAATATGTCAGTAGTCTGGTACATCAACAAACAAGGAGGCACCTTATGTCGAGACACTCTGAGAGTGTGGCAGTGGGTGATCTCATCCAATTGATTTCTGATAGCAACACACATTCTGGGGAAATCCATTGTCATAGCAGACAAGTTGAGCAGGTCCATCGTATTGCCTCACGAGTGGTCTCTCAACAAGAAAATTGCGGAGATATTACACCAATGGGGCCAGCCATGCTGTGACCTCTTTGCATCTCTCCTCAACAAGTGCAGCAGGCTTTCTGCCCAGATCTCCCACCAGGGAGTCACTGAGAGATGCTCTCCTCCATGATTGGCCTCCCAGTCTCCTTTATGCTTACCCCCAACTCCCGTGATCCCCAAGTTTTTTTCAGAAAGTATCTCGACTGAAGAGCACAGAAATCCTCATTGTCCCCTATTAGCCTTGTCAGATTTGGTTCCCCTTCCTTTGGCCTCATCTAGTTCATCCTCCTTGGATCCTGGATCCAATTCCAGACCTTCTATCTCACCCAACAAACATGATTCACCCTGGCATTTTGGACCTAAAGTTGACCATATGGTTTCTCTAATTCCATTGATAGCTAGACAGCTCAGGCTGTCCTCCCCTGTCCATCACATTTTTTTGTATTCCCACAAAGCTTCCACTAGGAAGATTTACAAAAGTAAATGAAAAAAAAAAATTTAGGCCCAACAAAGAACCATCAACCCCTTTTCAGTGCCAGTACTCACAGTTCTTGAATATTTGGTTACTATTTTTAATGAAGGGGCTAGTTCCTCAACAGTTAAAGTACAATTAGCTGCTATTTCTAATTTTCACATCAGAGCTGGCAGTTCTACCTTAGCTTCATCAAGACTCTGTAAGGCATTTATAAAAGGAATATTTTTACTTAGACTTCCCTTTAAAGATCCTTCTCTACTGCGGATTTGAATTTAGTGTTACAAGCCCTGACTCCATCACCATTTGAACCAGCTGCAAGATGTGAATTAAAGAAAACTATATTTTTGGTAGCCATAACATCCACTTGGAAATTTTCAGAACTTGAAGCCTTATCTTCTAAACTTCCTTATTTAATTGTTCATAAACATAGGCTGTCCTTACGAAACGATCCATCTTTCTTCCTAAGGTGATGTCAAGATCCAACATTAATTAATTTATCGATCTCCCAGTCTTCTTCCCAAATATCTCAAACAAAGGGGAATACATTTTACATTTGTTGGATGTTCACAGACAATTATGTTTCTATCTGTATAGAACTGAAAAATTCGGAAAATCAGTTCAATTATTTGTCTCCTTTTCAGAATCAAGATTAGGAAAGCCAATTACCAAAATAACTTTAGGTAAGTGGCTAACTCATTGCATTTCCTTTGTCTATAACAGATTGGGTTTATCCCTGTGAAAAACCTTGAGGGCCCATTCAACTAGACCTACCATGGGTGATATCTGTGCTGCAGCTACTTGGGGTAATCTGCATATTTTTATTACTCATTACAAAGTTGATCTGGTCTCTCGGGGAAGCGCAACCTTCGGCTCAACAGTACTTAGGAATAGCCTTTCTTAGAGTCCACCTGGGATTCAGGTAGGTGGGGACTCTGTCCCACATGTTGAACGAATGAAAATTGACAACATCAGATAAAGAAGTTATATACTCACTATAATGTTCCATCTATATTGTCCATTTTCATTCTTCCTTAACTCCCCTTCCTCCACCCCCACTACAGTTTTTGTTTATGACTTCTGGACGAATGCGAAGATAGCATGGGAACCAAAGTTCCTGTTTTGTGAGCTCCAGCTAGTGGTTTCTCATATAACCATAATTTCATGCATTGCTATTTAGCAATAAAGAGCAGGAAATAAGATCTGAAGTATGGAAGGGGGACTAAATTATTATGGGTAAGGGAGGAGCTTGAGAGTTTGCAGTACCCACAAGCTGTAAAAAGTGGCCAAGTTAGATCCGAGGATCAGATCCAAACCCACATGTTGAGGAAGACTGAAAATGGACAACACAGATGGAAAGTTATGGTGAGTACATAACTTCTTTCTTGTAGTGTTCTCCAAGCCTAAATTGTGGAAAAGCCATGTTTAATGTTACTCTGTTTAGATGGCTATCTGACTGCATTTCCTTTGTGTACAACAAAAAGGGCTTGTCTCTAAATCTAAGACTCATTCCATGAAAATAGTGGCCATTTCTACAGCCTTTACCAGTAGATTACCTATTGATAATATCTGTACAGCAGTTACTTGGTCAACAGTTCATACATTTGTATCTCATTATGGGATGAATTAGCAACCCAGATCACATTCCTTCTTAGGCTCCACCATTATCAGGAATGTCCATCCTTGATACTACCCAGGTCTGTATGCCTGGAAATCTGTTCCATAGTTGAACTGGATGAAAATAGGCCACACTGGATACAAAAGTTATGTACTTACCATAACAATAGATTCACGTTGTCTGATTTTTTTTCCCGGGTCAACATCCTTCCTACCTGCCCTTAGGAAATTGTCACACAGAGGGTTCTGATGACTTGGTTAACTTTGGCATTCCCTGTCTTTGTCCAGTCATTACTGCCAGCTTCCCATAATCTTGCCATTTTTTTCTATCAAGCATTCTGGAGAGGGCTTTGAATGGGAGTTATTTGTTTAGTATATGCATGCCTGGAGCTACTTACTTATGGATGTAATATTTCCAAGGGGCAAACTCAATCTGAGATGGAGTTTAAGGAATTATGGGTAAGGGAGGAGTTAAAATCCTGGAACCAAAGAGCTTCAGATTCAACACTGAGGTCAGAACTGGTCAGATCTGACAAGTCATAGTTGAAATGGATGAAAATTAAACAAACATGGCTTTGTTGTTATGGTAAATATATGATGTTCATCTGTTCTCATCTTAGGTCTGACCCCACAGCAATATCAACATCATACACCAAAAGGGAACAGGATTATGGTGTCATCTAAAACTTTTCCTAGGTGGACAAAGAGGGGACAATTTTGGACAGATTTAGTAACAGTTTCCACTTAGGTGTATAGAATTCATACTATTCAGACCCATATGTGGAAGTCTGTGCTTTTTTGTGTAGACAGTTTGAGAAACCTAGTCACCATTCTTCCCTCTGAAGATAATGCCTACTTCAATTCTATTGTTTCCAACACTTCCCAAATATCTAAACATGCTATAAGGAGGGTATATGATTGTGCAGACACTGTGTCTAGAGAGACTGCTTCTGCTTCTGTTTTGAAGAGAGATTCCTGGGTATGTAATCAAAAGTTTTCTGATGGGGTAAAGTCTGAAAATGTATATTCAGCTTTAGTTAAAAGAGGTTTTATTTGGCCCATCTGCTATTCAGGTCTTCAAATAATTTAATGTGAAATGGAAATTAATTCAGAGACTTTCAGAGATTTTTTACCCACTCCACAACTCTCCCAGATACTGTTTCATGTCTTAACAACAAAACAAGCAATCCCTGCATTCTCAGGTCAAGCATGGAAACAAAATGAGATGGCAGAAAGGTAACAGTAAAACAAGGATCCTTTCCAAACAAGGGACAGTCTACAACTTCAGAATGTCTATGCTAGAATTTTCCCCAACAATTCTCCATGCCCCAGTCTTTCCAAACCTGTCCCAACAACTGGCTCTGTACAATTCTGTTTGGGCAACAGATTTAAAGACTCATGAGTGTTTTAAGGTGGTTCAGGAGAGATACTGTTAGCACCAGATACAAAAACCTCCTTTCAGAGGAGTTCCTCCCCACCTCTGAACCAAACAGATTTTTTTCCTCAGGTTCTTCAGCAGCTACTCACCCTAGAAGTCATAGAACAAATATCATTAAATCAAAGGGCAAGGCTTCCTTTCCAGAATGCTTCTGCTATCAAAAAAGATTCTTCTTGAGACTGCTTCTTGACCTTTCCTTCCTAAATTATTATGTGGAAGTTCCAAAATCCAAGATGTTGACCATTCTGAGTCTGTTACCTGTCATTCCTCTGGGAAGATTTATGGTAACACTGGGCACAAAAGATGCATGCCATCACATTCCCATAGTCAAAGGCTTTAGGAAATGTTTCAGATTTTCTGTGTCAGGGTTATATTATCAGTTCTCTGCATTACCTTCTGAGTTATTAACTGATCTAAGGGTTATTACAGTGTGCCTAGTTCCAGTGATAGCTCATTGCAGACTGCAAGACATTCCATATTTCCTTCTTTAGATAATTTATCTTTGCAGAGTTTTTTCCCTAGATGTCAAGAATCCTTAACATGGGTTTCTTCTCTCCTTACCTTTCAGTGGTCCAGATAAATTTTCAAAAATATTCTTTGACTCTGTCACACAGGATTGTGTTTCTGGGCTACCTTCTAGACACTTCTCAGCAAAAGATATTGTCATTTTCATTCATTCTTCAACAAATGGGTTTGGATCTGATCCTTGGATCCAACTCAGCCACTTTCTAAGGATTCAAGGATCCAAATCTCGACCTCCTCCCTTACCCACAATGCCCCTGAGCACAACAATCCCTCAAATCTCATTTGCCATTCTTCAAGACAATTGGGATTGTGATTTCTCGAGCTCCTTTGGGGGTGTTGTGACTGAAAGTTTGCATTTTCCTTTTACTTTTTGCAAGTTCTTTTTTCCACCTATTATTAAATTAACTCCTGTATCCTCTTTAACCTTCTGTACTGAGTTTTCAGTATATTTTATACTGCCTTTGTTTGTAGTCCATTCTTTTTCCTTCTATACCCTTAGGTATTTTCTCATAATACCATTGTTGATAGTTATTTCTTTTCTGTTTCTTCCTAAAAAAAAATATTTTTTGCTTCTTTCTCTGTTAGACTATTTGGTGTTTTTTCAAGTATGCCAACTGAATTTTCAAAAGTGCTTTTTCTGTGGGCATAAGATCCCCAGTTCTGATGCCCACAGGGAGTGGGTTTATTGTTTGGGCCTAAAACATTTGGACACCTCTTGTTCATATGTGCAGACTTTAATGCTAGAGTAATAAGCAATAGGAGGAATAAGCTTATTCTGAAAGGCCTCCTTCCTGCTTCAACTTCATCTTCAGGCACTTCTTCAGGGGCTCACCTCCCATCCCAGAAATTGAAGGAACACAGAGAGCGCCTTAAGCACTCTCCTTTCTGGTCTTCACAGCCTATGCCCACTGTAGAACCTCCAAAGAAGGTTCCTAAAATCTCGGTTCTGGCACAGACGACCATTCCATCTCCTCAGCCCCATGCTACCAGGTTCTCTCTGGAGCCGGTGTCTCTGAGACTGGGGTCCCCTTTTTTGCAGTAAACACCTAAGAAGTTCTCAAGGCCACCTACCACATTCTGTTTTGTTATGTCTTCATGTAGTCTGTCCAAAGCAGAGATGGATAGGATGATGAGGAAATTCCTCAGAACACAGATCCAGATGGTGGTTTTGCCAGCACTGTCTCCCATTGGATCTGTGAGCCATCAACCTCCTTTTCTACTTGTAATTGCTCCTTCTCCAATCTGACCACCCATTTCAGAGTCCTTGGATCCAAGAGCACCGGAAGTCAAACAGTGGGATCTGAAGGTTATTTCAACCTCGACTCTGGCTGCTTCCCTGACACGATTTGGCTCCGACACTGTTGGAACACAGTGGTTCCCTGAACCAAAGTGTTGGAGTCGGATCCGTGGGGTTGACTTTGACTCCAAAGTTATTGGAGCTATCGCTTCCTCTCAGAGCTTCAGTGCTTGATAGCTCGGCTCCAACTCCTCCCCCAGTGGGAGGAGTTGGGTGTGCTCTGGGGTCATCTGCTTCGGGAGCCTCAGCTCTGGTGGGATTGTTCTCAGCCTCTCTGGGCCCCTCTGCTTTTGAGGTGATGGAGAGGGCTTTCTCTCAACCCAGAGTAATGTCAACTCTCCCTTCTTTGGATGCATACACTACTACTCCTCTGGATCCTGTGTCTAAAGTCCTCACATCCTACACCTCAGGGAAAGCCAGCACAGAAGAACTTCCAAGCAGCTCCAACCACGTCTCTTCTGATATCTCCTGGGAGCATCCCACTGAGAAGGTCCCTCAGAAGATGGCATGCAAGAGGTGGCACTTGGATTACCTGCAGGAATCCCTCACAGAAGACACCAATTTTGATGAGGGGGAAGAGTCTCCTTGATTACACTAGAGGATATCTCATTTTGAGACATCTTAGAGATCCTTCACCAAAAAGGGGGTTGGTCTTCCCAAACCCCTTCCCAAGAGGAATCAGTGTTCTTGGAAGCCTTCAGATCTGGCCCATCTACATCTCGGGTTACCGCAGCACACCACAGATGAGCTTATAGATCTTGTCTCCCACAGGGCATGAAAAAAACTGAACTCCATGGAACCTATTCCAAAATGCCCCAACAAAATCTTAAGTGCACCTGCTGATAGACATTATTACAATAAAGGAATTCCTGTAGATGCTATAGGTTGTTGCAGCAGCCACCAAAATAAAGCTGCACTGTCTATTCCCCTAACAGAGAGTCTGTGACTTTGGATAGGTTAGGGAAGCAGCTGTATGTGTCCGCGACCTTTGCCCTGCAATCGCTGAACTACCTGGCACTTCACCAGATTACAGAGAGACCTGATAAAAGAACTACATAATTCTGCCCCCAGGGTCCATGTTCACAGAAGAACAAATGTCTTCTTCCTCACAAGTGGCCATCCAACAATCTATTACAAACACATCCATGAGGTTGATCTTGCATGCAGTGGAAGGTAGCTCGAGGGCGGCCAGTTCAGGCATATCCTTAAAGAGACATGCCTGGATGTGATTGTGCGATTCTGTGGAACCCTTCAAGGCATCATTCACCAATGCTCCCTTTGATGGATCATCCTTTTTTGGCCCAATAGTAAAAGAGATTCTCTTTTGCAGTGAACAGGATGGAAAGACCTTGTCTGCAATTGGAATTCACTTTTCTACCCTGCAGAGACCCTTTTCCAGGAACCAACATGGAGTAAGAAAATGTGGTTCAAGAAATCTTAAGGTCTTTTCAAGGAGTCACATAGGGAATTTTCCCCCAGAGGCAGAAGGGGAAATAAATACAGTGGTAGACATTGCCCAAGTGGCAGAGGGGGTCTGCAGAACCAAGTATCTCAAGATTCTTTCTCTGACAGATCCTTCCAGCATTCCTGAAAGGTTGCCTGTCTGTCCCTCTTTGGAGGCAGTTGGGGAGTGCTTATCCTTGCACCAAAACACCTGGTTAGCAATAAAAATGACTTTTGCATGCAAAGGATCATATCCAGAGGATATTTAATTCCCTTTTTACAAATTCCAGTAAAATCAAGGAAAATTCTCCCTGGTGTTCCACCTAATCAGAGGGAGCAAGCAGCTCAAGAGATCACAAAGTTGCTAGACAAAGGAGTCATTCAAGAGGTCCCACCAGATTAAGCAGGATCTGGAATTTACTGAAGGTTCTTTTTAGTGTCAAAAAGACAGGGGACCTGAGACCTATCTTGGATCTAAGTTATTTGAACCAATTTGTAAAAAATTCCAAATTCTGGAAGATCATGGTTCAGTCCATTCTGCCCCTTCAGAAGGATGACTAGATGTACTCAATCAATCCTCAAGACATGTACTATCACATCAAAGTGAACAGGCACTCTCAAAGATATCTGGGCTTCCGGCTGGAAGCCAGTCATTATTAGTTTAGAGCCCTGCCCGTTGGTCTCACCACAGCCCCCAGGGTGTTCACCAATTGCATGGCAGTGGTAGCAGCTCACCTGAGACTGCTTGGATTCAGAGTGCTTCCCTATTTAGATGTTTGGATACTTACAAAACCATCCAGGCATCTTCTAGTTAAAGCCAGGGATTATTTGCTTCAACTGTCACTGGGAATCACCATCAATGTGCACAAATCTCATCTTCAATCAGTTCAAGTTGTAGATATTATAGGGGCTTGCTTAGACACAGTCAATTGTTCATAAGTTCATAGGATAATACTAGTTTATTGCCCTGGAGGCCCTTATAAGCCTAGCCAAGAATTTCACTCATGTTCCCACAAAGTCAGCACCTGTTTCCCCTGTCCAGCAGGGACACAGGTGGGATCCCAGGAGTGTATTTTCTGTTTCCCATCCATTCGTCTTGGTTCCACTTAAAGAGGGATAGTGTGGTACTCTGCTTGACATGGAGATGGAGTCTATTCCACAGATGGTGAGTCTTTGGGACACAAATCTATCCTATAACAAGTTATATTAATGTCACAGACTAGGTTGAGGCCTTGTGTGCGGGTTGTGTGAGTGGAGTTGGACTTACGGATATGCAGCAACTCCATCAAGGCTGGGCCTGAGATGGCCTTGTATGCCAAACACAGGTCACCTCTGAGCACTCTATATGAGACTGAGTAGATGGACAGGGCTTTTAGCCTATCTGGTCAGGAACCTCTGTGGTCTCTCCAGCTGCTGCATGTGCTTGGCAAGGTACATGCTGAAGGGGGCATTGTACTCAATAATCGGTCTGATAAGGGATGAGTACAGGGATGTTATGACCTCCTTGTTCCTGGATGACATACCCTTACTTATGAGGTGGGTCATGTAGAAAGTCCTCCGTACAATGTAGGCAATGTGATGGTCAAAAGTCAGGTTGCCATCAGCCTGGGTGCCCAAGTCCCTCACGACTGATTGTGTGCTTAGTATGTTGTTATTAATGTGATAATTAGTGGGGATGCCATTTTCCCCAAAGGGATAATGATGCATTTCTTAGCATTCAGTTTGAGGCCATGCTTCTGGCACCAGTCATTAGTTTGGGTAAGGCCTCTTGGAGGATGTTCACATCACTAGGGGAATTTAAGACAGTGCCCAGCTTGCAGCCATCTGCAGACCTGGTCAGCCACAGACCACTGGCTTTGGCTTGCACCTCAGAAAAGTATATCCCAAACAGTAGAGGCCCCAAAACCAATCCTTGGGGTACACTGCTTGTTATGGGTCTACTACTAGCAGTGGCTTCCCCTCTGTTGACTAAGTGGGTTCTATCAGTGAGCCAGTTAGCTACCCATCTGGTAACATACGGGTTGATGCCTAGCTGGGAGAGTTTATCTATTATTCCAGAGTGGGGAATAGTGCTGAAGGCTTTGGATAGGTCAAGCTAGGTGGTGTGCACTGTCTTCCCCTAGTCCATGGCTTTGGTGACTGTTTCGAAGAAGTCAACCAAGTTTAACAGGCATGATCTCCCTTTGACAAAACCAGACTGTGGGGAGTCAAGCATTTGGAGGTTGCCAATGTCCATAAGGTCCATGATAATGCATTCCATGGCCTTGCAGATCAGGCTAGTTAGGCTGATGGGCCTATAATTGCCTGGGCCAGTGGACGCTCCACCTTTGTGTAGAGGAATGACAGTGGCTGTCCTCTATTTGGGTGGGACAAAGCCAGTGCTCAGGCTTTGGTTGAATAGGGTGCCTAATGGAGCTGAGAGCTCATGCCTGAGTTACGGTAGGATACAGCCACGGATGTTGTCGAGTCCAATGGAGACTGTATTTTTTGCCTTTGAGAGGGTATTAAAGACCTGCTCCCTGGTGATGAGGGGAGGGGGGTGGGTGCTGGGGATGTCCTGGTTTACTGCCTCAGAATAGAATTTTTACATTGAAGACACACATCAAACAGATTATTTCCATTCATTCTTCCCCCTGCAAGACTGATCCTAAAAACTCTAGGGTCAATGGCTGCTACTATAACTCTTCCACTGCTCACTTACACATGTGAATTCTCCAATGGACCCTGGCAGTGCAATGGTCCTTTCATTGTTATCCCTTGAATCACCCGATAAAATTGTCATGTTTGCAAAAAGTCTCGTCTTTGGTGGATCTACTTAGAGGAGATTAATCAAGGTTGCCCATTTATCCCTCCCCCATGCCTTGTTGACCATGGACGCCTCCCATTTGGGGTGAGGAGGCATTACTTGGGATGGACTGTACAAGGCATGTAGTCCCCACAAGCGACCAATTTGCATTTCTGTGTCCTAGAGATGAGAGCAGTGGTTCTAGTGTTTCAGGCCTTCCTGAGCTTTCTCCCTCAGGAGACTATTGCAGTACAAGTGGACAACATGTCAACAGTCTGGTACATGAGCAAACAGGGGGAAAACCAAATCCTTTTTCCTGTGTTGAGAAGCAATGATGGTATGGTGATGGGTGATTTCATCCAACTGCTTTCTTGTAGCAATGCATATACCGAGGAAATCCAACATTCTAGCAGACATACTCAACAAGACAATACTCATGCCTCACAAGTGGTCTTGCAACCAATCAGTGGCAAACTTAATCTTCCACAAATGGGGTCAACTTTAATGCAACCTATTTACATCTCCCCAAGCAACAAATGAAGCAAGTTCTTTGCCCTTATGCTACCTCATGGGCAGTCATGAAAAGATGTTGTAGACCATGTTTGGCCCTCCGGTCTCCTTTATGCTTATCCTTCCATGCCTCTCATCCCCAAGTTTCTTCAGAAAACACTTCTGTTGAAGAGTGCAGTAACCCTCATTGCCCCCTTCTGGCCTAGACAAGTGTGGTCCCCCTTCCTTTGGTCGCATTAAGTATGTCATCCTTGGATGCTGGATTCAGTCCTGACTTCCTTTCTCACTCAGATATTACAGGCCTCAAGTTGACTGCATGGTTTCTCCAGTTCCAATGATGGCTAGACATTCCAGGCTTTCCTCCCCAGTTCAAAAAATCCTAGTCTCTTCTCATAAGCCTTCAATGAGGAAGATTGGCAAAAAGTAAATGGAAGAGGTTTTCCTTGTGGGGTCATCAGAGAAAATTAGATCCATTCACCACTCTGATTCCAGCTGTTCTAGATTTCCTTGTCTCAATTTTTCAGGACAGAGAAAGTTTTTCTACAATCAAGGTTCAGTTAGCAGCCATCTCGAACTATCACCTCAGAAATAATGCTTCTCCTTTAGCATCATCCAAACTATGTAAGGTGTTTCTTAAGGTTACCTTCTTACTCAGACCTCTAATAGAGGTCCCTGCTCCACCTTGGGACCTCACTATGCTTTTGCAAACCTTAGTACTTTCTCTCTTTGAACCATCATCTAAAGTAGACCTCAAGTTTCTTTCTTGGAAAACTGTCTTTCTAGTAACTATAACTTCTACAAGACAAGTATCTGAACTCCAGGCAATGTCTTCCAAACCGCCATATTTGATATTTCACAAGGACAGGGTTACTTTATGCCCAAACCCTTCCTACCAAAAGTTGCCTCCGAAACCAGTATCAACCAGGTTATCAATTTGCCATTTTTCTTCCCCAAATTTGAAAACAAAGATGACTACACGCTTCATCTTCTTGATGTACATATTCAACTTCATTTTTACTTTCACAGGTTCATAGGTTCATAGGCTGGTACTAGACTAACTGCCTTTGCAGGCCATTCTAAGCCTAGCCACTTACCCCATGTGAGAATCAAACCCTGCACCTCCTGTTTGTAAGGCAAACACCTTAACCATTATAACATCCTCCCACCCTAACAGGGCCAAGGAATTTAGAAAAACTAATCAGTTATTTGTCTCTTACACTAGTAAAAGATTGTGAAGGCCAGTTTCTAAAACAACATTGGCTAAATGGATAACAGATTGTATTTTCTATGTTTATTCCTTCAAATGTATTGCCTTACCAAAACAACTGAAAGATATTCAACTTGGTCAATGTCTACCTCGCCAGCCTTTTGGGCTAAAGCCTCTATTGATGATATTTGTGCAGCTGCCACTTGGTCTAATATTCGTACCTTTATTGCACATTGCAAATTAGATATTATTTCCAAAAATAAAGCTGCCTTTGGTTCTGCGGTGCTCCAGAACATCCTTCCATAAGCACCAGAACATCCTTCCATGAGGCCCACCCAAGGTTACTGTAGCTGGGGACTCTGTCCCATTCGTTAAGAAACAAATGAAAATAACAACACAGATAAAGAAGTAGTGTACTCACCATAAAGTTCCATCTGTGTTGTCCATTTTCATTCTTCCTCAACTTCCCTCCCTCCTTCCCCCTGTCCTTGATTTTGGGAGAGACCTAATGGAAGTGCTGTTAGGTGATCTTTCAGCTATCACTTTCCGGTCTTAGCATAGTTTTATATTTAGGTCGACGTATATATATATATATATATATATATATATGTATATCTGTATATATATATATATATATAATCGAACACGGAAGTGGAAAGTGGAAAATGTCAAATTCAACGCAATTCGAACATTCTCCACACTTCCACAACTGCCACTACTGTGCAACACACAGTAAACAATGTTTTTCCAGGGGGGGAAGCCCCCCCTGCACCTCCACATCCCCTACTACTTATATATACAAACTCCAAGATCACACTACGGTGAGAGAAAGGGTACATTTAATGATCCCCACTGTAGTGTGATCTGTATTAAAATGTTGAAATTTCGTTCTTTTGATACTATCAAATTGGGCATTCAGACTAACGTAAATCGAATAAAGTCCGATCTCCCATTTGATAGTAAACCCATATATATATATATATATATATATATATATATATATGGTTCCCATTCAGAAGCCTGAAACATCATAAGCCTGAAAATCAAAATCCTGAAACCAAAAGCCTGAAAATTCAGAATCCTGAAAACTCAAAATCCTGAAAGCCCAAAATCCCGAAAGACCAAAATCCTGAAATTCAAAATCCTGAAATCACAAAATAGACATACTGATGTCATTGTGGCTTTGCTATTGTTAGCCCTGTGGTGTTAGGTCATGCGTTGGGGTCAGGTAAGTGTGCAGTTGGTTTTATTTTAGGGTTAGGGGCGGTTTAAGTGAGTTAGGGTTAGGGCGCAGGTTAGGCATGTATGCAATAGTGACAAATATTGGGGTTAGGGGCGGTTTAAGTGAGTTAGGGTTAGGGCGCGGGTCAGGTGAGTGTGCGATAGTGACGGACCTTAGGGTTAGGGTTAGGGTCAGGGTCATTTGGTAGATATTAGTGTCTTTATAGTGACATATTAGCATTATTTGTGTTTTCAGGATTTTGAGTTTCAGGATTTTGGTCTTTCGGGATTTTGGGCTTTCAGGATTTTGACTTTTCAGGATTCTGAATTTTCAGGCATTTGGTTTCAGGATTTTGATTTTCAGGCTTATGATGTTTCAGGCTTCTGAATGGGAACCATATATATATATATATCTATATATATATATATATATATATATATATATATATATATATGGATCTGCTTTAGATAATCGAATGCTACTTACCAACTTTTAAATCACAGAGACAAAAGCACCGAAAATCCACTTAAACGAACACTGACATCACCGACGAAGAGCTACAGGTAAGCAACCATTTGGCTGCACCACAACAAAACACAAAAAATGAACCACATGAAACTCACCCAAGGTGGGGGAGTTTGCCCCCCACACTCCCTAACTAAATATACCAACTCCGAGATTGCAATACACTGAGGAAAGGGGCAAAGTTTACCATAGTGGACAAGTGGTTACTTACCTGTAGTTTTTTGTCGGTGATGTAAGTGTTCTTTTAAGTGGATTTTCGGTGCTTTCATCTCTGTGTTTTAAAAGTCGTGTAAGTGGTATTTTGATTATCTAAAGTAGACCCATCCGTGTGTGTGTGTGTGTGTGTGTGTGTGTGTGTGTGTGTGTATATATATATATATATATATATATATATATATATATATATATATATATTATAACAGCAAATGCGATTTGTCTGGTCAGGGACATTATGGGTAAAGGAGGAGCTCGTGATTCGGATCCTGGAACCTTTAGAAAGTGGCCAGATTTCATCTGAACCCATTCATTGAGGAAGAATGAGACTGGACAACACAGTTGAAACGTTATGTTAAGTATGCGTCTGTATCACAAGATCGAATGTTAAAAATAGCGAATGCTTTTTATCGAAGTTAAAAACGTGAAAGATTAAAATGTCAAAGGAACAGATCCAAAAAAAAAAAAAACAATGTACAGGCAAAATAAAGCAACTCCGAGATCGCACCACAGTGAAAAAAACAGAAAAGTCCAGAGAATGGCCCATAGATTTTTTTCCTGGGATAAAATCGCTGTTCCGTGCATTCGACATTTACAGGCTTCGCGTTTTAAAGTTCAGTACAAGAGCATTCGCTAATTTAAGCTTTCACTCTTCTGATAGAAACCCAAGAACATCACTTCTTTTTTTTTTTTTACCTGTAAACTTTCCTGAGTTTCTCCAGTCAGTCTCAGACTTTGGCAAAAAAATATCTCTGGATCTTAGGGTCCATGGTTTCTGTTATTCTCATGATTCCTGTCACCATGTTACACATGAGAATTCAGGGGCCGGTTCTTCAGTTAACCAGCTTGATCTTTTTTCCTCTAATGTAGACAGTGATGTTTCAAACGGAATTACTCCAGGGCAGAGAACTAGGAATCTGTCCAGCTACAGCAGTGTCACCGAAGGGTGTGTTTTAAATGTTTCTATTCCTTCTGATGGACATGTTGAGCATTATTATGGCAACAGTCAAGGGCAGAGAACAGGGAATCTGCCTAGTAACAACAGCGTCATCAACAACAAAGGACAGAGAACTGGGAATCTGCCTAGTATCAATGGCATCATGGATGAGCGTGGATCAAATGCGCGTGTATTTCCAAAGAGTAATGGTGAACTTTCCAACAGTTTTAACCTAAATGAGTGGTTAAGACAGGGTATAGAGCTACAAACAACAAAACAGCAGCAATGGATCGTGGAACCGTCGACAAGCAGCTCAAAACACTGAAGGAGCTTGTCACCAAATTTTGAAAACTACAGCTTTAAAAACCAGTACCTAAGGGAGTGTTTAAAAGTGGAGAGAGTTACAAAAGGACTTTGTACATGGAAATACCCCTCTGGACTGGTCTGGGACTCTGACTTACGCTGTGAATTGATTTTGTTATTCAACAAACACGGGTGTGAGTTGCTTGAGGTACTGATTCGGGACAATGAAAGTAAAATGGTGTGTTTGAACAACAGTATTGATGACATTAACAAATCATTAAAGACAGACATGTTATTTGATTCTAAAATTGATGAATATAAAGCTGTTTTTTTTATAAAGTTGATCAGCTTGTTTGTGATTTAAGAGATAAAAGATAAAAAACCTATAAACAAGAATATGAAAAAATGTGTGCATACCCAAATCCACCTAGTGTTCATAGTGCCTTCAACAGGGAATTATTGGCAAAGTAACCCTGAGGGGATTGAAGTCACAGGTGAACATGGTGAGGTGGAGCGTGTTAGAAATGAAGCAACCCCTCTACAACAACCCCCCGAGGAGATCTGAGAGGTTGATGAACCAGAGGGGGGTCAATTATACCAATTATGCCCCTACAACCTATATTCACAAGGGGAGGGAGGAGGGGAGAGGGTCATGGAGGGACAGGAACTGGTAGAGTCCACGCTACCAGTTTGTATTATTGTCTGTAACTCTGAAAGACTTCAAAATATACAGCTGTAGTGATATGGAAGTCACATAAGAGTGGTGTAACTTATTTCAAAAGGGGCTGACCTTTGCCTCTGCACAAAACTCTAAAACTGACAATGTGTTGATTCAAGTTAAATCTTATACAAGGAAACTTAATTTTAATTTTGTATTTGACACTAGTAGTAGAGTGGTTGAAGGGAATTGTACTAAGAGACCAAGCACTTTCAATCCCCCCTACACCCATATATCAACATTTTTGAAAACTGTGAAATGGAAAAAAGAAAGTTAATTTCCAGGCCATTCCCTTATACTAAGAACTTGAATAGGGATGAATGGAACCTATTATCAAAGATATCTGGGAATAGTGGTATACTGGTCATGAAGCCTGATAAGAGTGGGGGGACTCGTTGTCATGAATACAACTGCCTATGTCAGTATAATGCTTGCAATAGTATATACAGATGGATACGAAGAAGTGTCTAAAAATGAAATGAATGTGGCAATGCATAAAATTGATCTTGCCCTTGAAGAGTTATTTTTGAATGACCAGATTACTGGGGCAGAATATGAATACATGAAAGTTGTATATCCTAGGACACCTACCATCTTTGGAATACCAAAGATCCTCAAGAATCCTGACCCCCCCCCACTGAGACCTATAGTTAATGCGAAGGCCTCAAAAACTTTTTTTATTTCTAAATGCATTGACCAGCAAACTAAGGGGGTATTTAAAAACTATTCATATCTACTGAAAGATTCTTGGGATTTTTTGATGAGTGTAGGAGACTAGTTTTGTTATGATTGACGTAAAAGATTTATTTTCTGTGATCCCCCATAACACCGGAATAGATTTTTTTTTTTTTCAGTTTTATTTTTGCAAACGGATTTGGGGCACAACAAATGTCTAACCTTGGGCAGCCTTATGGAACTGGTGCTGGAAAACAATTTCATCTGGTTTGAGGGACAAGTCTTCAAACAGAAGAATGGGGTAGCAATGGGCCCAGCTTGCACCCCGATATTTGCAAACATTGTCATGGCATACAGGAAAGTTAATTTTATTTTTAACTCCCAGTTTAAGGACTGTTGGTCCCTTTATAAACGTTTTTAGATGACATTATTGTTTTTTGGAGGGGCACAAATGAGATGTTGGAACAGTTCTTTAAGTATATAAATGAATCCACAGATTTCTTGTGGTTTACCATGGCAATTGACATTGAATGTGCCAATTTTCCAGATGTCAGTATTAAAAGGAATAGAGAAAGTAATACGTTTGAGTCAACACTATATAGGAAGCCGACTTACTCAAACTCCCTCTTGCACTTTGACAGTTGGCACCGTCTTCATCAGAAGAGGTTGTTAGTCAAGGGCCAGTACGTAAGGCTGGCCCGTATGGTTAGTGAAGGCAGCTGTTTTGTATCAGAATGTGGTAAACTTTGGGAGGTGTTGTCTAGAATCGGTTACCCCAGAGATTTTCTTTCTAGCATTTTTGCAGAGGTTCAAAGGAAGAGAACTGATGGGACTTATACCCTTACTTGAGACATTACAAACCCAACTAGTACTAAAACCAGCAAATCATGTGAATGACACCAATTTTAATAAGGCTCTCAATATCCCATATTGTTTGCAATTCAATGATATATGTGCAATCATACGCAAAAATTGGGCCATATTTGGTGGTCAGCAAGACATTATTGATAAGGTAGGGGAAAGACCTACTGTAGTTTACCAGAAAGATGTATGCATCAAAATGATGTTGGAAAGAACGGTGTATGAGGCTGCCAGTGGTAAAATGATGAAGTGTGGTCATTTTACGCAATGTAAAAATATTTTGGAAGGTAAACAAGCAGACATTTGGGGTTATGGCACTGTGAATTTAAAAAGGAAATATCACTGTAACAGCAAGGGGGTGATATACATGGCAAAGTGCCAACAATGTAAAGGATTTTACATTGGGAAAACTGTTAGATACTTAAAAAACAGGATGTATGCTTTATATAGACAAATTAAGGAATATCTGTATTTAGAGTATGAGGAGTTAAAGTGGCAGCTTAGATGTAATGCTGCTAACAAACCTGGGCTTAATCAGACTGTATCCATGTCTTGTTATTTTAAGCTAAAATCAATGTTTGCTATTTAAATTAGCATTTTTAACTATACTTCAAATTTGTTTTATGGCTTAAAAAGTTTTTTAAGGTGAAGAGTCAAAAGTCTAAAAGGTTAAGTATTTTTACATATGGCATCTTTAAGGAGAAAATGTTATTTATGACATAGCCTTGTTTTTTTATTGAGTCAGTCATGTGACTTTAACTGCATTTAAGCTGGCTTTTTGTCATTTTGTGTTATTTTGAAGAAGTCCATATACTTCTTGCATGAAAGCACTAAATGAGAAATAAACAGTGTGTGTGCTACAGGCGCTTAGGGTACTTTCTTTTTTTATTTTTATTAGTTGGTTTATGTATTAGTTTTCATGTTACACATGAGAAAAATGCAGTGTTTTTTTTAAATATACATGGACCCAGCATTCTCTTCCCCTGGTATTTTGGATTCCTGTTTGGAGCTTTCTCAAAACGGAGCAACATTAGTGGAGACAGCAAATGGCTCAAAATCCAGGTTTCCCCTTTTCTTCTCCTGTCCCAAGTCAAACTGTAACTACAATGCCTCAGATTGTGCTTGGGGAGTAGTTTACATTGGGGTAAAGATGCAAGGCCTGTAGAATTCTTCAGCTAGACCAGAGCATATAAATATGAAAGAGATGTTGGCTGTGATCCAAGCCATCAAATCTCTTCATCATCTCTGGTCCCATCACAGACAACACGACAGTGATATGGTACATCAGCAAAAACGAGGGCACCAGGTCTTGCGCTCTGTGCAGGCTGACTTAGAAGGCAGCTATACAGTACTCTTTAACCCACCACACATCTTGCATTCATTCCTTCAGAGCAAAATGTAGTGGCAGACAAGCTGAACAGGAACAGGACAGTTCCTCACAAATGAAAATTGAGTTTGGAGTCCTCTAGGAACTGATCTAGTTGTGGTGGACACCTAAAATATATCTGTCTACTTCCATTTGAAATAGACAGATAAACAAATTCTGCTCCAAGATTCCTTGCAAATAGGTCCGGAAGACAGATGCTTTGTCATTCCTGGGGATAGGAAGGTTCTTTATGCACTTCCACTTTTTCCACTGTTATCCAGGGTTCTTATAAAGAGTTGGAAGGACTTCCCAAAGATTGTTGTGTTGACTCTGTTTTGGCCCAGGCAACAGTGCTTCAACCTTTCTTTGAAACTAGCCAAGGGCAATAACCAAAGGCTTCCACACAGACTGGATTACTCACACAAGACAGGGGTTGTTTGATACAGCCCATCCTGAATATTCTTCAACTGACTGCATGGATGATAGACTGCCTGGATGATAGCATTTTGATGGCTTTTAGGCACATTTTTTCAAGAATATGCATCAGGTATTGAAGGAGGCCAAAATGGCTCACTATTGAAATGTCAGTACTCAAAATGCTGAGGGCTAAAAAGCCAAAAAAAAAAAATAGACTGAAAACACAGGAGAAGAGTGAATCTTGAAAACTGCTCTTCTCCTTTAAACATCTTTTTGCAGGGAAGATAAGCTTTCACTGCACCACCCCCCCCCCATGTGGAGGGCAAGTTCCCACACCTCTCAAATTTATATATACCAACTCCAAGATTGCCATACCTCAGAGAATTGGAATATTCTTAGAAATGGCATTTCGGACTTAATGTAAGTCCATTCTTTCAGCCATTCAGTCTCTGCATTTTAGGACTCACTCTAGCAGTTCCTGACATTTTAAATGGTGACCAGCTAAAACACCTGCTACTAGAATCTCATATACATGTAAGTGGAACAATTTTATAGCTGGTGCCATTCCAAAACCCAGGACCTTTTTAAGGCCCACCTGCCTCTGGTTCTTGATTATATGTGAGAGTTACTATTCTCTGGCCTTTCTTTCTCCTATGCTAAGGTTCATTTGTCATCCATTTCCGCTTGCCTACGTTTGGATACCCCATTTCTACCCACCCTCAAGTCAAGCAGTTTTTGAAAGGAGTTTTTAGTATCTCTCCACCTAGAAAAAAGTGGCTCCTCCTTGGAATCCTAACTTTGTTTTGGAGAAACTTAGTCATTTTTCCTTATAAACCTTTTCATGAGACTGACATGACATTCTTATCAAGTGTTACTCATTGCTCTGACTTTTGTAAGAAGACTATCTGAGTTACAAGTTTGATGGTGCTTCAACTGTATCCTCTCTTTCACAAAGATAGGGTTACTTTGTGAACAAATCCTTCATTTCTGCCTAAACTGGTTTTATAGTTTATTTATCACCTGGTTTTCTATCCAGAATCAAAACGACTTCTACATACTCTTGATGTCCACATGCAACTCAGATACCACACTGACAAGACAAAAACCTTTAGGGATTCTAATCTTTCTTATGAGGGTAAGAAAAATGACCAATCAGTGTCAAAATAATTAATTTCTAAATGACTGTCTCATGCTATTGCTTTTTCCAGGCAAGGTTATGGCCCACTATGTCAGGGTTTGGCATACTCCTGGGACTTTTTAGAAAGAGATAGACTGTAGAAATATTCTAGTGAAATGCAACTTGGTCATCTGTATGCACCATTACCAAGCACTACAAATTATATTCTTTCTCTAGGTCCAGTCCAAGCTTTGATATGACTATCTCCAAGGGCTGTTGGACTCTGATCCTTCTTCCTTCTCCCTTTTCCCTTTATTTCTAAGCTCTGGTATTCATCCAGTATAGATTAGGCTACTGAAACAGTGATCTAATGATGAACATAGTACAACTGTGTAAGTAAATTTGCTATAACATTAGACATTCATATAGATCACTGTTGTTGTTTGAAAACCCTCCTTGCCTCCACCTCTTTTCTTTCTGTACGTGTTTTACACCAGGGAGTAGATATTTTTCCTTTCCCTTTCTCCTAGCACATGCATTGCTGAGAGGGTTCTAGACTCTCGAGTGTAAATTACGTAATTGAACTGTTAAAAGTTCAAACATCATATGGTCGACACCATATGATCGAACTTTTTAAAGTTTGAACGTTTCAAAGGAGATCTCCGTACAGTGCGGAATGGGAAGATTTCCCTTTCCTGCACTGTAGTACGATCTCAGAGTTGGTATATTTAAAGAGTGGGTGGTGCAGGGGGGCTTGCCCCCCTACCTAAAATGGTCGAGTAGGTTTTTTTCTGTTGTTAATTTTTTTTTTAGCTTTTTGAACTTTTAAAAGTTCGATCATATGGCTTTGACCATATGACATTCAAACTTTTAAAAATTCGATAATGTAATATACACCCTAGACTCCCTTGCCTTGAGGCAAGAAGATGTGAAGGTTTGTTACTCTAACTACTGACTTTATATAGCTCTCCTCAAGTTGTACAATGGTATGCCCTAAAGCTTTTGGAAGCTGGCTGGTCATCCAGTCCTTGGCAAGATATGTCCCATATAGCTTAGGCTACTGCAACAATGATTGAGTCGAACATCTGTAAGTTTGCTTGCACAATTGTACTTTTGTTGCTGGTAGTTAATAAAGCTGCTGCAGAAAAATACTCCTGAGACAATATCAACACAGATTCTTATCTCAACCTGTAAAATCAGGTTTCACTTCTTGGGAGTGTCCCATCTTAAATACTTACAATCTCCCCTTTAGAAAATCCCTCAGTCTGACATATATATGTAGATAGCGTTATATAGATATATATAGGGGTACATATATCTATATACGTATGTATCTATATCTTTGTATCTACGTATCTATATATAGATATAGATATAAATATTTGGTTGGTTTTATTTTGCTCTATTTATAATGAACACATATTTATGAACAACCAGCTATTGCTCATGTTTTAGAATACTAATGACCTTTTTATTGCATAACTGATCATTTCTTCATACTTGTTTTAAAGATTTGGCATTCTTGAACCGCCACACCTATGCTGTAAGCATAAGATACTGGTAACCCCTGATTTATGTTGTTCCTGTCTAGACACTAGAACTGATGAACACTGAATCTGATGGGCTAGTCACCTTGGCAACATTTCTTCATGGCAACAGCAGCTCTTGCTGTCTTGAGCTCCTCCCCAATCCATAAACCTTTGCTTTCTTGTTAATCTCCAGATGTTGTTGCCACCATTATGAGCTTCAATGACTCTGTGCTTTGCTTGAACATTGAGAAGGTTTTTCCTGCAGTTTTCTGTCTCAGATAAGTCTATTTTTCTCAGTTATTTTGAGTATTTCAAAGTTAGATTATAGTCAGAATCTCAGTTTTTGACCTTTTTACCAGTTCCGACCTTTATTATCTCTCTTCTTGCCTTAACATTTCCCCTCTCATACCCACCCTGTCACCTGTGTTTAAAAAATATATATATACATTTCCTTCCATCTGGGATCTTAATACTGAGAAATCAGTCAAAAAAATGTATCCAGTGTGGGCACCCCCTCCCACAAGATCGAGAAGAGATGTGTGCTATATTTCTTTGAGGTAGGGCATTTGCATGCTGACTGTTCATTATGTAAACATTTTAGATCCAGTGTTGTCTATTTTTGCCCGGTTCAACACATGAGTTGTTGGATCCAATTGGATCTGACCTCACCACTGAATTTGAAGCTTTTAGGATCTATGGCTCTGACTCCTCTCTTACCTATAATTCCTTCCACTCCACCTTAGTACCTCAGATCTTGTTTGCCACCTAAAGACTTTCGACATGTTCCACATTGGCTCCTTTCAAAATAATATCCCTTTTCTCCTCTCTCTACTGAGAGATTTATCTCTCCAATTTAATAGATAGTTGCATAGTTAAACAGACAGGTGTTTATATTTACATAGTTAGTCATTTTTTCAATAGTTTTATAGTTAGCATTTATACATAGTAGTCATCTTAGTAGCCGTAATAATAGTTAAATAGTAGTTTTGGAAGTATAGAGTGTGGATACACAGTTAGTATAACTTTTAAGCTGTGTAATTTATAGTGTGTGTGTGTGTGTGTGTGTGTGTGTGTGTGTGTGTGTGTATATATATATATTTATATATATATATATATATATATATATATATATATTTTTTTTTTTTATAAGTTTCTGTAAAAATTATAGTGTGGCTGTGTTTTTTTCCCCTTTACACACCTAAACTTTATCAGGTCAAATATGTTAAAAAGCCAGGCTTTCAAAACATGCTCCAAATGTGGACACAGGTGTCCTCCCCAAGACCCACACTTTTGTGTGGGTCTTGTTTAGGTGCTGCCCACCTCAGTTCAGATTTTCAGACCTGCAGTTCCCAGGCATTTCAAACTTGGAGAGAGAAGCTCATAGTTAATGGTTTAGTTCCTCCACAGACAGAGTCGTCCATCTCTACAATAAACTCTTCATCTACTGCTGTTTCAACATCCAAGAAGCAAGATAAACTGAAGACAAAAAAAGAAACCAAAATGGAAGAATGATTCTGAAAAGAGAGATAAGGATAAGTCAGTAAATCTAGGAAACAGTCCCCAGACCCCACTGTTTTAGTCAAACTGGACCCAAAGATTCCAAGAAAGTCAGATCCAACAGTTTTTCAGGTCCTTCTCTCAAACACATTTTTCCCCAGAACTAGTGAGCCTAAGGGTGCATTCGCCAATTCTCCAAGAATGGAGATATTCCAGACCACCTTCAATGGTTTCTTCTACTCTGGCATCCAGAAGTCTAACTGAACAAGATGTTGACAGAATGATGTAGAAGTTCCTTAGAATGCAAGTTCAGCTTGGGGTTCTCTCAGTGCTGTTCCCTTTGAACATGCAGAGTATTGTTCCTGCTCCACCCTTCAGATCTAGTACAGTAAAACCAACTTCCCTGGAGCACTTTCATCCAAGCCGACAGTCCAGGTTACTTCAACTCTGACAGAAATCCCTTTCTCATTCGACTCCAATATGTTTGGATTTGAAAGAAACTTGGAACTGAAGCGTCTCTGTTGGGTTTCGAGGATATGGATTGAATCCAAAGTTATTAGAGTCATCCTTTTTCCTTGGGACCTCTGCACTTGATAGCTCAGCTCTGAGATCAGCTTCAGGGTTAAGGACCATTGGTACCAGTTTATCTTTTTAATCTTTGGATAGGAGAAGATCTTCAGGGTCAATTGCAGTTTCGGCTTCTGAGGCTTTTGAGAGGGTCTTGAATATACCAAGTCTTCTCCATCCAGCTGATTTGTATCCAAACCCCAATTTGATTCTGCATCTTCTTCCCATCCTTCTATCAGACAGGGACAGGTGGTACCACAGGCTTTCAAGACTCCATGCTATAATAGCTTCCAGAGACAGAGAGGGGAGCTATAAAGGAAGACAATGCCCCTGTAGCAGAGGAGGCTTGCAAAACCAGGGGTCTACAGATTCCTTTTCTGACAGACCCTTTTAGCGCACCTGAAAAGGGGTCTGATTGTCCACCTCTGGAGGCAGTCGCGAGTCATCAATCTCTGCACCAGAGAGTCTGGCTAGATATAACAAAAGACCATTGGGTGCAGATAATTATTTCCAGAGGTTATACAATTCCCTTTTCCCCACTTCTTCCATCTTTAAGAAAATGTCCTGATGTTCCACCCAATCAGAGGAATTCAGCAGCACTAGAAATCCAAAAGCTGCTAAGAAAAAGAGTCATCCAGGAGATCCCACCAGACCAAATAGAATCTGGAACTTACTCAAGATTCTTTTTAGTGCCAAAGAAAACAAGATACTGGAGACCAGTTTTGTATCTCAATGTATAGAACAAGTCAGTTCGGCACACAAGGTTCCATATGATCATGGTTCAATCCATTCTACCCGTTCTGGGCAAGGACGACTGGATGTACTTGATAGATCTTCAGGATGCTTACTATCACATAAAGATGAACAGATGATCCAGAAGGTACTTATTCTTCTGGCTGGGAGCCAGTCACTATCAGTTCAGATGACTGCCCTTTGGCCTCACCACAGCCCCCAAAGTGTCCACTAAGTGCATGGTAGATGGCAGTGGTAGCAGCTCACTTGAGAATGCAAGGATTCCAGGTGTTTCCATATTTAGATGATTGGCTTATTACCACCCCCAACCAGTCATCGACTGATAAAAGCATGAGATCAGGTCCTACAGACTTGTTCACATCTCAGAATAACCACAAATTTCAACAGGCCTCACTTACAACCAACCCAGACATTAGAATTCATGGGAGCAGTGTTCAACACAATATCTATGATAGCTTCTCTTCCACTATCAAGAGTACAAGTGATAAGGATACAGGTCAGGAAAATAATTTGTAGTGCCCAAATTTCAGCTTAATTGATTCTGCAAGCCATGGAGTCAATATCAGTGGCAATAATTTTAGCTCCTTTTCTGAGATTCTAGATGAGAATTCTACAATGGATGCTAGCAATACAGTCGTCAATACTTTCTCAATCCATGTCAGTGAAGATGAGAATAACTCATGTATGCATAATATACCGTTGCTGGTGGATACAATCACAACAGGTATTACAAGGCCATCCTTTCGTCCTCCCTCAGCCCAAGGCTATAGTGATCATGGATGCTTCCCAGATTGAGTGGGAGGGACATTTTCTGGAAATAACAGTCCAAGGCACTTGGTCCCCCAAAGAGGTCAACTTACATATCAATGTTCTGGAGATGAGAGCTGTGCTTTTGGCATTACAGGCATTCCAAGACTCTCTCCCTCTTGAAACAATTACAGTCCAAACAGACAATATGTCAGTAGTTTGGTGCATCAACAAGCAATGGGGAACTAGGTCTTATCCCCTATGTTGAGAAGCTTTCAGAGTGTAACAATGGTTAATATCGTCCAACCATTTTCTAATAGCAGTGCACATTCCGGGGAAGTCCAACGTGATGGCAGACAAACTAAGCAGGTCCATCTTACTACCTCATGAGTGGTCTGTCAACAGCAAAGTGACGGATATGATTTTCAGTTAACGGGGTCAGCCTTGCTGCGATATTTTTGCCTCTCCCCTAAACAACAAGTGCAGCAACTTTTTTGCTCTTATCCCCCATGGAGGCGAATCACCAAGGAATACTCTGCTCCATGATTGGCCCCCTGGTCTTCTGTATGCTTATTCTCCATCTCCCCTAATTCCCAAATTCCTACAAAAAGTAGTCTGGTTGAAGAGAGCAACGTCATTCTCATTGTACCCACCTTACTGGCCTCAACAGATTTGGTTTCCCTTCCTTTGGCCTCATCTACTATATCCACCTTGGATTCTAGATCCAATTCTAGACATACTGTCTTACCCGACAGGAATGGTTCATCCCGATGTCAGACCTCAAACTAAGAGTGTGGTTTCTCCAATTCCTTTAACAGCCAGACAACAAATGCTCTCTTCCCCGTCCATTCCATACTTTTATCTTCCCATATACCTACTAGGAAACTCTACAGGAGTAAATGGAAAAGGTTCATTTGTTGAGCAGAACAAAATCAGATAGAACCCTTTTCAGCCCCAATTCAATGTGTCCTGGAATTTTGGTTGAGTTTATTTAACGCATCAACTATTAAAGTCCAACTTTCATGCAGGATTTCAAAATTCTTCACTGGCTTCTCTAAACTGTGCAAGGCCTTTTTGAGAAGTACTGTCTTGCTAAGACCCCCTTACAAAGACCCCATGCCACCATGGGATTTAAATTTGGTAATGCAAAACTTAATTCCCCTTTTGAACTGGCAGCTAAATATGGTCTTAAATTTTTGACCTGGAAAACTATCTTTTTAGTTGCAATTATATCTGCTAGAAGAATGTCAGAGGTTCAAGCATCATCTTCTAAGTCTCTGTATTATATTTTTCATAAGGATAGGGTCACGTTACATACCAATGCTTCCTTCCTTCCTAAGGTGGTGTCAGAATCCAACATCAACCAATCTATTACCTTGCTAGTATTCTTTCCAAAATTTAGAAATAAAGGGGAATATATGCTGCACTTGCTGGATGTTCATAGAAATTACATTTCTACCTACACAGAGCAAAAGGGTTTAGAAAGACAGATCAACAATTTATTTCCTTTGCACATAAAACTTGGAAAATCAGTTGCAAAAGTAACTCCAGCTATATGGTTGACAGACTGCATTTCATTCATCTGTAACAAACTGAGTCTTCCCTTACCAAAGCCTTTAAAGGCTCACTCAACCAGATCTGTGGCCACTTTTCCTGTGTTCGAGTCTAGAGCTTTTATGGGTGATATATGTGTGGCTGCAACTTGGTCAAATCCTTATACTCTTATCACTCATTACAAAGTAGATCTGTACTCAAGGGGAAGAGCAGTCATTGGCTCATTTGTACTCAGGAATATCCTTCCTTAGAGTCCACCCAGGATTTTAGGTAGCTGGCTACTCTGTCTCATTAGTTTAGGAATGAATGAAAGTTGACAACATCAGATAAAGAATTTATGTACTTACCATAATGTTCCATCTGAGTTGCCCATTTTCAGTCTTCCTCAACTCCCCACCCACCAAGCCCCACCATTTGTTATGACTGATTTCTGGAGGAATGAGAGGCTTCAAGGACACCAATGTCTTTTGTATTGAACTCCAGTTATGGTATATCATTGAAGTTTTCCTGTCAAGCAGCAAACAGGATCTAACAGATATTAAGAATTGGTGCGTTATGAGTGGGGAAGGAGCAAGAGAGTTTTTCAAAGGCCACAAGCTAGTGTAATGGCTGAGTCAGATCCAAGGATTGGATCAGAACCCATTAGTTGAGGAAACATGAAAATAGACAATACAGATTGAACATTATGGTGAGTACATAACTTCTTTCTCCTTCAAAGTTATTCCTTTATACTAGTGCAGTTTATACAGTAACTAAACCATAGATATCTAAGTGCAGTATATGGGAGGCGGTAGCACAGTCTGCAGCAGTACTCATGATGTGGCTTACTAACAAGCAACAAACTAGCAGCTACAGCTATATTATCATCTTAAAATGTTATAAAGTAATGTGCATTAGACAAAAGCCATGGTGATATATTTTACATGTGATAAATATGTAAACCTCTTAACATCCATACTCTTAGATTTGCCACAACTGTTTTTTTTTTTTTTTTTTTTTTTGGCAGGGTATATTACTAGCAGTTCCAGGATTACTTATAAACTGTCTTCTAACTGCATTTTTGGCTGTGAAAGTATATCCTTATAACTGGGACTGGTATACTGGCATGCTGTTTGGAGCAATTCTTAGCTCCACAGATTCCACCGTAACTACCGATTTGCTGAAAAATTTAGGTATCTCACTTTTGCATACTTCATTTCACTATTTTATTTTTTATAATTAGAAAGTAATAAGATGAACAGGTTACAAATGTGTGTAGTGGAAAAGCTGAATGCATAATGATAGCAGTGGCCATGACTGGTTTGTGCAGGAGATCAGTGATGGGGAAGAAAGGGGCAATTGTGAACTTGTGCTTTGGAGTGTAGTGAGATGGCAAATTTTTTAAATTCTCTACAAAGTACTCTGTCAGAAATATTGAGTGAGCAAGTGGCTATAACTAAGGACAGGAATTTTTTTCTGAGATGGTATATAGGATCTGAACTGCCTCGACATAATAAGGCCTTGTTATGTATAATTCTGGTGGCTGCCAAAAAAGCAATTACTAGAAAATGGAAATGAAATTCTAAACCAACTGTAGTTGAAGTATTGAATATTGTAACTGAGTTAAAAGAATTGGAAGTGGGAGCTTTAGAAAAGGGAAGGAGCAAATTACATAGAAATAAATGGAAGTTGTGGGAACAATACATGCAGAATAATTTTAGGAGGAGGACGAGGATTGAGGTTTAAGGAAAGTCTGGAATTCATCAATTTATGTAAGGCTGGACTGATGATAACTACAAAGAAAGAAAATATGTGTGATGTATAATATATGTAACGAGGAAAAAAAATAATATGGTATGTTTTCTTTTCTTTTCTGTTAATGTATGCCTATCCGTTCAGTGTTTATTTTATAAAGGTGTTTAAAAAGGTTAAAAAAAGAGTAAGATTAACAGTTCTAAGAAAGAAAAGTACTAAGGCTATTAGCTTGGAACAACTAGCTACTTGCTTTATAAAAAGTATTTCTTACCCATACAGTTGGTCATGAATACACACACACACACACACACACACACACACACACACACACACACACACACATTATCCTGTTGAACAAAGTTTGAATTCTCAAGCTTCAACTGCCCAAGCTTCATCTCACTGATGGCTGGACGTCCTCCATAGGAAATCATTGTCGGTGAGTTGTGCCAGAAGTGATTCCCTATTAGAAATGTCCCCTTTTTCAAGTAGATACGACCTCAGAGTTGGTATATATATATATATATATATATATATATATATATATATATATATATATATATAAGTTCGGGTGGTGTGAGGGGGGGAGGGGCTTCCTCCTGCTAAAACACTTTAAAAAAAATTTTTCAGCAAGATGTTTTCAACGAATGTAGTTAGGGGATTCTGAACCTCAGTGCATTTGCTTTTGTCCACTCATAGTGAAAGCCACACATAACTCCACACACACTCCATGCCACTCATTCCCAGTCTTGCCATCAGGATTTCTGTAGAATTTTATACTGTCAGTGGATAGCAAACTGAGATACATGGAAGAGTGTATATACAATAGATATTTCCCAACTGCTACTGGGGTTTAGCACTGAAAGCTTGGTAAAAGTCTTCTATGCCATCAGTTTATCTTACTGTTTTTAGAAAATTAATGAACTTTTGTTATTGTTCAAACAAGAAAACCTACATATAAAAATGAAGAGATTGTTCATGCCAAGTTACAGTGATATACTTTTGTCTATTACAGAACCACTAGATGTGATGTCATCAATTTTCATTCTATCCTCAACTTTTGGGGTTTGGATCCATTCCTCGGATCCGACTCAGCTGTTACTAAAGCTCGTGGCCTCCAAAAAGCTTTCAAGCTCCTCCCTTACCCATAATGCACCAACCATTAATATATCACAGATCTAATTTGCCATTTTTTGCAAAAAGACGTGGTCAGCCTGAGCTCTCGAGTTGTTCTAAGATAAGTATTCTTTTCTTATAGTTTCCCTTTTTCTATCATAAATCTCATTGTCATGTTTTGCTCCCTTTACACTTGCTGTAATACTTTATATCATTGTTGGTAATACTTCTAGTCCTCGTTTCTGCTATTGTTACACATTAGAGTAGTCCTTCATACCATTGCTGGTATTTCTTTTTCCCTTTATTCTCTCTTTTCAAAAAAAAAAAAGTTTTGTTTCCCTTTTTTCCCTTTCTCTTTGTTGCCGGTATGTCAGATAAAGGGCCTTCCACTTTTAAAAAATGCCAAAAGAGTGGGCTCAAATTACCCCTTTCAGACACCCATGTTTTGTGTTTATTGCTTGGGCCCACAGCATCTCCAAGAGGATTGCTCGATATGGAAGAACTTCCATCCTACAGCTGTAGCAGACAGGAAGAATAAGTTGATACTAAAGGGGTTGCTTCTGTCAACCTTCAATGAAGCTATTTCTGGGGCTCAATCCCACAAGACTAAAAATAAGGAGTCTGTGACTAAGTCTCCAAGACCCTCTACTTTGTTGACTTGATCTTCAGAGCTGCCTAAGAAGACACCAAGGCCAGATCTGAAACCAGTTCAGATCCTCTCTGTTTAAGATGTGATGAAAAAATCAACTGATCCGAGATTTTTGGATCCAAAAATCCAACCAAGGACAAAATACTCACCAACACTGGAACCACTACATTCTAGGGTTGAGTCTCCTTTTTTGGAGAGACATCATTTCAGGTCACTGTCCCTTGCCTCATCTCATTCTTCCAGGAGTTTGACTGAGGAAGATGTGGACAGAATGATGAGAAGATTCCTTTTGGTGCAGATACAGATGGGTGTTCTTCGGGATCCTACTCCCTTAGGTTAGGAAACCCATCCATCTATCACACCGCCATTAGCTGCTTGTTCTCTGATCCCACCTGTTGTTTCAGAGTTCCTGGAGCCAAACGTTCTGGGTCCATACAGCTCAGATCTGAAGATACCGTTAACTTTGGATATGAAACATTCTCTGAGTGTACTGGCTCTGACATCTTTAGGTCCAGATGAGTCTGGGAGCTGAAGCTGCCTTGTCAGGTCTGAGGCATTGGAGTCAGCTCCAAGGTTTCTGGAGCTGTCTCTGCTCCTCGTAGCTTTGGCATTAAATAGTTCAGCTTTGACTTCCACCAAGGGGAGTTTGCTCTTGGGACAGAGGAAGGCAGTGGTCCAGAAGCCTGCCTTCTCAGAACCATTGTCTTACTTCACCCCAGAGTGATATACCTTTGAAGTAGTGAAGAGAGTGTTTTGTACTCCAACAGGATGGACGGATCCAACCCCCTCGTATCTCCAATCTGGTTTCCAGATATCTCTGTGCTTAGAACCACATCATTCTATGCTGCTGTCCCTGCAGCATAGAATGATGCTGTCCCTGCAGCATCATTCTATGCTGCAGGGACAGCCAGCTCAAGGCCCCCAGACCACCCAGCAGGGCCTTACTATCTCTCCTGACACTTCACCAAATCATCCCACTGAGGAAGTCCCTAGGAAGAGGAAGTGCAAGAGGAGGCACTTAGACTCTCTGCAAGAGTCTGTCACTGAGCATACTGATTTTGATGAAAGAGAACAGTCCCCATGATCACCTCTGGAAGACGTCTCATTTGGAGAATTCTTGAGATTCTCAAACAACGGGATGGTGTTCCTGGAGGTATTTGGATCTGGCCCATCTACGTCCTGGGTAACTTTGCCCACTTATGACCTCATTGATTTAGTCTCTAGGTGGGCATGGAAGGAACCTGATTCAGTTGAGCCAGTCCCTAAGAGGCCAGATTAAATTCTGGCTCCACCTATCAGGAAGGAAGTCTAGAGTAAGGGGGTGCCCGTTGAAGGTATGGTCATGATGTCATCCACCAAGAAGAAACTTTCTGAGCAAAGTTCCTCTGATCGTCCCCCTAACAGGGAGTCTAGGGTGATGGATAGATTTGGAAAGCATGTATATCTGTCTGCAACTTTTGCCCTTAGGTAGCTAAACTATTTGACACATTTTACCAGACTATAAAAGGAGTTGAGCAAGGAACTTTTAAAATCTCTTTCTAGGACCATTACTGCTGAGGCTCAGTCTTCTGTGGCATCTCAGTTGGCTACCCTCCAATCTATTTCAAATTCGTCCATGAGGCGTATCTTGCATGCAGCCAAAGGTGCCTAAATGGTAGTGGGTTCAGGCATTTCCATTAGGAGGCATGCCTGGATGCACTTAAATGATTTTGCAGAACCTTTCAAGTTTTGTTTGTCAATGCATGCTTTGACGGCAGTTTGTTGTTTGGCCCAAAAGTGAAGGCCACACTCTCCAGGTGTGAAAAAGATTGAAGGACCCTCTCTGCAGTGGGCCTATATTTTTCCATCCCTCAAATATCCTTTCTAAGAATCAACGAGGTGGATGGAAAATGTGGTTCAGAAAGTCTCAGGGTCCTTTCCAGGACACGTGTAGATAGTTCCCCTAAGGGCAGATGTGGGAACTGAAATGGATGACACAATCTATAGGAGAGAAGGAGGCTCACTAAACCAAAGGTCCAGAGATTCTTTCTCTGATAGGTCCTGTTAGTGCTCTTGAAAGGAGGCTTGATTGTCCTCCTCTGGAAGCAATCAGGGGTCCACTATCCCTGCAATAGAGAGCCTGGCTAGACATAACAAGAGATACTTGGGTGAAAAAGATTATTTACAGAGGTTTTATAATTTCCTTTTCCCTTGCCTCCCTAGCTGTATGCAAAATTCCTGATTCACCCAGAGGAAAGCAGCAGCACTAGAAATACAAAAGCTTTTAGAAAAAGGTCCCACCAGACCAGATGGACTCCAGAACTTACTCAAAATTCTTTTTAGTGCCAAAGAAAACAGGGGACTGGAGACCAATTTTGGATCTCAGCACTTTGAATAAGTCAGTTCAATATACAAAGTTTCAGATGGTCATGGTTCAGTCCATTGTACCCTTCCTGGGCAAGGACGACTGGATGTGCTCGACAGACCTTCAGGATGCATACTATTACATAACAATGGACAGACAGTTGAGAAGGTATTTATGCTTCTGGCTGGGAGTAAGTCATCATCAGTTCATAGCACTACCCTTTGGCCTCATCACAGCCCCCAGGTTGTTCACCAAATACATGACAGTGGTAACAGCTCACTTGAGATTGCAGTGATTCCGAGTGTTTCCATATATAGATGACTAGCTCATTGCTGCTTCGACCAGGCACTTATTAATAACAGCAAGAGATCAGGCACTGTGGACTTGTTCTCATCTAGGAATAACCATAAATAACAAGTCTAAGTTACAACCAGCTCAGACCTTGGAATTCATAGGAACAGTGTTCAACACACAGCTTCTCTTCTTCTCTCACAAGTATAGACTATCAGATTTGAGGTCAGAGAAATAGTTCACAATAACAAAATTTCAGCTCGATTGATTCTGCAAACCTTGGGGTCAATGTCTGTGGCCATCATTTTAGTTCCGCTAGTGAGATGTCATATGAGAATTCTTCAATGGGTGCTAGCAACTCAGTGGTCAATTCTTTATCAAAGTATGTCAGCACAAATAAGATTCACTCAGGCATGCAACAAATACCTTTGATGGTGGATTTGATCAGATCAAGTTCTACAAGGGCATCCTTTCATTCTCCCTCAGCACAAGGCCATAGTGTCCATGGACACTTCCAAGATTGGGTGCAGGGGACGTTCTGGGAAAAACAGTCCAAGGCACTTGGTCCCCCGAAGAGGCCAACATGCATATCAGTCTCCTAGAGATAAGAGCAGTGCTCTTAGCATTGCAGGCATTCCAAGACTCTCTCCCTTTCATGACAATTGCTGTCCAGACAGACAATATGTCAGCAGTTTGGTACATCAACAAGCAAGGAGGAACCAGGTCTTACCCCTTGTGTTGAGAAGTCCTCAGAGTGTCTTAATGGGCAATCTCATCTAACCACTTTCTCATAGCAATGCACATTTCAGGGAAGTCCAGTGTGATAGCAGACAAATTGAGCAGGTCCATTCTTCTACCTCATGAGTGATATCTCAACTTAAAAGTGACAGAAATGATTTTCCATTAATGGGGCCAGCCTCACTGCAATCTTTTCACTTCTCCCCTAAACATCAAATGCAGCAGCTACTTTGCTCTAACCCCCCCCCCCCCATGGAATCACCAAGGGATGCTCTACTCCATGATTGGACTCACGGTCTTTTTTATGCTTAGCCACCAATTCCCTTAATTTCAAATTTTCTACAGAAAGCTGCTAGGTTGAAGAACAAAGTCATCCTCAGTGTACCTTACTGGCCTTGACAGATTTGGTTCCTCTTCCTTTGGTCTCATCTTCTTTATCCACCTTGGATTTTTGTTGTATTTCCAGACCTCCTGTCATGCCGACAGGCATGATTCATCCAGATATCTCAAACCTCAAGCTAACAGCATGGTTTCTCCAGTTTTGTTAAAATCCAGACAACCAATGCTTTCTTCCCCTGTTCATCCCCTGTTCATTGTCTACTTTTATCTTCCTGTAAACCTTCTACAAGAAAACTTTACACAAGTAAATGGAAAAAGTTAATTTGCTGGTCACAACAAAAACACATAGACTCCTTCTCAGCTTCTGTACATAGTATACTTGAATTTTTGGCAACAGTTTTTGATGAGGGAGCTAACTCCTCAACAATCAAAGTTCAGTTAGCAGCACACTTCTGCTAAGACACCAGTATAAAGATCCTACTGTGCTATGGAATTTGAACTTGGTACTACAGGCCTTGATTCATTCTCCCTTTGAACCAGTATCTAAATGTGATCTTAAGTTCCTGATCTGGAAAACTGTCTTTCTAGAGGCCATTACCTCTGCTAGAAGAATTTCCAAACTTCAAGCATTGTCCTGTAAACCCCCCTACTTATTCTTTCATAAGGATAGAGTCGCATGATGTACCAATGCTTTTCTCCTTCCTAAGGTGGTGTCAGAATCCAGTATCAATCAGTCCATTCATTTGCCAGTTGTATTTCCTAAATTTGCAAGCAAATGTGAATATATGTCACATTTATTAGATTTTCACAGACAATTACATTTTTACTTATATAGAACAAAAAAAAAATAGAAAGATCAATTATTTGTGTCGTTTGTGGATGCTAAATTGGGAAATCATTTGCAAAGGTAACCTTAGCTAGATGGCTGATGGATTGCATATCATTTATCTACAACAATTTGCATCTAACCTTACTAAAACCTTTAAGAGTCCAGTCAGCTAGCTCCATGGCATTTTCTTCAGTGTTTCTATCTAGAGCTTCATGGATGACATATATACGGCTGCAACCTGGACCAGTCCTCATACTTTTATCACTCAATACATACTATATCTTGTCATGAGGGGAAGAGCATCTTTTGGCACAACTGTGCTCAGGAATATCCTTCCTCAGAGTCCACCTGGGATTTTAGTTAGCTGGAGACTCTGTCCCAAATGTTGAGGATAGAATGAAAATTGATGATATCAGATAGAAGAGTTATGTACTTAACATAACGTTCCATCTGTGTTGTCCATTTTCATTCTTTGTCAACTTCCCACACACCAACCTCCATCCCCTTTTCATTAAGAATTTCTGGAAGAACGAGAGACTACAGGGACATCACACTCCTTAATATTCGGCTCCAGATATGGCCTTTTTGTCTGGAAAGTTATAATAGTTCTTTCACTTTATGTAAAACAACAAACACGATCTGAGGTATGTAAGGGGGTTAGTGCATATGGGTAAGGGAGGAGCTCAAGAGCTTTGTGGTGGCCACAAGCTTTACTAATGGCCGAGTCGGATCCGAAGGTTGGATCTGAACCCAACAGTTGAGGAAGAATGAAAATGGGCAACACAGATGGAACTTTATGGTAAGTACATAACTTTTTTTTTTCATTTTTAGGGTCTTTTTTCTTTATGGGTAAGAAGTTCCATCCCTTCTGCAGCAAAAGCAACAAACTGGCATTTTTTATGTGTTCTTACACTTCTATCAAAAAACAGTATCATGGACTAGTACTAGAAAGTCAAATTCTGCTAAAGTTGGATGGTCATTTATATAACTTTGTATTTTGTTTTGCATTGGCTGTCGTGGAAGATGCTAATCTGCGGACTGTGTTCCACATAAGTGTTATTTCTGGCTTTTATACTCTTTTAATAGTCATACTGTGAGGACCATTCCTGCACTACTTATGTCCCTACCAATTATTTGTTATGGATGTGGGATAAAGTTCAATAATATGTTCACCCATGTTGTATGTATTTTTCTATATTTTAGTTGACTTTCATACGTCTACTGAGCGTACACCATTCTTCTCAATGTCATCCTCACTGAGACACGTACTCCACCACTACTTCTCTGTTCAGCATATCCCGCTGCAGGAAATAAGGTGGCATGCTTCTTCAGCTTGATCAGTACTCCTGCCAATAGCATCTGCTCTAGCATTTAATTATGTTACCAGAAAAAGAAAATACTAGCTTGTAAAGGCCAAGTCGTCTTTCAACACATGGGCATAATTGAAAACAACACTGATCATGAGTGTTAACCTTCTTTGGTCTTGAGGACATATTACTTCCATTCATGGAACAATGTCTCAGAATCATTGACAAAGACATTTAAGAAATAGTCCAGAATGTTTTTGAACAATCAACATTTAAGGAGTTAGCCAAACATAAAAACAGGGAAGACCTTTGTGATGGCAGTGTGCTGGCCCAGTAATCAACGAGCCTCAATCCTCACCACTAGCACCAGTGAGGGGCGTGCACATTGGGAAGGATTAGAAGTACACATACAGTAAAGTACAGTTTCCCTTAAGAGCACACAGAGATCACTGCTGGTTTCTCCCTTTCTCTCCAGATCAACAATAAGACTCCCCACTGGCACAACTATAGGGTTCAGATCCCAGCTGAGTAATCAAGCCAAATCCGTCAGTACCCTCTCTGTCCAGTCAGTGCTTCGTGGCCCTGCCCAAGTGGCTGACATGCACACACTTTGAGATTTGGTTTATATACAAACACACAGACACTCCTGGGGAAGGCTGGCACAGGTTCTCCAGCTATGTCCCCTTCTTTCCAGACTATAAGGTAGAAATCACTGCCACCAACCACTAATATCAGCTACTAATAAGGTTCTTACCAAAGTGTGACCGATTTCAATGTGTAGTGTTATTATTATCCAATGAGTAAGTGTGACTGAACTGCAAGCTTTAATGGAGTGGCTTTGTACAGTATCACCAAATGCATGCAAGTACTCCAGAGCTTAAATTATCTCTATACAAAACAGCCACAGTTGAAAGATTTAAAATATTTAATAATAAATAATAAAAGCACAAGACAAATCTCATCAGTTCAACACAGTGCTAATCAAGAGTTCAGAAATCACAGGAAAATGCTTTAAAATAATACTGTAGAATAGTCTGACATAAATATAGAAAACAGCTAGACTAATCTGGCTGTTTCTATCTATCTCTAAGAGAAATCACAGTTCTAAATAAATATCTTACTTACAGAGCAAGCAAGTGCTGGTGAGTTGATGTCAGCTTTAGCCAAAATTCAAAATGCTCTCTCTTTCTCTTTGGGAAAGTCTTAAATTGATAACACAGTACTGCTGAGTCGTTTCAGATTACATCATTCTTAACAGTTCTGATTTAGTTTCCCAGGCTAACAGAAACTCAACATTTACATTTCTTAGTAAGTTGCACCTGGCCAGGAAGCCACAGCAGTATAAGACATTATACATGTAAAACCTTAGTTATTATCTCTTAAATCAAGACACTCGAAAGAATTTCCTGGCCCAGAGAGCCTGTCTCCGAGCTTGAGATCAGTCATACAATGCTTGACTTATCAGCTTTCTTCCAGCAGAGTGCGCTGTGGTTACATTTTTGAAGCTCAGTACAACATATAGTTTAATCATAACATATAGTTCTCTTTAAAATTTGTAAAACCAAGCCTATGGATTATATTAATATTTACAAATGACATAAAATTATTTACAGAATTCTATCTAGCTAGGCTGGCAGCCTTCACAACCTTCTTCCAGTAAAGCCAAAGACATTAAGAACAAACACTCCAACACAGAAGTATAGAAGGACAGAAAGAGGCTGAAAGAGTAGAACATTCTATGGGAAGTGGAATTGCTGCTCTTTCTCCAAGGACAACGGGTATTTCTCCTTATGGTGGGAGTTTCAGTAAGCCTCATTAAGAATGGCATCAGTCTTCAGCACTGTTATTAGCTGTAAATCTCTTTTTTCATATCACATGAACTTTGAAAGATTTAGAAGTTAGTTTTCCCAATTTCTTCATGTTTTTGTTTGGAATGTGTTGGGACACGTTAGATCTGATTTTGTCCTTTTTATTCTTTTTCAATGAATAAGTTACAGATCCATTCTTCTGATCTGACTCGTCCACATACTTCAGACTTTTATTTACCTTTGTTTACCAGGAAAGTCTGATGGGGTAGTATCCATTTTCAGCGGAGGCCTGTGGAGAAAATCTCCATTTGCTTAAATTTCATTATACTAAGTTCCAGTTAAAGACAAAGTAGTTACATTTTTATTTACATTTATACGTTCTAAGATTTTTACAGAGGAATAAGTGGCTAAAGTGAAAGCCCCGCACAACTTAGTGGATTGTACAAACAGCAGTTATGTATAAAACTTGTTTTTTCATTTCATTGAGAGGTTGAGTGTATTCTGTTTAAGGAGTGTATCATATGGTGAACACAAACTCTCAGTCTTGACATGAGCATGTGCAGGACCAAGACTGGTTAAGATATTAAGTGGTGGTTTAAAACTACTGAGTTTGTTGGGGAGTTTTATTTGTGTGGGGGATACTATTCCAGCATTTAGCAATGTACTCGGAGTAGAGCAAGTCTTCTGCAACATTATTTGACTTATTTGTAAGTAATAAGAATTTGTTACTAGAGCGGAGGTCCCTTGCTGGACAGTAGGTCATTAATACATTATGTATTGCAGGGTATTTTTCTGGATGATGAATGAGTTTGAATCCAACTCTCGAGTTCCTCCATCTAACCATAATGCCCTCATCCATCCTTAGAACCCAAGATTTCTTTTGCCCGCCATCGTATACAGACATGGAATTCTTCTCTCACAGCGTTTGTTATAATTGTCTTTACTTCAGGAAGTAACAAAATTTAATTTCTTTATCTAAATTCCTTTCTCCTTTTATCAAACCTCCCTCTTAGTTATCCGGACACACTTGGCCTCAGGTTTTCTACTATTTTAAATAGTAATTTCTTTTAATTACCATTGCTGGTATTTTATCTTTCTATCTTTTTCCTCTGTCTTTCTTATACTATTCAACAGGATAATTGTTTTTGCCATTAGTGGTATTCTTTTTTTCCTAAAAACAAAAAAAATTGCTGTTATTTTTCTACTCTTCTTTCCATAGGTTTTGTTCTGTCATGGCTGACAAGCCGATAGGCTTCAAAAATGCACTTGTTGTGGGCATAAAATCCCCAACTTGGATGCCTACAAGGAATGAGTTTACTACTTTTGACCAGCTCATTTAAATGCAAGCTGCTCAATCTGTGCAGCTTTTAATTCATGAGCTATAGCTGACAGGACAAACAAACTGGTTCTCAAGGTTTTGCTTCCTTCCTGATCTTCAGGAGCTCAAACCCCCAGTAAATCATTGAAAGCTCCTTCGGAGCACAGGAAATGTTTGCCTCCAAAGTCTCCCAATATTCCTTTGGAGCCACCCTTAAACGTTGCTAAATTATCGGATCCAATTTCTTCAAATCTGAAAAGACATTCTGTGGATCCGAAACAATCAGATCCCGCGGTTATATCTGCTATTCCAACCACTGAAATTATGGATATTACGCCTAGCACTTCCTACATTCTCCCCAAGGCTACATCCACCTTTAATGCAAACACCAAAAAAGCACTCCAGTCTTCAGTCAACCACATCATCCATCAGGTCTTCCAGGAGTCCATCTAAAACAGATGTGGATAGGATGATGCAAACGTTCCTCAGAGATCAGATCCAGATGGGGGTTATCATGGCTCAATTCCATATTGGTTACATGAGTCTGCCTGCCCCTAATTACACAGTTCACCCTTCATTTTTGGAGCCCTAGGATCCAACAGCCCCAAGAGTCCAAGTGTTGGATCCCAAGAGAATTATGTCTTTGATTCTGACAGTATCCCTGACCAGTTCTGTTCTTATGCCTTTGGATCTGAATGGGTCCTGGAGCCAAAACATGGGTATTAGATCCATGGAACCAGGATGTACTCCAGTGATGTTGGATCCATCCCTGCTCCTCAGAGCCTCTGTGCTGGATAGCTTATGTCCAGTTCCCTCTGCCAGGCATGGATCAGGATGGAGTCATGATCTACCCATATTGGGTCACTCAACTCTGGTGCAGGTGGCTACAGTTTCTCTGGGTCTGTATGCCTTCAAGGTTTTGGAAAGGGTCTTTTCTCATTCAAGAAATTTTGTCTCTCATCCTCCCTCATATCCTACCCCTATTCCCTCTTTGGTTCCAAGCTCTGAATCTATTAGACCTATCACACAGGGGCCAGTTCCACCTAGCTTCTAGTTGTTTTTTATAGAGGAACTTCCCCTTTCTTCTAATACCAGCGCTGAATATTCTCCCGAGGATGTCCATCAGAAGAGAACATGCAAGAGGAGACACATAGGTTCCCTGTTGGACTCTCTCACTGAAGATACTGGTTTTGAAGAAGCAGAAGGGTCCCCCAGATCGCCACCTGATGACATTTCCTTTGGAGACATATTAGAGGTTGTTCTTCTGACAACTCTTCTCCAGAGGAATTGATATTTCTGGAGGCTTTTGGTTCTGGTCCATCTATGTCTTGGGTGCCCCCCCATCCCCAGCTGATGAGTTTATTGATCTGGTCTCTTGCCTGGCATGGAAAGAGACAGATTCCATTGAACCAATCCTGTGTCACCCAGACAGTTTCTTAGAACCACCAAAAATAAACCCCACTGGAGCAAAATAGTCCTTGTCAACGCAATGGTTGTGGTGGGAGCCACTGAAATGGAGCTAGCAGAGCAAAGCTCCTCTGTCCACCCACCTAACAGTGAGTCTAGAGCATTGGACAGATGTTGAAAGCATGTTTTCGCTTCAGCAACCTTTGTCCTGAGGTCCCAGAACTACCAGGCACACTTCACAAGGCCAGAGAGAGAGATTTGAGCAAGGAACTGTTAAACTCTCTCTCTGAGTCCATGTCTGCTGTGGATTTCAAAACATCATCTTTTTAGCTGGCCACTGTTTTATCAATTTCCACTCCATCCATGAGGTGGATCTCTCATGCAGCAGAAGGTGCCTCACAGGTAGCTGGTTCAGACATTGCCTTAAGAGACATGCCTGAATGCATCTATGTGACTTTGTGGAGCCTTTCAAGACATTGTTCATCAATGCTTTCCTTGCTGCAACATCCCTGTTTGGCCCTTCTGTAAAAGAAATGCTTACCTGCAGTGAACAAGAAGGAAAGACCCTCCCAGCTATTTGAATGAAGTTTTCTTCCCCTCAACAAACTTTCTCAATAAATCAGAGAGGTGGTAAGAAAATGTTGTTCTGCAAATCTCAGGGATGTTTTCAAGATTCACATGATAACAACTCCTTCATAGGCAGAGGAGGCATTCTAATGGAAGATGTCACCCTCGAGGCAGAGGAGGCCTGCAAAATCAGGGTTTTGAAAATTCCTTCCTAGATAGACCCTTTCAGTACTCCAGAAGTGCTGCCTGACTGCCCACCTCTGGAGGCAGTCAGGGGACACTTGTCCTTGCACCCAGACACTTGGGCTGCTATAACAAAAGATACCTGGGTTCTAAAAATAATATCCAGAGATTACTTCATATTATTTCCCAACCTTCAATTTCCAAAAGATAGAAGCTTCCCAATGTTACATCCAGTCAGAGGAAAGCTGCAACACAAGGAATTCAAAAGCTGTTAGACAAAAGAGTAATCCATGAGTTCCTACCAGACCAAATAGGATTCAGAACTTACTTACATTTCTTTTTAGTATCAAAAAAGACAAGAGACTTGAGACTAATTTTGGATCTAAGCAAACTAAATAAATTCATGAAAAAGTCAACTTACGAATGGTCATTGTTCAGTCCATTCTGCTGTTTCTGCACAAGGATGATTGGATGTGTTGCACACATCTTCAGGATGCGTACTATCACATCAAAATAGACAGGCCCCCATGGTGTTCACCACATGTATGGTACTGATGGTAGCTCAGTTGAGACTAAAAGGATATGGAATTTTTCCATATCTAGACAACTGGCTCCTCACTGCTCTTATCATGCATCTCCTACAACAGTTCAGGGACTATTTGCTCCAGATTTGTCACACAAAAAGTGTCACATTCAACTATACCAAGTCAAACCTGACACCAGTACAGAGCCTGGAGTTTATTGCTGCACATCTGAACACAACAATGCAGATTGCCTCTTTGCCAACTCATCATATAGACACACTCAGATCTCAGATTCTTCAAATTCTATCTCATCCGGCTCCTCCAGAGAGACAAATTCTCCAAGCTTTAGGGTCCATGGCAGCAGCAATAGTTATACGTCTTTTAGCACATTACTTTGTGTCCTTCAGTGGACTGTAGCTGTTCAGTAGTCTGATGGTAAGTTGTCTATCTCGCCTTCATTCTTGCTGGTTGGGTTCGGAGCCGATCCTCGGCTTCGACTCGGCCATCTTTTAAAGCTCGAGAACTACAAACTGGCTCGAGGCCTCTCCATATCCCATGATGCCTGGTGCTAGATACCCAGATCTCGTTTGCCGCTTCTGCTGCGAGGTTGCTCTACTGGCTCAGGTCATATAAAACTTCTATATTGTCTTTTCTCTTCAGAAACTCGTTTTACTTAGAGAGTTTCCCCTCCCCCTTCTACTTCTCCCTTTTTCCTCTAAGGTTTTCCGTTTAAGTTAGAGGATAACCTTATTGCTAGGTGTCCGTTTGAGTTAGAGGATAACCTTTTTCTTCTCTATCTATTTCTTAAAAAAAAAAAAAAATCGTTTCTTATTATCACTGTTAGTTAGTTTGGCTATACTTATTACAGTTGTTGGTGTACTGTCGGTTCTGGTAACTTGTAGTGTATTGTTGTTGTGTTAGTACCTTAACCTTTGTGTGAGTGTGTTTTTTTTTTTTTTTCTTTGGACTTGCCTGTCAATATGTCCAAGGATCCTAAGCCATCCGGATTCAAGAAGTGTGACTCATGCTGTCAGAAGATGTCTCTGACAGATGGTCACACTTCTTGTGTTTATTGTCTGGGCGCCGTGCACCTGCAGGACTTTTGCTCCATTTGCCATGTGTTCAGTCCAAGAGTCCTGCAGGAGCGCAAAAATAAATTGATCCTTAGAGGTTTACTTAAACCTCAAGATTCACCGGCTAAGGCTCAGCCTGTGAAATCTTCCAGGGCACCTAAACCGTCTGCTCCGAGTTCAGAGCCGTTGTTGGGTGAATCTGTACCTTCCTTTTCGGCTCCGGCTGGAACCGATGCTCCTCCCTCCCAGTTGGTTCCGATACGCTCTTCGGAGCCTTCTGAGAGTCAAAAAAGGTCCAGGTCTCCCTCTCTGGAGTCGATATGCTCGGCTCCGAGATCACCTCTGCTCCAGTCGGAGCATAGTCATCACTCATCCCACTCTTCTCGGTCCTCAAGACGTTCGGACCATGACTTGGAAAGAGTGGTCAGCAGACTGCTAAAATCGCAGGCCCTGGCTAAAATGTTGTCCAGCCCCCCTCACCAGGGGTCGGCTCCATCCACGTCTGCAGATATTCCTCCTCCGACTCAACCTTTGAGCTCGGAGCCAGAATTCGTGGGGGTTCGAGTTGTGGAACCATCGGCTCCGATACCTGCTCCTTCAGTTCCGTCGTCAGCTCCAATCACTTCCATGGTTCTGTCCTTGGAGGGATCTGGGTGCCGGGACACCCTTGTCGGCTCTGAGGAGGCGAGTGGCATTGGACCCTTGTCCGACCCCGCTCTCCCCCTCGGAGCCTCGGCTCAGGTGAGTTTGGCTCCTACATCGGCCTTGGAGCCTTCCCCCTTGGTGCGGAGGGGGATTCTGATTTCTTCTGAACCAGATCCCTCTCTCCGTTCCGATTGGGATGCCTTCAAGGTGATGAGGAGTGTTCTGGCCCCTGAGCCAGTGCCACGATCGGCCCCCTTGGCTCCTCTCCCTATGGTGCATGCATCAGCCTCTGCCTCTCTTCCAAACCCCAAGCGTGGGGATCGAGCGCCCCAGGACACCCCTTTGGGTATATCTTCCTCTTCCGAGGCCTCCCCTGATCATTCAGAGGAGCCACCTCGTAGGAGGAAATGCAAGAGTAAGCATGTTGACTCCCCTGAGTCTGTCACATCAGATACCGACTTAGAGGATTGGGAAGGGTCCCCGAGGTCCCCCTCTGAAGATGTCTCCTTCTCAGACATCCTTGAGATGCTTAGACAGAGGGGGAACTGGACTGCCCTTCCGAGGATGAGTCGGTATTCCTGGACGCGTTTAGATGTCGACCTTCCACCTCCTGGGTGTCTTCACCTTTCAACCCACTGATGTCTGTGGTGGCTCGGAAGGCATGGTCAGCTCCAGACACAGTGGAACTGACCCCAAGAAGACCAGCAAAATTCATTACTGCACCACAGGACAAGCAATTTTTGACAAAAGGTGTCCCCGTTGATGCCATGGTGGTAGCGGCGGCCACGAAGAAGGAGTTTGCTGAAACTTCTTCATCTGTTCATCCCCCTAACAAGGAGTCTAGGACGATGGACAGATATGGGAAGCGGATGTTTTCCTCAGCGACTTTTACCATGAAGTCTCTGAATTACTTGTGCCACTTTACCCGTCTACAGAGGGATCTCCTTAAAGAGCTTGGAGATACCCTTCAAGATCCATCAGCTGAGGGGGCCCATGCCAAGGTTGCCTCCCAGCTGGTGACTCTTAATTAAGTGGTTAACTCCTCCATGAGGCTCATTTCTTATGCAGCCGATGGGGCGAGTAGAGCCACAGGCACAGACGTCGCTCTGAGGAGACACGCTTGGATGCGGCTTTGTAACTTTGCAGAAACTTTCAGATGCCTCTTTCACCAACACCCCCTTGGATGGTTCCTCTCTCTTTGGATCTCAGGTGAAGGACACCCTTACCAGGTATGAACAGGAAGGCAAGACTCTCTCTGCTGTAGGGGTCCATTTTTCCACTCCTTCCAGACCATATCCCAAGGGTCAGAAGAGTGGAAAGATGTGGTTCCGGAAATCCCAGGGAGCCTTGGCTGACACACGTGGTGAGTTTCCCTCCAGGGGCAGAGGAGGGAACAATAACAGATGCCGCCCTCGTGGCAGAGGGGGTCCACAAAATCAGGGCAGCAGAGAATCTTTCTCTGACAAGCCCTTCCAGCATCCCTGAAGGGTTGCCCGGCTGTCCACCTCTGGAGGCAGTCGGGGGAAGATTATCGCTGTACCCAAGAGCCTGGCAAGACATAACACAAGACAAATGGGTGCAGTCTGTTATATCCGGAGGTTACAAAATTCCCTTCGTTCGTGCACCATTCTTGCTGAACAAGTCCCTTCCAGATGTTCCACCCAATCTAAGGGATCAAGCAGTTCAGGAAGTTGCAAAACTGCTAAGAAAAAGGGCCATCCAGCAAGTCCCAGCAGACCAGCAAGGATCCGGAATTTACTCAAGGTTCTTTTTGGTACCAAAAAAGACAGGGGACTGGAGACCCATTTTGGATCTCAGCAGACTAAACAGGTCTGTACAAAGAACGAAGTTTCGGATGGTCACTGTACAGTCCATTTTACCCTTCCTGGGTCAGGACAATTGGATGTGCTCCAAAGATCTTCAGGATGCATGCTACCACATCAAAATGGACAGGTGCTCCAGAAGATTCCTGCGCTTTCGGCTGGGGGCCAGCCATTATCAGTTCAGAGCTCTGCCCTTTGGTCTCACCACAGCCCCCTGGGTGTTCACCAAATTTATGGCAGTAGTTACCGCTCATCTGACACTGCAAGGATTCCAGGTGTTTCCGTATCTAGACGACTGGCTCCTCACTGCTACCACCAGGCATCATCTTCTGCAAACCAGAGACTATACCATACAGATGTGTTTCATACCTAGGTATCACTATAAATTTCGAAAAATCTGCTTTGTCGCCTTGTCAGTCTATCACCTTTATAGGCGCCAACTTAAATACAAAAGACAGGTCAGCCAGCCTTCCACCAGACAGGGTGTTAGTCATTCGGCAGCATGTCCAGGCCTTGTTAGGTTGCAATAGAATTCAAGCCAGGTTCGTACTTCAAACGCTGGGTCTCATGGCAGCTGCAATCATACTTGTCCCTCTAGCCCGTTTCCACATGAGGATTCTCCAATGGCTCCTTTTCACCCAATGGTCCTTTCAGCAGCTTCCCATGTCTCACATGATTATCATTACAGAAGCATGCAAAAAGCACCTTGCGTGGTGGATGGTCTCCCCATCAGTACCCCTGGGCAGACCATTTGTACTCCCCCCTCCAGTTGCTACGATAACCACAGACGCCTCCCTGATCGAGTGGGGGGGCATTATCAGGGCAGAACAGTCCAAGGCACTTGGCAACCTCAGCAGTACCATCTGCACATAAATGTCTTGGAGATGAGAGCCGTGCTTTTAGCGTTGCAAACTCTTCAGGACTCTCTTCCTACCGGGACAGTTGCAATTCAAATGGACAATATGTCAGTTGTATGGTACATCAACAAGCAGGGCGGAACCAGGTCCTACCCCCTATGTCGAGAAGCACTCAGACTCTGGCAGTGGGCGATCTCTTCCCAACAGTTTCTGACTGCAACGCATATCCGTGGGAAATCCAACGTCATAGCAGACAGGCTGAGCAGAGCTATTCTGATGCCTCACGAGTGGTCTCTGAATCAAGTAGTGGCGGACCAAATCTTCCGCAAATGGGGGCAACCTTGCTGCGACCTCTTTACCACCCCCTTCAACAGCAAGTGCAGCAACTTCTTCTCTCTCCTTCCACATCCAGAGTATTCCCCCAGAGATGCTCTAGTCCACAATTGGCCTCAGGGACTTCTATATGCATTTCCCCCATTTCCTCTAATTCCCAAGCTGATACAGAAAGCTACCGTATTGGGTTGCAAAATGATCCTCATTGCCCCATACTGGCCTCGACAAATATGGTTTCTGTTCCTGCACCATTACCTTATCGAGCAGCCTTGGACTCTGGAACCAATTCCAGACCTTCTGATCCATCAATCGGGCAGGCTGCATCACTCCCTACAATCTCTCAAGCTCACAGCTTGGTTGCTCCACTTCCAACCCTAGCCAGACTTCCAGATATCTCCCATTCAGTGTGTGAAACCATTTTATCATTGCACAAGTCTACCACTAGAAAAACTTACGCTAGTAAGTGGAAACGCTTTTCTTCCTGGGCAGAGGCTAAGAATATAGATCCTTTTTCAGCCCCTGTTCACCACATCTTGGAATTCCTCGCAGAGCTTTTTCATGTCTCATAAGCTTTGTAAGGCCTTCCTCAAAGGAACCACTCTCCTCAGGCCCCGGTTAGAGATCCTCCAGCCCCGTGGGATCTGAATTTGATTCTAGCCTCTCTAATTTTGCCCCCCTTTGAACTGGCAGCTTCCTGTTCGTTGAAGTTTTTATCATGGAAAACACTTTTTATGGCAACAATCACTTCAGCCAGATGAGTTTCTGAGCTGCAGGCTCTTTGTACACGTCCCCCCTACCTAGTGTTCCACAAAGACAGGGTTGCTCTTAGGACTAATCCATCCTTCCTTCCTAAGGTCTCTTCTGAGAACAACTTAAATCAGTCCATTGACCTTCCTGTGTTTTTTCCCAACCATTCCAACAGGATGGAATATAAGTTACATCAGTTAGATGTACACAGAAAACTGCGTTTTTATTTGCATAGGACTAAGGCCTTCAGAAAATCTGATCAGCTTTTCCTCTGTTATGCAGAGGGCAAACAAGGTATACCAGTATCAAAAGTAACTTTATCCAGGTGGCTGACTTCTATCATTACTTTTATCTATCAGCTGAGGAATAAACAATTGCCTGTTAAACCAAAAGGGCACTCCACCCGAGCATTAGCCACTTTGGTTGCTTTTCAGGCTAGGTTGACCATGGAATCTGTTTGTGCAGCAGCTACATGGGCAAACCCTCATACTTTCATCTCACATTATAAATTGGATGTGATTTCCAGGAGCAGAGCTGATTTTGGTTCCACTGTTCTGAAGAGTCTGTTCCATTGAGCCACCCAGGATATTAGGTGCTAGAGACGCTGTCCCAACTAGCAAGAATGAAGGAGAGATAGACAACTTAACATAAAGAAGTTATGTACCTACCATAATGTTCCATGTTAGTTGTCTCCTCTCGCCTTCTTTCTTGCGTCCCCCCCTCCATCCCCCTATCCTACTAGACCGAGAAGAGTTTTCTCTATAATATTGCTCAGTCTGAGCTTTCTCTGGCTATCCCACTCTACCTAGTGGTCTTTATAGTTGGGCTTATGTATGATAAGGATAGGATTCCTTCATTATTTTGTCTGTTATTAGTCTTACCAAACGAGATCTGGGTATCTAGCGCCAGGCATCATGGGATATGGGGAGGCCTCGAGCCAGTTTGTAGCTCTCGAGCTTTAGAAGATGGCCAAGTCGGAGCCGAGGATCAGCTCCGACTCCAACCAGCTAGAAAGAAGGTGAGAGGAGACAACTAACATGGAACGTTATGGTAGGTACATAACTTCTTTTTCTTCTCCAACCATTATCATTTCCAGTCAAGCTTACACAAATATGTAAACACGATATTCAATGATGGATCCAGTCAGATGGCATTTTCCTAGACTGACCCCTTGTTTTTCCTCCTCCGTTGGCCACAATGATCCAGTCAGATGGCATTTTCCTAGACTGACCCCTTGTTTTTCCTCCCCCGTTGGTCACAATGACCGCAGATGCCTCCCAGTTTGGGTGGGGGGGCATTACTTGGGAAGGACAGTCCAAGACACGTGGCCCCACAACAAAGAGACCAGTTCATATATTAACATCCTGGAGATGGGAGCAGTTCTTTTAGCATTGCAGGCATTTCAAGATGCTCTTCCTGTTGTAACTACAAACTGACAACATGTCTAATGTCTAGTTTATTAACAAACAAGGGGGAACCAGGCCTTACCCTCTTTGCCGAGAGGCTATGAGAGTGTGGCAATGAGCGATCTCCTCAAACTGCTTTCTAGTAGAAATGCACGTTCCGGGGGAAATCCATTGTATAGTGGTCAAACTCAGCAGGTCCATTCTGATGCCTCATGATTAGTCTCTCAATGAATCAATGATGGAAAAAATTTTCTGTCATTGGGGTCACCCTTTTAGTGACCTCTTTGCATCTCCCCACAACAGCAAGTGCAGCAGGTATTTTACCCTGATCCACCCTCAGTGCTGTAGTCCATGTTTGGCTGTCCTGTCTCCTTTATACTTATACCCCACTCCCTTTGATCCCAAAATTTCTACAGAAAGCAATTTGGTTGAAGAGCTCAGTCATTCTCATTCCTCCTTTCTGGTCTAACCAGGTGTGGTTCCCCTTCCTTTGTTCTCCTGTTCGGTTATCCTTCCTGGATACTGGACCCAACTCCAGATCTTCTCTCACACCCCTCAGGGATGAATCATCCCAATATCGCAGCCCTCAAACTAACTGCATGGTTTCTCCAATTCCAATAATAGCAAGACAGCCAAGGCTTTCTTTCCCAGTATGTGATATTTTAATTTCCTCGCAAAGGGACTCCACCAAAAAGATTTACAAGAGTAAATGTAAAAGATATTCCTTTCAGGCCTTGAAAAAAAACATTGACCCTTTTACTACCCATGTCTCTGAAATTCTTGATTTTCTGGATGCTCTTTTCAAAGATGGTACTAGTTTTTCTACAATTAAATTGCAATTGGCAGCCATATCCACTTTTCATACAAGGGATAAACATTATTGTTTGGCTGCTTCTAAGTTATGCAGGACTTTCTTAAAGGGCACTTTTCTCCTTAGACCCCCCCACATAAAGGATCATTCACCTCCCTGGGATTAGACAGTGGTATTACAAGGTCTGACTCAAAAAAATCTTTGCACCTTCAGCAAAAAATGATTTAAAGTATTTTTCTTGGAAAACAGCCTTTTTATTGGCCATCGCCTTTGCTAAAAGATTTCTAACTTCAGGCTTTTTCATCAAAGACTCCATACATTATTTCCCATAAAGACAGGGTTACTTTATGAACTAACCCTTCTTTTTTACCTAAAGTGGCTTTTGAATGTAGCATTAACCAATCCATTAATTTATTGTTTTTCTTTCCAAAATTTTCAAAGGAGAGTACATGCTACATCTTCTGGATGTGCACAGATTATTACATTTTTATTAACACAGAGCTAAAAAGATCAGGAAATCAGAACAGCTGTTTGTCTCCTTATCAACAATTTGAATGGGTTACCCAGTATCTAAGGTTACATTGGTTAAATGGTTAACTAATTGCATTTCCTGAATCTATTCCAAACAAGGTATTTCTCTGCCACCTAAAGCCCACTGAACTAGATCCATGGCCACTTCATCTGCCTTTTTGTCAAAAACGTCTGTTGATGATATTTGTGCAGCAGCCACATTGTCCAATGCTCCTACCTTTCTTATTCATTACAGATTGGACGTAATCTCGAGAAACAGAGCTGCCTTTGGTTCAGTGGTTCTCCGGGATATCCTTCCATGAAGGCCACCCAAGATTCACTTAGCTAGGGATTCTGTCCCATTCATTGCAGAAGAATGAAAAGGACAACATCAGATTTCAAAGTTATGTACTCACCGTAACTAGGCATTTGTGTTGTCCATTATCATTCTTCCTCAACTTCCCCCCACCACCTCCTTTCCTATAATCTTCTGGAGTGACCTGATTTTTTTTTTTTTTTTTTGTTAGAACCTATAGTTCCGGGTGTGAAGACTGGTAGAGATGGGTGAAGGCTGCCAGCCTAGAATGTGAAGACTGGTAGAGATGGGTGAAGGCTGCCAGCTTAGCCAGATGTAATTGCGCAGGTAATTCTATCATTTGTAAATATGAATGTTAAACTTAAAACAATGTGGCAACATTGCCATCTGCTGTAAAGAAAGCTAAGTCAAGCATTTCTTGTTGGTCCTGTGAAATTAAAATTACTTTATGTCTGTTCCTTTGAAGTTAGAATTTGGAGTCGATGAGTTTGGAGTAAGCATCCTGCTTATTGTTTTCAGGCTAAAGTTAATGACCAGAATTTACATGTGGAATATCCTTTATTGCTTTAAGTGTAAAAGAATGTAAATGCAGTTTCTGTCAGCCTGGGAACACCAGGAAAGTGTAAAAGATGATGTCATGTTTATCAGAACTGCAATATCAATTTAAACAGTGAGAACCAGAGATTATTAAGCAATTTTGTCTGATCATCCAACCTACAGCACTGCCTTATGCTCTCTTTAGGTAAGTAGTATGTTAGAACTGTGTTTTCTCCTAGAAGCAGCCAAGAGTTATAAAGATTAGACTAAGTATTTTTCTGTGATGTCAGAACTGTATTACTGATTTATTTTAAATATTTCTGTGTGATCTCTGAACTCGCTTGACTAACACTGACTGTGTAGTAGAAAGTATTGTCTTGTGGTTTTAATTATTTATTATTAAATATTTTAAAATCTTTTAACTGTGGCTGGTTTGTGTAGAGATAAGTTAAGCTCTAGAGTACATTGCATATTTATAGAGTTTACTGTAATATTGCGCAGTATTAATTGGACACCCTTTTAAGGGCCTTTGAGTAGCTGATACATATTAGTGGGTGATGGCAGCTGGTACTACCGTATAGTCTGGGTAAATGGGGCACAGCTGGAGAACCTGTGCCAGCCTTCCCCAGAAGTATCTGTGTGGTTGTGTAAACTCTTATCTGAAAGTGTGTGTGTGTGTCAGCTACTTGGGCAGGGACACGAAGCACTAGTTGGAGAGGGTGCTGGAGATTTTAGCTTGCCCACTAGGCTGAGATCTAGACCATATAGCTGTGCCAGTGGGGAGTCTTATTGGGGACCTGGGAAGCAAGGGAGCAACCAGCCCCGGACTGACTGTGATCCCTGTGTGCTCTTAAGAGAAATTGAACTTTACTGTGTGCATTTGTTATCCTTTCCTCAGATATGAGATGCTGTCTCTGGTGTTAGTGGTGAGGATTGAGGCTCCTTGATTGCTGGGCCAGGGCACAGGTGTCACAACAGGTTTGAGCCCTATTCTATTATCTATCCTTTTCTTTAACTACTTAATGTAGATTGTAGGGCAGCAAACCTGATCTGAGGTGCTGAGGATGGACTTGGGGCATTATGGGTAGATAGAGGAGCTCGAGAGGAGTTGTTGCCAAGTTGGATCAGATCCATAACTCATCCACTGAGGAAGAATGAAACTCGACTAAACAAATCCCTAGCTATGGTGAGTACATAACTTTTAAGTATCATTCTTTTTCTGCTACAATCTCTCATTTCAAAACACTTTTTTTTTAAATTTTGCTGCCTAAGCAATGTTTATAGTACCATACAGGTTACTTCAATGTTTTTGAGACAGCTATCTTCATCATACACCTTTAACATTTCATATCTATTAGCTGCAAAGAATCTGTGCCACCTTTTCACTTCACCTCCTGATGCTAGTCAGGTGATTTTGGGCACATATTCTAGACTGACATTGCTATAAGCATCAATAGCAGTGACTATTTTTTTGCCCTCTGGATCTTCACACCAGTAGTAGCAGAGACATTTTAATAACAGTGAGTTTTACTTGCTAATTCATGTCTGCACTTCTTGGCCTACCTAATAGGGTACCCTCACCAGTCCTTGGGTTCAAGCCTTCAGGCTCCTGATGGATTTGTAGAATATAAGCCTGCTGTCTAATCTTGCAGTTCTACAGTTTCTGTAGACAGCTCATCTTGGTGCCAGCTTATCTTGGTATCAGCTTAGATGCCTTCTGCCCTGTGTCTACAGCATCAATTGCCATGCCCATACTGGTCATCATTCCATGCCAGCCCAATATCTTTTTTTAGGTTAATTGTCAGATGTATGAACATCTTAAGGATGACTGCATCAAGAAGCCATATAACAATCACATTTTCAGCACTCTGAATCTTGAGCTGAGCTATGCAAATCTCACATGTTGACAGTCAGAATGTTGAATGCCAGCATTATTGATTATCTTAACTTGCCACCTTCCAGACCCATATTAACTTAGCTTTTGTTCCTGGGTCTGGAGTGGTAGGGGGTTTCGGTGGTCAGAGCCAACTTTCAAGGAAAGGTTGTTGATTGGTAAAGTTGAATTTCCAAACACTGAGTTTTCAAATAGTAAACTATATATATCTCTCCCTCTCTCTCTGTCTCTCTCTCTCTCTCTATATATATATATATATATATTTACATATACGGGTGTGTGTCTGCATAAAATGTATAAATATTCAAACATATCTGCAACAAAAGAAAATTTTCCCCTGAAATCTTTAACCTTCTCCTACAACATTGCGACTGGTCCACTCTAAAACATCTTCAACTTGACTCAGCAGTTGATTACTTCAACAGTACTTTCCTAGATATTTTAAATAGACAGGCACCACTTAGGAAAATCCACATCAAAACAAGACATGTACCATGGCTAACCATGAGATCAGGCAATTATTCAAGGAGAGAGACAGACTCAGCCTCACCATCAAGCCAACAAAAAACAACCCTCATTAATCACCTACCGTCAATTAAGAAAAAGAGCCAGAAAACAAATCCTAAATGATAAAAAGGCCTATTACACAAAACTCCAGCAAACTCACCAAAACAACACCCAAAAATTCTGGGGATCCACAAAACAACTCCTTAATCCTCGTCAAATTGCTACTCTGTCACCCACCCCCACAAATACATCAGATAGTGCAGCCACTCAATTTAACCAACACTTCATAAATCCAATGCTGTCTCTAGTAAAAAATGACAGATCCCCACTCAATCCCACCTGAATCCATACCCAATACAAATTATTTCACTATCAGGCCAATAAAAAATAGTTTCATCAAATAACTTCTACTCAAACTGAAACCCACTACCCTCTCTGCTGACCTTATCCCTAATAAATTCCTCAGGCTTGCAGCAGATGCCATCACTTACCCCATCTCTCTACTAATAAAGAGGTCCATCTGGGAACATTACATCCCCAAGCTTGGAAAATTTCTTACATCATTCCCCTACACAAAGTTGGCTCCTCATCCAACTTCACTAACTATAGATCAGTTGCTGTACTCCCAACACTAGCTAAAATTAGAAATGTATTCATGCACAACTCCTACCATACCTAGTAAGTAACAATATGATGTTAAGTTGTCTGTCTCGCCTTCATTCTTGATGCTTGGGTTCGGAGCCGATCCTCGGCACCGACTCAGCCATCTACTAAAGCTCGAGAGCTATTTACTGGCTCGAGGCCTCCCCATATCCCACAATGCTTGGCGCTAGATACCCAGATCTCATTTGCCGCTTCAGCTACGAGGTTGCATTTTTACTGGCTCAGGTCATATTAATCTTTTTTGGTCTTATTAGCTAAAAATCTACCTTTGTTTTTTCGTATATATAGTTCATCTTTCCCTTTTTGTATAATTAGACTGTGTATCCCCTAGTTTGTCCCACTCAGGAAACTTGTTTTTTGTTAGAGAGTTTCTTCCCTTCCCATTTAATTTTTGTTGTTATTCAGTGTGGTGTGATAGTTTTTGGTTGTTATTATTGTTAGTTTAACTAGTGCGGGTGTGTGACTGTTCCTGTGTGCCTTGTTTAAGCACTAGTTTAACTTTCTCTCTTTGGTATCCCCTTCCAGTATGTCCAAGGATAATTAAGTTTCAGGCTTCAAGAAGTGTAACTCGTGCTGTCAGAAGATGTCTCTGACGGACGGTCACACTTCTTGTGTTTATTGCTTGGGTTCCCTACACCTGCAGGACTCCTGCTCAGTCTGTCATGCCTTCAGCCTGAGAGTCCTGCAGGAGCGTAGGAACAAGCTTACTTTGAGAGGCTTACTTAAGCCAGAGGGATCCCCGGTGAAGCCTCAGTCAGGGAAATCCTTAAAGTCCACCAAGCTGTCGGCTCCCAGCTCGGAGCTGTCGCTGGGTGGAGCATCTGCCTCCTCTTCGGTTCCGGCTGGAACGGACATCTCTGGACCTCAGTCGGCTCCGACTTTAGTGTCGGAACCGTCTTTGGGCCGAAAATGTTCTAGGTCCCCTTCCCTAGAATTGGTTCGTTCGGCTCCAAGGTCACCATTGCTTCAGTCTGAATGAAGCCATAGGTCCCACTCCTCTCAGTCCTCTAGGCTATCCGATCATGACTTGGAGAGGGTGGTCAGTAGACTCCTTAAATCGCAGGCCCTGGCCAAAATTTTAACCAGCCCTTCTCAACAGACTGTGGCTGTCCCTGTGTCTTCAGCAGTTCCTCCTCTGACTCCCCCCTTCGTGTTCGGAGCCGGAGCTGGTTGGGGCTCGAATCTTGGGAACGTCGGAGCCAATACCATACCTTTCGGCTCCTTTGTCAGCTCTGATCTCTTCATTGGTTCCTTCCTTGGAGGGATCTGGGCGCCGGGACTCCCTCATCGGCTCCGGGGGGGCGAGTGGCATCGGACCCTTGTCCGACCCCATTCTCCCTCTCGGGGCTTCGGCGCAGGTGAGCTCGGCTCTGACATCAGCCTCGGAGCCGTCCCTCTCGGTGCTGGGAGGGGCTCACGTCTCTTCGGATTGGGGACCTTCTGCTCTGCCTGATAGGGGCGCCTTCGAGGTCATGAGCGTGCTGACTCCTGAGTTGGCAACTCAAGCGGCCCTGTCAGCTCCTCCCCCCATGGTGCCTGCATCGGTTTTCTACCCACCTTTCTGACCCTAAGCGTGGAGAACAGATGCTCCAGGTTGCCCCATTGGACGTATCTTCCTCTTCTGAGGCTTCCCCTGATCATTCAGAGGAGCCCCCTCGGAAGAGAAAATGTAAGAGGAAACATGTCGACTCCCCTGAGTCGGTCACGTCTGATACCGACTTGAAGGATTCGGAAGGGTCCCCAAGATCCCCCTCTGAGGATGTCTCTTTTTCAGACATCCTAGAGATCCTTAAGCAGAGGAGGCACTGGACTGCCCTTAACCTTTCCGAGGATAAGTCGGTATACCTGGACGGGTTTGGTTCTCGCCCTTCCACCTCCTGGGTGTCTCCACCCTTCGATCCGCTGATGGAAGTAGTGGCTTGAAGGGCGTGGTCAGCCCTGGACACAGTGGAACCAACTCCCCGCAGGCCCACTAAGTTCATTACAGCCCCACCCAACAAACAATTTTTGACAAAAGGAGTCCCCGTTGATGCCATGGTGGTTGCAGCAGCCAGCAGATCTTCTCAAGGAACTGGGTGATACCCTTCAGGATCCATCAGCTACGGGGGCTCAAGATAAGATTAACTCCCAGCTGGCGACCCTTAACTCAATCGTCAACTTCTCCATGCGGCTCATTTCGTATGCAGCCGATGGGGCGAGTAGGGCTGCAGGTACAGGCATGGCTTTGAGAAGACATGCCTGGATGCGGTTATGTAACTTTGCTGACCCCTTTAAGGCATCCTTCACCAATACCCCCTTCGATGGTTCGGCTCTGTTTGGACCACAGGTGAAGGATACCCTTACCAGGTGTGAGCAGGAAGGCAAGACTCTCTCTGCCGTGGGAGTCCATTTTCCTTCTCCCTCTAGACCATACCACAAAGGTCAGAAGAGTGGGAAAATGTGGTTCAGAAACCCCAGGGAGTCATGCCTGACACACGTGATGAGTTTCCCTCCAGGGGCAGGGGAGGGAACAATAATAGACGCTGCCCAAGGGGCAGAGGGGGGTCCGCAAAATCAGAGTAGCAGAGAATCTTTCTCTGACAAACCCTTTCAGCACCCCTGAGGGGGTGCCCAACTGTCCACCTTTGGAGGCAGTCAGGGGAAGATTGTCACTGTACCCAGAAGCCTGGCAACTCCTCACACAAGACAAATGGGTATGGTCTATCATATCCGAGGGTTACAAAATCCCCTTTGTCCACACCCCTGTACAAACAACCAAGTCCCTTCCAGATGTTCCACCCGGTCTAAGGGAACAAGCAGTGCCAGAAATTTCAAACCTGCTAGAAAAACGGGCCATCCAGCCAGTCCCAGCAGATCAGCAAGGATCCAGAATTTACTCCAAGCTCTTTTTGGTACCAAAAAAGACAGGGGACTGGAGACCCATTTTGGATCTCAGCAGGTTAAACAAATCTGTTCAAAGAACGAAGTTCTGGATGGTCACGCTTCAGTCCATTCTACCCTTTTTGGGTCAGGACAATTGGATGTGCTCCATAGACCTTCAGGATGCGTACTACCATATCAAAATGGACAGGCGCTCCAGAAGGTTTCTCCACTTCCGGCTGGGAGCCAGTCACTATCAATTCAGAGCCCTGCCCTTTGGTCTTACCACAGCCCCCAGGGTGTTCACCAAATGCATGGCAGTGGTTATGGCTCACCTGAGATGGCGAGGATTCCAGGTGTTTCCATATCTAGATGACAGGCTCCTTACTGCTTCCACCAGGCATCAGCTACTGCGAGCCAGGGATTATACCATCCAAACTTGCTCCGAGCTAGGTATCTCAATAAATTCTGAAAAGTCTGCATTGTCGCCTTGTCAGTCGATAACCTTTATAGGTGCAAGATTAAATACAAAAGATCTGTCTGCAAAACTTCTTCTAGACAGAGTGTCAGACATTCGCCGACATGTGCAGGTCTTGCTACAGTGCAAAAGGATTCAGGCCAGATTTGTACTAAAAATGTTGGGTCTCATGGCAGCAGCAATCATACTAGTTCCCCTGGCTCATTTTCACATGAGGATTCTTCAGTGGATGCTTTTTACCCAATGGTCTTTTCAACAACTTCCTTCTCACAAGATAATAATCACTCAATCATGCAAAGACCACCTGGCGTGGTGGATGGTCTCCCCTCTAGTACTCCAGGGCAGACCGTTTGTTCTTCCTCCTCCTGTTGCCATGGTGACCACGGATGCCTCCCTGATCGGGTGGGGGGGGACATTTTCAGGGCAAGACTGTCCAGGGTACTTGGCAACCTCTAGAGTACCACCTGTACATAAACGTCTTGGAGATGAGAGCGGTGCTTTTAGCGTTGCAAGCTCTTCGGGACTCTCTACCCACCGGGACTATTGCAATTCAAACAGACAATATGTCTGTAGTGTGGTACATCAACAAGCAGGGCGGAACCAAGTCCTATCCCTTATGTCGAGAAGCACTCAGACTCTGGCAGTGGGCGATCTCCTCTCAACGGTTTCTGATAGCAACGCACATCCCCGGGAAGTCCAACGTCATAGCGGACAGGCTAAACAGAGCTATTCCCATGCCTCACGAGTGGGCTCTCAATCAGTCAGTAGCGGACAAAATTTTCCGTAGATGGGGTCAACTTGCTGCGACCTTTTTGCAACTCCTCTCAACAGCAAATGTGACAATTTCTTCACTCTCTTCCCCCCTTCCTGGGCACTCCCCCAGAGACGCTCTAGTTCACGATTGGCCCCGGGGCCTTCTCTATGCATTCCCACCCTTTCCCCTAATTCCCAAACTAATTCAGAAGGCGACCACATTGGGGTCCGGGATGATCCTCATTGCCCCTTACTGGCCTCGACAAATTTGGTTCCCATTCCTGCATCGTCACCTACTGGAGCAGCCTTGGAATCTGGACCCAGTGCCAGACCTCTTTGTCCATCAGTCGGGCGGGCTGCACCAATCCCTTCAGTCTCTCAACCTCACAGCTTGGTTGCTGCACTTCCAACCTTAGCCAGGCTTCCACATATTTCTCAGCCGGTGCGTGAAATCATCCTTTCTTCGCACAAATCTACCACCAGGAAGACTTATACTAGTAAGTGGAAATGTTTCTCTTTCTGGGCAGAGGCTAGGAATATAGACCCCTCTACAGCCCCTGTCCACCACGTTCTAGATTTTTTAGCAGAACTCTTTCAAGCTGGTTCCTCATCTGCCACCATTAGGATCCAATTAGCTGCTATCACAAATTTCCACGCTGGCCTGTCAGAAACCAGCATCATGTCCCACAAACTTTGCAAGGCCTTTCTTAAAGGGACTATTTTGCTTAGGCCCCCGGTCAGAGATCCCCTGCCTCCGTGGGGCTTAAACTTGATATTAGCTTCCTTGATTCTCCCCCCTTTTGAACCTGTGGCTTCCTGTTCCTTAAAATTGCTCTCCTGGAAGACTGTCTTTTTAGTAGCCATCACCTCAGCTAGGAGAGTTTCGGAACTTCAAGCCCTCTGTATTCGTCCTCCTTACCTTGTGTTTCATAAGGATAGAGTTTCACTCAGGACTAATCCTTTGTTTCTGCCCAAGATACCTTCCAAAACAAACCTGAATCAGGCTATTGATCTACCTGTCTTTTTTCCTAACTATTCGAACAAAGCTGAACAAAAGTTACACCAATTGGACGTTCATAGGCAATTACGTTTTTATTTGGATAGAACCAAGCAAACAAGGAAATCAGACCAACTCTTCCTGTCCTATGCTGAGGGCAAACAGGGCCTGCCAGTTTCTAAAGTAACCTTATCCAGGTGGTTGTCCTCTATTATTACCTTGATTTATCAGCTGGGACATAAAGAACTCCCTTCTAAACCCAAAGGTCATTCCACCAGAGCGTTAGCTACTTCGGTAGCTTTTCAAGCATGACTACCTATGGAATCTATTTGTGCCGCAGCCACATGGGCCACTCCTCATACTTTCATTTCACATTATAAGTTATATATGGCCTCTAGGAGTAGAGCTGCTTTTGGCTCCACTGTGCTAAAGAGTCTGTTCCGATGAGCCATCCAGGACTAAGGTGCTAGGGACACTGTCCCAACCAGCAAGAATGAAGGTGAGACAGACAACTTAACATTAAGAAGTTATGTACCTACCATAATGTTCCATGTTAGTTGTCTTCTTCGCGCCTTCTTTCTTGCGTCCCACCCTCCATCCCCCTAGCCTGGACAGACCGAGTAGAGTCCCTTTTTGAGGCCTTCTTCCTCTGGCTGAGTCTTATCTTGGTTACATCCTCCTCTGTCTTAGTACTGTAGGAATACCTTGTAGTATGGACAGGTGTCCTTGTATTTTCTATGGTGTTAGCTGTGCCAAAAGAGATCTGGGTATCTAGTGCCAAGCATTGTGGGATATGCGGAGGCCTCGAGCCAGTAAATAGCTCTCAAGCTTTAGTAGATGGCCGAGTCGGAGCCGAGGATTGGCTCCGAACCCAACCAGCAAGAAAGAAGGCGAGAAGAAGACAACTAACATGGAACGTTATGGTAGGTACATAACTTCTTATTCTCTAACACTCAGCATGGTTTTAGACCCAAACACAGCACCACAACTGCATTAATAAGTTTCACCAATACCATCAAAGAGCTCAGGAACAATGGCTAGCTAGTATCCACTATTTTCCTCACCATGTCCAAAGCATTTGACTTGGTATCACACCAAAAGCTCCTCACAGAACTAGCCTCCTTAAATCTCTCTCAACCTGCTCTAGCCTGGTTTCGAAGCTAAAACAGATTGTCAACAAGGAGGTAAGTGGCAAAATGACCTCTCAACTCTACTGCCCATCTCAGTAGGGGTGCCACAAGGGTCTATACTCGGCCCCCTGTTATTCACCATTTTCACCAACAACCTCTGCTCTGCATTATAACTACCAACCATAGTGCAATACACAGATGACTCTACCCCGATCTGCTCAGCCCTATCTCTCCCAAAACTGCTAGAAAATACCCCAAAATCTTTACTAACTCATTCTTAACCCAAACGAAACAAAATGAATGCTATTCTCAAATCACAAACCAAATAACCTCCCCTTTTGCCATCTTCTCATTCAACAAAACCAAAACTGAACCCGTTGAACTCACCAAATTGCTGGGAGTAACAGTAGATCAGTGTCTAAAATTCGACAAACACGTAGCTCTCACCATCAAAAAGCTCCATGTGAAACGTGGTACCCTATACAGGTCAACACCATATCTTACTAACCTCAGCCAACACTTCATAGCAAAAACTCACTTACCCTCTACCATCCTTTATGCCTCCCCCATTTTCACAAACCTAAGAAAAACTGACATAAACAAATTGGAAATATGCAACAATAAAATAGCAAAATTCGCTGCACACCTCCCATTTAGAACACATCACTGCACTGCACTACACATACCAAAATGGCTTGAATTGCCCAATCTACTATCCCTGAAGCAACTAACTTTCACCCACTCACTACTCTGCTAGCCCAAGAACTGCGCAGCACTCAAAAACTTAATTCTACCATACTCTAACTCCAGAACCCTGAGGTCCTCTGATAAGTTTCTACTAAAAGTCACAAAGGCAAGCAATAGCTTTGGATACTCTCTTCTCCAATCACATATCTAAAATATGGAATTTAATACCACAACAAATTAGAACTACCTCTAATAAGGCTAGATTAAAGACATTTATCAGGGATCACCTAACCAGCAACTGGATATGCTCCTGTAATACTCCAGGCTGATCATACTCTACTTCCTCTTGACCCCAGTCTCTCTATGCACTACTCATACTCTCTCTCCTTAGAATATTAAACATTGTATACAACCTCAGACTCATCTTCTTTCACTTCACTCTTTTCTCTTCCTTTAGCTAACTTTCAGGTCAATTCTGTTTACCTTTTTGTATCCTAACATTCTGGTATTGCCTAAGTTGAAGTAGCACAGCCATTGACCATAGCAGAACTTTGGACAAGAAAAAATATCTGTCTGCTGTTCTGCATCTCACAGTGCTATGCTGCAGCTGATTCCTGTTTTTACGAAAATTGTAAACAACTGTCTACTATGTGTATCTACAGTGCTATCCTGTATTTATTGTTTAATATCTAATTATATTTGGAATATTTACTGCACATTATCATATAGAAATGTATCTCCTATGTAAATGTTGTTGACCTGTTTGCTCTACATATCCCATTATTATTATCATTGTAGTTTAACATTCATCACTGTGTAATTTTTTTACTATATTGGGGCTTTTCTCCCTGAGTCTCCACTGAAATAGGGCCTCAGTCCAGTTGGACACTCCTGATAAACAAATGTAAAATAAATAAATAAATAACATATAGACATATATATCTACACACACACACACACACACACACAAGCATACACATATGTATGTCTGTATACAATATATAGTCCAAGCACAGCTTCGGGGATGTTGCCAATAGATATCCAAGAACCAAGTGGCAAAAATACTGAGTAAAACTTCTTTTAACACGTTTTCGTTGCAAGATGCAACTTCTTCAAGAAGTTGCATCTTGCAACGAAAACGTGTTGTATCTGTTGGATTTACCAGCGTTAATAAAAGAAGTTTTACTCAGTATTTTTGCCACTTGGTTCTTGGATATCTATTGGCAACATCCCCGAAGCTGTGCTTGGACTATTTGTTTTGTTGTTTTTCAGCTTCTTCCTCTTTTGGCTTGGTTTGTATACAATATATATTATATGCATATATTCATCCATTCACACATTTACAATCCCATTGTCTAATTTTTGTACATGGGGCTGGGTTGTCACTTCAGCAGTGATGATCATGTAAGCCAGTGCTCACACCGTCAAGAAGTTTTATATATATATATATATATATATATATATATATATATATATATATCTATATATACATACATACATACATGTGAATATATATATATGTATATATATATATATGTGTGTGTGTGTGTGTATGTCTATATATACATATATATATATATATATATATATATATATATATATATATGTATATCTATATATATAAATATGTATGGGTCCCTATTGCATTACCAAAGTTTCAAAACTTCACACATCATACAGCCGAGATCATACAATCGAAGTTTTGAAACTTTGAACATTTTGAATGAAGATCGCTGTACAGCACAGAATGGGAAATTTACTGTTTTCTTCACTGTAGTGCCATCTCAGAGTTGGTATTTCTAATTAGCAGGGGGAATGGGGGTGCTGAGGGGATTGCCCCACTGCAAAAATGTAAAAAAAAAAAAAAAAAAAAATTTTTTTATTTTAGTTTCAAAGTTTGAAAACTTTGATCATATGGTCTCGACCATATGATGTTCGAAGTTTTGAAACTTCAGTAATCTGATAGGGGCCCATAAATAAATATATATATATATATATATATATATATATATATATATATATATATATATATATATATATATATATATATATATATATAGATAGATAGATATACATATATATATATATATATATATATATATATATATATATATATATGGATTCACTTTATAACCTCAAAATGCTGAAAATCGAATTTCAGTATCTCGAGACTATAAAACCGAATCCACAAAACACCGACAAACAAAAACCGCAAAACCACATAACCGAAAACACCACACACACTACACTAAACATACAACAAAACACCCACATCACAACATAAACAAAAAAACAACACACATACACAACTCACACACACATAAGCAGGGGGGCAATCCCCTGCACTTCATGGGGGCTGCCCACCACACCCCCCTACTTATATATACTAACTCCGAGATCGCACAAACACAACACAAAAGCTCACTCACACACGCACATTCTCCAATCCCTCACACACACTCTGACTTCCACTCAAAACCCTTACAAAACACTCACTTACCTGACATAACACCTACATCCAAACACGGCACCGCGAACCAGCAGAACACAAACCCGGACATTACATAGCGCAACTTCATAACCGCAAATTCGACATATTTTCGACATACGTCAAATTCGCGATTATGAACGTTCGCTATTTTGAACATTCGACTTTATAGCTTCGAGATACTGAAATTCGACATTTCAGTATTTCGATGTTATAAAGTGAACCCATATATATATATATATATTTCTGCACACACACACATGCATATACAAATCTAGATTTTTAGCTGTATCTATAGCTATATATATATATATATATATATATATATATATATATATATATATATATATATATATATGGGTCTACCTGAAAGTATCAAAATGCCAGATCGTCAAAGCCTAGTTCATTGAAATGACACCACTGAATCCACTAAATATAGAACACCCAGAACCACGAAACCTAACCCTGGGAAGTTAACCACTTGGCCACCGTGGTGAACCTTGCCCTTTCCCCACTGTAGTGCAATCTCGGAGTAGAAATATTTAGTTGGGGGGGGTTAATTGCTGCATTTTTTTTGTCCTGGTGGCCAGTTAGTTCAGTTCCCAGGGTTAAGTTTTGTGGTCCAGATGTTTGATGTTTAGTGGCTTTAGCGATGTCATCTTGATGAACCGGTCTTTTATGATGTGGCACTTCAATGTTGTGAAGTAGACCCATATACACATATTAGTATATTTCCGCTGTACTCTTTCCAGTTTATTCATGCTTGTTTTCCTATAGGGTTTCCATATTGTTATTCCATACTCAAGTTTGGGTCTAATGTAACTAACAAACAATGACTTGATTATATTTGATTTCCTAGACTTTATAAATCTTTTTATACAACCTATAGTTCTATAACTATCTTTAGCCAATTGGTTGATATGATTAGAAAAACTCATAGCTGAATCTACCCATATACCCAGGTCCTTAAATGAGTCTACAGTTTCAATCACTGTGTGCTGTATTAAATATTCACCTTTCAGTTTATGTCTCCCAAATCTCATATGCTTAGTTTTTGGTGTATTTATCAACATATTATTCTCCTGTGCCCAAATGGTCAATTTAGTCAAATTATTTTGCAGACATGCCTTATCTGTAACACTTGTAATCAGTTTACCCAATTTCAGGTCGTCAGCATATAGACTGTAGAACACCTCAGATGAAAAAGTAAGGTCTGAAAGATACAATCTAAACAAGTAAGGGCCTAGTACAGAGCCCTGTGGGACACCTTGACTGTAACCAATTTTTCACATGTCCAGTTGGTGTGTGATATTTGCCATGTCCTATTTGTAAGCCATGCAGCTATCCATCTTATCAACAGTACATCTGTACCTAGTTGTACTAATTTATTGATCAGTGTTTTGTGCATGACCTTGTCAAATGTTGTTGTTGGTCTTTCGGCTTTTTCCCTGTAAGGGGTCACCACAGCGGAACTCCGGTCCGCTAATGATTGTTAGTAGATTTGTATGAAACGCCGTGGTGCCAGCTCGACGCCCAACCTTCAATGAAGGCACGCCCATTTATGCACGCATGTCTTTGAAACGCTACCCAGCTGCGGGGAGGACATGCAGACTCCACACAGAAGGCATTCCCAAGCCAAGCTGAGAATCGAACGGGAGAACCTCTTGCTGTGAGTTAACAACGCTACCGCTGTACCACCGCGGAATACCACTCATGACCCTGTCAAATGCTGAAGTTAAATCTATATAAATCACATCACAGCACAATTTTTCATTGATAGCTGTTATTATATTGTTATAGAACATCATGTTACAGGTGGTATTAGATCTACTTTCAACACATGCATGCTGATATATGGTTTCAAGTCCCAACCTATCCAGTTCTGACAATAACTTATCTAGTATTACCTTCTCCATTATTTTTCCACAACATGAAAGTAGACTTAAGGGTATATATGATTCTGGGTTTGTCCTACTTTCCTTTCCCTTAAAGACAGGTTTAATAAGTGCATGTCTCCAATCTTGAGGAATCTCCCCATAATTATATGACCTAGTGAATAATAGATGTAATGGCAGTGTAAGTTCTTGCTTAAGTGTTCTCATATCATTGTTACTTATTCCGTCTCCTCCTTGTGCTTTGTTTGGATCCAGTTTGCACAGTTCTTTTTCAATATAATCTAATTTGATTCCAGTATCTGGGGTTACCCGGATGTCACTAGGACAACTTACCACTCCTTTTGTGGAGCCAAACTGTTTTACATAAGATTTTGTAAAAATATATATATATATAAATATATATATGTATATCTGTGTATATATATATATATATATATATATATATATGCATCTACTTTGAAAGGTCTAACCTCATATAATCGAAATCCATTTTCGCAAAACAGAAATAGCGAAAGCTTAAATACCCAAATGGCAGTGTTTTCCCAGGGTAAGTGAACACTTGTCCAAACTTAAACGAAACACACACCAAAGTAAGTAAAACCCACCTAGGTGGGCGGCTATGCCCCCCACCACCTTAACTATATATACCAACTCCAGGATCGTACTACAGTAGAGAAAAGGGCATGTTAGGCAAGTGTGAGTACAGAGAATGCCCAACAGATTTGATAGATTTGTAAATAGACAGGAGTTTTATTCACTCAATCAGAATGACCGACTAGGAATATAGTTGTGTTCTAGTGCTGGGCAGATAAGTTTCCTTTGTGAAAAAAAAAAAATTCCATTTTACTTGTTATGACAGAAATTGTACCTTTTCTGTTGAAGAATAATTGTAAAACTAGGAAGATGTTTTTAATGATTATCGTATGACTTTTAATTACTTCTGTGGTAAAAAGTTGTTAAAAACTACTTTTTCAGTGGTAAAGGTTGTGACCCGATGTTGTCTTTTTTTGTCCATTCTTCAACAAATGGGTTTTGAATCTGACCTCAGATCCAACTTCAGCCACTTTTCAGACTTAGAATCCATAGCTCAAGCTCCTCCTCTTACCCTTAATCCTCATCCAAACCAAACCCTGTATTACCACAGATCTATTCTGTCACTCTCACCATTCAGAAGTGGTTGAAGTAGCTCAAGCATTGGACAGATAAGGGGGTTACTGTTACTGATTTTATAAATTCTACTATATTTTTGCTGCAGTCTTTTGAATCTTTATTTGTCTTATTCCTCCACTACTAGTTAAAAAATAAATCTGCACTGCAATCTTGCAACATTGTTATAGGTTTAGGCCTCACACCTTCCACCTTTTCTTTGATATAAATCTAGTATTTCTCTTACCATGTAGATATTCCTCTCTCTTTATATCCTTAAATGGGATATTCTTTATTACCATTGCTGGTTGTAGACTTTTGTTGCTGTTTCCCTTTGCCATTGTTACTGTTGTTGTTCCTTCTTCCAAACATGTCAGACAAGCCTACTGGATTCAAAAAGTGTATTTCCTGCTGCCATGAAATCCCTAACAATGATGCTCATTCTGAGTGCATGTATTGATTAGGGGCCGGTCATCTTGATGTGATATATGCTCAGGTTTTAGCCATTAGAGCTCTGGTAGAATGCAGGGATAATTTGATATTAAAAGGTTTGCTTCCTTCCTTTTCATCATCTGTGTCTACAGCTTCCTCCCTTTTACACCAAGAATCCTGCAGATAAATGTAAAGGGGACAAAGGGGAAAAGACCACAGAAAAATATAAGGAGCTGAGGAGGAGTTCCCCTGACTGCTGTCCTCACTCATCTTCGGCTTCCGCTCCACCTACTAAAATTCGTAAGACCTCGGATCCAACTACATCCCCGGATATGGCTCACACTTCTGCTAAAAGGCAACTGGATTCTCCCTGGAGATGATATTTTTAGGTTTGCATTCTCTATTCTTTCAAGACATGCCCCATGGGGGTCCGAGATATCTGGCAACCTGTTCATCCTTTTGGTCTACTAGGAGCCTGTCTGAAGCAGATGTGGACATAATGATAAGGAAATTCCTCATGACCCAAATTCAGTTGGGAGTTCTTCTGTCTTCCTCTCCCACTGGACCAGTGAGCTTTGGAGCATCCCAAACCCCTATTGTTACTCCTACTGTGAACTGCCCCATGGATTCAGAAGTGTTAGGTCTGAGACTTCCAGGATTGTCCATGTTAGATCTGAAAGTGTGGTCGTTATTGGCTCTAGTGTCTTCTCTGATCCTCCTGCTGCTGACTCTGTCAGAGCCAGAGGAATCTCAGTGGTGTAGCTTTAGCACTGGATTCGGGGTAGGGGCTCAATTCCGAGACTCTCAGAACCATCTCTTTCCCTCAGGGCTTCAGAATTAGATATCTCAACCCCAACTTCTACTTTGAGATAAAGTCAGGGAGATTCCTAGGGCTATCTTAGTCATGTGGCTTCAGCTCTTACGGGGATAGTTTTGGGATCCTCTTCATTTCTGCCTTTGGGGCAGTGGAGAGAGTTTTTTTCCACATCAGGAGACGGGGCATCCTTGCCCCCCTTGGGTCCTGCCCCCCAAACTGTCTGCCTGGATCTTGAGTCTGCTCATTCTCTTCCATCAGGACAGCCAGTCCATTCTAGTCTTCAGACAGTCCTCATCCAGGACTCCCCAAAGACGTCTGAATCTTCCAAGATTATCCCTTGCAGAAGCTCCCTGGAAGCATAAATGCAAGGGGAGGCATATTGATTCACAGGAGTCATTAACGAAAGACATGGACTTCGCTGAAGGGGAGGGGTCCCATAGGTCACTCCTTGAGGATATCTCATTCAGGGAGATCCTTTAGATTCTGAGGCAGAAAGGTGGTTGCTCTTCCAAAGCCCCTTTACAGGAGGTGTCAGTGTTTCTCAAGGGTTTCAGAACCAGCTCAGCTGCTTCCTGGGTGGTCTCTTGGGGGACAAAATGGAGGATCTGATTTACTGTCAGACATGGAAGGATCTGTATGTGGCAGAAGCCAACCCCAAGAAGCCAAAAAGATATCTAGTAGCACGCAGGGATCATGCCCACTGGAGCAGGGTCTCTCCAGTTGATGCTATGGTGGGAGTGGTAACCACTAAAATAGGAAAGTCCTTCTGTTCATCCTACCTAACAGAGAATCTAGGGACAGTTTTAGATAATGAATATATATTTCAGCGACCTTTGCTGTCCAGTCTCTGAATTATTTGGCACACATAGCAAGGTTTCAGAGGGACTTGACTAAGGAACTCTCCAAATCCCTCTCGGGGTCCATGACTGGGAAGGACAAGAAGACTTTGTCTTCATGACTGGTCACTCTTCAGTCCATCTCAAATGCTTCCATGTGTTGATCTCCTGTGCTACAGACAGTGTTTCTTGAGCCACAGGTTCAGACATTACAGTTAGGAGGCATGCCTTCTTGGGATTATGGGACTTCGCAGAGTCTTTCAAGATGTCCCTCATCAGTGCTTCTTTTGGTGGATCAACTTTTTTTGAGCTCAGAGTTAAAGAGACTCTCTCCAGGAGCAAAAAGGATGACAAAACTGTATCTGCCATAGCAGTATGGATTTCTACCCCTCAGAGGACTTTCTCAATCAATCAGAAAGCAGGATAGGAAGATGTGGTTCTGAAAATTTTAAGGTTTTTCCCAAGACTTCTAAGGAGATAGATATCCCCATCTCAGAGGGGGAATTCTAATGATAGACATTGCTCATATAGCAGAGGAGGCCTGCAAAACCAAGGCTTCTGGGATCCATTTGTCAAGAAGCCTTATCAGCACTCCTGAAGGATGGCCTGACTGCTGCACTCTGGAGGCTGTAAGAATGCACTTAACTCTGCACCCAGAATCCTGGACATCCATCACCAAAGATGTCTAGGTGCAGACAATAATTACCAGAGTATGTTACATTCACTTTTATCATCCTTTCCCAATAAAATCAAAGAATGTTCCCAATGTGCCACCCCATCAAAGGAAAGCCACAGCCTTAGAAGTCAAGAAGCAGCTGATAAAATGAGTCATCCAAAAAGTCCCACCAGATCATCAAGGGTTTAGAACTTATTCGAGATTCCTTTTGGTGAGAAAGAAAAGGGGACCACAGGTCAATTTTAGACCGAAGTCATCTAGTGTCAAACACTCAAAATTCTGAATAGCAACCATTCAGCCCATACTTCTGCTACTGAGAAAGGACGATTGGATGCGCTCGATAGATGTCCTGGATGCATACTACTACATCAAAATAGGCAGGCTGTCTAAGAGATATCTACTCTTCTGGCTGGGTCCAGTCACTTCCAGTTCAGATACCTACCAGTCAGACTCACCACATCACCCCCCCCCAGGTGTTTACCAAATGCATGGCAGTGATTACAGATTACTTGAGATTGCTAGGATTTTAGGTGTTTCCCTACTGCTACAGCTGGCTCCTCACCATTCCCACCAAGCATCTTTTGACTCATGCCAGGGACTACCTGTGCCATCTATGCCTCAATCTGGGCATTACAGTCACTTACAACAAATCACAACTCTCTCCCATTCATGTTCTGGAGTTCATAGATGCACACCTTGATGCTGTTTCTCAGATAGCAAGACTACCTCAGTCCAGACTGTTCACCTTGCATCATCAGGCTGCACAACTCTTATCTCTTCAGTCACTCACAGTCAGGTTGGTTTTACAGCTACTTGATTCTGTGGCCTCCTCTATAACACTTTTACCACTGGCAAGATTTTATATGAGTGCTACAATGGACACAGGTTGGTAAGATGACAACCCATGAATTTTCTCATTTAAATCCCCAAGGTGTGCAAGGAACACTTGTCCTGGTGGATTTGTGCCTCAGAAGTTACTCAAGGCCACCCTTTTGTTCCACCCTTACCCAAGGCCATGTTGACCACAGATGTTTTCCAGCTGGGGCGGAGAGTCACTACTTGGGACAAATGGTTCATGGCATATGGACCCCTTATAGGGCAATATGGTCATCAGTATTCTAGAGATGAGAACAGTCCTCCTAGTGTTGAAGGCCTTGTTCTTCCTCTGAGGATTATTGCAATACAGACAGATGACATGTCAGTAGTCTGGTACTTCATGAAACGGCGGGATCCCACTCCTATACCTTGTGTCAAGAAGCAGTGAGGGCATGGCAGTAGGTGATCTCTTCCATTCACTTTCTTATAGTAATGCACATTCCGGGGAAGTCCAAAGTGTTAGCAGATAGAATGAGCAAATCTGTTATATTGCCTCATGAGTGGTCTCTCAAGTCATCAGTGACAAAGTTGATATTTTGTCAATGGGATCAGCCATACTGCAGTCTTTTTCCCTCTCCCACAACTCTAAATGCAGCAGGCTTTTTCCCTGATCCCCCTAGAAGGAGACCCACAGAGAGAAACTCTGATCAGTGATTAGTCCCCCAAGTCTCCTTTATGTTTATCCAACTTACCCCACTTTTTCCAAAGGTTCTACAGAAAACAGCAACAGAAGAGCACAAAGAGACTCATTGCTTCATTCTGGTTTCAACAAGTGTGGTTTTCTTTCCTTTGGCCTCACTTAATATGCTCTCTTTGAGTACTGGATCCCTCTCCAGATCTCCTGTCTCACCTGTCTGAGCTACTTCATCAAGCCATCCAAGCCCTCAAGCTCACCACATGGTTTCTCCACTTCCAATGATTGCTAAACAGTCCAGGCTTGCTTCTCAGGTTCTGCACATTTTAACTTTCCAAAACGGATTCTACCAGGAAGATATAAAAGAGCAAATGGAAAAGGTTCTCCATTTTGGGCTCATGAGAGGCATTTGGATCCTGTCTTAGCCCCTTTTCCAGATATCCTCAATTTTCTTGCTTCAGTTTTTTACAAGAGAGAAAGTCATTCTACAATCAAGGCAAAATTAATTATTTCCAGTTTTCATGTTGGCAAAAAGCATTCCTCACTGATTCATGGGTTCATGGGTAGGCACTAGGCTATTGGCCCAAGGGCCTAAGAAAGCCTAGCCAACAAAATTCCCTGGCTTATGTCAACCCAAGAAAGTTAATTTCCTGTGCCCCTGTCGAGCAGAGCCACAGAAGTGATCCCTGGAGTGTATTTCTTATTTCCCATCCACTCATCAAGATTCTTCTTGAAGAGTGTTAATGAGGAACTTTGCTTGACATAGATGGGTAGCTTGTTCTAGAGTATGGGAAGTCTCTGGGATAGGAATCTATCCCTCCAGCATGTCCTGTTTATTGTGGTGACAAGGTTTAAGTCCCTAGAGTGTGTAGCTCGGAGGGATTGGGATTTCTTTAGGTGTAGCATTTCCAACAGCTCTGGGTTTGACATAGCTTTATATGTTATGCAGAGATCACCTTGGAGTAGGCGATATGCTACAGAGTAAAGCTGGAGATTTTTGAGACGGTCAGTGTAGGGCATGTGTTTGAGGCCAGTAATCCTCTTTGTGGGGTACTTCTGTGGCCTTTCCAGCTGCTGCAGATGTCTTGTGAGGTACATTCCAAAAGGGGCATTGTACTCTATAATGGGTCTAATGATGGTTGAGTAGAGGGTAACAATGGCCTCTGTTTTCCTGGATGAGAACCCTTTTGTGATGAGCTGTGCCACATAGAAGGATTTCCTGACTACTGTGGCAATGTGATTATCAAAGGAGAGACTACTGTCCACCTGGGTCCCAAGGTCTCTTATCACAAATTCAGCATTAGGAAGACTGCCGCCTATGTGGTAGTTCATGGGTACAAAGTTTTTACCAAAGGGGATGACAATGCACTTTTTGGCATTGAGCTAGAGGCCTATCTGTAGGATGTCCACATCATTTGGGGACTCGACTATAGCTTCTAGTTTGCAATCATCTGCTAACTTCATTAGCCAGAGGCCTTCTGTGTTAGCCTGTACTTCAGAGAAGTAGATACCAAACAGGAGAGGTCCCAGGACTGAACCCTGTGGTACTCCACTTGTCACTGGTTTGAAGTCAGATTTGGAGTCTGCAACTTTTACAGTGTGGGTTCTGTCAGTGAGCCAGTTGACAACCCATCTTGTGACATAGGAATTTATACCTAGTTTAGTGAGTTTAGCAATAATTCCAGAATGGGGGATGGTGTCGAAAGCCTTGGCAAGATCAAAATAGGCTGCGTGAACCACCTTACCATCATCTACGGCTTTAGTGACTGCCTCAAAGAAGTCAACCAGGTTCAAAAAGCATGATCTGTTTTTCACAAACCCGAACTGGGTGGGGTCCAGAGTTTGGAAGTTACCAATGTCTTTGTTTGTGAATTCCATGATGATTCGTTCCATGGCCTTGCAGACCAGGCTCATCAGGCTAATATGGCGATAGTTCCCAGGGTCAGTGGTGGCTCCCCCTTTGTGGAGTGGGATAACTGTTGCTGTGCACCATTCGTGGGCACAAAGCCTGATGTGAGGCTATGATTGAACATGGTGCTTAGGTGGGAAGCCAGTTCATTCTGAAGTTCATGTAAAACTCAGCCTGGGATGTTGTCCGGTCCCATGAATGCTGTGTTTTTGGCTTTAAAGAGTGTTGCTTTTACCTGTGTAGTTGTGATTACAGTGACTCTGCATTCTTCCTGTATAGATATGAGTCCTTTAGGGGGGGTAAAGTTAGCACTGAACCTCTCTGCCAGGATGTTGGCAATATCAGTTGGTTCTGTAATTTTTGTGCCATTGTGCTGTAACTCAGAGCAAATCTGGGTGTTGCCATTGAGATTCTTGACATAGCTGCAGAATGCTTTGTGGTTGTCCTTAGAATCAGTGGTGATCTTGTTTTCGTAGCTAGCTTTGGAGGATCTTATAAGGGATTTCAGCTTTTACTGAGGCTGACCAGGGAGCTCCTCCACTCATGGATTTTACTCTCTTTTTCAACAGTTTCTTCCTTCTGTTGTAGAGTTTGTTTATGGCAGGGGACCACCAGATTGTCTTCCTTTTTTTGGAGGATAGCATCTTGGTTCTGTTTGGGATAACAGGATCCATGTACTCGTGTAAGTGCGTATTGAGTGCATTTCTGTAGGATTCAGCAGTTGTAACTGTATTGTCCATCTGCATGGGTGTCATGAAGTTTGCCACTTCTGTCTTAAGAAGCATGAAGTTAGCTTTGGAGAATTTTTTTACCATGGTTTCCTAAATGGGGGGTGGGGCCGGGATGTGGATATCTAGGGTGATTAGCTTATGGTCGGATCTGACCAATGAGGAGTTGACTTCAGGTGTGGAACACCAGTCACTCATGTTGGTAATGACTAGGTCTAGGATATTGTTGCACCTGGTGGGGGTGTGGATATGTTGATCCAGGGCATTGGAATTTATGAATTTCATAAAGCACTGAGTGAAGGAGTTGGTACATGAGTAGTTTTCCCAGTTAATGGTGGGGTAGTTGAAATTGCCCAATATTAGTGTGTTTGGTTGAACCATAGTATTTTCCAGTATATCAAGAAAAGAGGAGTGGGAATTCTGGGGAATAGTGGGGGATCTGTAGCAAGCTACAATTTGGATTGCAATTTTGCCCAGAGTTAGTTGCACTTGGATAACCTCGGATGCATTATGCTGAGCAACTAGCTGAGAGGTGTGGATGTCCTTAATGAATATGGGCACATCTCCACCTTTGGTGTTCTGCTCCAGGTTAGGTGGCCGAAAAGTGTGGTATGAGTTATAGCCCGGTAATGCGGGGGTGCTCTCTGGAGCCTTGAACAAGGTCTCAGTCATTGCACAGATATCGATGTTCTCCATTTTAAGGAGTGCCTCAAGTGAGTGCATTTTGAGATTTAGACTTCTAGCATTGAGTAGCATTACCCTCAGTTTTTGCTTAACTGTTCCTGTTATGGTGGTGAATTTGTCATTTGAACATTGCCTAAAAATGGCACTATAGGGTGAGAGCCTTTGCCAGTATCTGGAATCCCAGGGGTGACAGGTGCAGGCCATCTCTGGCAAAGCATTGTGGTCTGTTGACCATGTCGTCCCAGGCAGACAGATACTGGATCCCTTTAGAATGACACCAGAAGCTTAGGCAATTGTTGAAGTCAATCATTTTGTACTTGTACTGTGGTATCATTCTGAGCAATGGCAGGATGCTACTCAGGGCTTGGGTCATACCTGCCTGGGCTACAAGATCGGAGAGCTCTTCCATGTCTCTTTTCATGTAGTCCAGGGAGGTACATCTCAGGTCGTTCACACTAACATGGACAATCATAGAGTCATATTTGTACTTGTGGAGTGACCTGAGTGCATGAGTTATGTGGCAGATCCTTGCACCCGACAGACAGCTGACAGTAACCTTCTCCTTGTTTAGCCTGGTGAGTGGGACATCAGTGTGCCTGACTATAGAGTCACCTATGATTAGTGTGTTGGGTACATTGTTTTGCCTTATGGGCTGTGGTTGAATGGCACACTGAGTCTGTGGGCTATGTGTCATTTGGGTTGTGTTGGTGGGGGGAGGTTGTTTGCTTTTCTGCTTTGGAGTTCTCTGTTGCTTGAGCAGATTATTATTGAGAGCCTCCGCAAATGTTTTTGTGTTTCTATGTGTGGATTTTGGTGGTGTAGGTTTAGTGGGACTATGTGATGAGTGTGGTGTGGTGCAAGTGTTTACCTTCTCCTCTTGACTGTCAAGTTCAGTCTTGGTTGGAGAGAGCTTTACCTCCAGTTTGACTAGATAAGTGCATCTCTCACAGGTTGTATTGTTGGGTGGTAGGAGGAGAGGGTTGTCTGTGTACATAAGGCAATTGTTACATTGCCCCAAGATGCCCAGATTCATCAGATAGACAGGAGAGAACACTGGGAGCTGTCCCTTGGACATGCCTGAATAAAAAACTATTTTCCTCTAGACAAGTGAGGAAAGTAAGTACAAGAGCTGTTTTTCTCTAAGCAAGTGAGAAAAGTAAGTACAAAAACTATTTTCCTCTCGGTAGTGAGGAAGGTTGAGTGCTGTAGTAATGTGTAGCTTATTTAATGCTTACAACAAGTTCTGAACAAGCGCTGAGCAAAAATAAGCAAATTCAAGTGCTAAAACTAAGAATCTGTATCTAGATCTTGTTGTAGATAGGCTACCTATTGCTTACCACTCCCACTGATAAGCTAGAAGGCTTTCCTCCAACACAGAAAGGTGTGGGGGCACAGAAGCTTACAAACAGTCCTGGATACAGCAAATCTGTATCTGGACTAAACTAGTTACAGGGAAGGTGGGAAACAAGCGCAAACACAGGCTTTTAAACCAGAAAGTTGAAAGAGATGGAAAAAACTGCCCAAATTGAAATTAAACTACAATTTGTGGGCCAGAAAGCACTCCTGTGGTAGATAGGCTGCCTAGTGCTTACCACTCCCCCTAATAAGCTAGAAGGCCTCCCTCAAACACAGAAAAGCTTTGGGAGCTCAGAAGCTTACAAACAGTCCAAATTTGTATCTGGACTAGACTAGTTACCGAAAAGGTGGGAAACAAGTGCAAACATGGGCTTTTAAACCAGAAAGTTGAAAGACATGGAAAAACTGCCCAAACAGCCAGTAAACTACAACCCTTCTTTTGCACTGGCATTGGATCCAGTAACCCTGGAGACTTTGGTTTCATCATCTTCCCTTACTCTCTCAACAACAATGTTTTTGCATCAAGAACAGTCCCAGAGCCACAGCATCATGACTGGAGCTCCGACAGTGGAGATGACCCAAAATATTTGGAGTCATTCCTCCCCCTCGGTACTTTAGCTCAAGACAATTCGGCTCCAAGGTCCTCCTAAGAACCGACCACATTTGAAGTCGAGAAACCTACTGATTCTACTGACAGGGGTAGTTTCTCCTTGGCTCCATTAGCTGAGTCAGCCTTTGAGGCTGTGGAATGTACTTTGACTGGGTCAAGGAGACTGGTACATGCCCTGAGTTTAGATCCATCCTGACTTCCAGTGAATCCTGTGCCTTTTGTCTCTCATCCGGGTCGACAGGGACAGACTAAGTTAGCTTTGAGGCATCTTGATGTTCAAGCTCCCTGTCTGACTCCAGTGTAACTCCATCAAAGTCCCTGATGCATGTCCTGCAAAAAAGGACATACAAACACGGTGATTCAGTTAAGGCATTTGTTTTGTTGTGTTCTCATAGTTTGTATCTAATAAAGCTCATGGTTTTATCTGGTGAACCGTCAAGTGCCTTATTTTTTGTTTATTGTTTTAAAATTAGTCACTTTTTCCACCTTTTTCGTTTATTTGTTTTATTTTGTGGGTATGGAAGGGCAGCCAGATTCACATCTAGAGGACTGGAGGAAAGGAGGAGACATTGGTGAGATTTGAAAGCTCATTGGTCAATTAACGCAGTCGGTGGGACTACTCATGCCTGTTAGCCAATCGTTGCTGTTGCTGATGTCACAATTTGCTTTGCCTGGTAATCAAGAAGTAAATTGGAATAAAAACATTAGAATGAGACATGAGGAGCAAATGGAGGCAAACAACAATGCTGGGGGTTAAAACTTAACAGCAGTGCTGGGGGTGTTATTACTACTGTTGGTAATCATAACAGCAGTTTGGATGACTTTACCAAAATTATTAGAACTCAACAAACTGAAAGAGAGAGAGGAGGAGAAATGACTGTTCAGCCTGGTACTTCAGGTAACAGACTTGTGCATAACACTACCCACAGTCAAGGTACAAAGAGACTTTTTAAAGACATTTTAGACAGTGAATTTTCCTTTGTCGGTGATGTCCCTTGCTACAACAACAATAATGACACATATGCTAACAGTCTTGTGAAGTTGGACACTTGGCTTACTAAATATAAAATGTATGAGATGGACAATGACTATTTGAAACAGTGTCTGCATTTGAATATAGTTCCTAAAGGTCTGAGGGTGTGTAAATACCCTAATAATGTTGTTAACGGTACAGACTTTCATAAAGAACTTTTAGTAGCATTAGACAAATGTGGTTTTGATATTATGAGAGCCATTATAAGAAATCATGAAAATGAAATGAATAAGACTTATGAGAATGTTGAGCATACCAACAACAACATCACTGACTTAATGTTCACTATAGAAAGTGAAAAAGTGAAATATCACAATTTGTTAAAGAATATTGATTTAAAATGTAAAGCTGTGCATATTAGAAAGATGAAAAAAATTGATAGGGATGTCAATGAATATAAAGAGAATGTGCAATACCCCAAACCTAAACAATTTAAAAGGTACAATGCCTATGACAATTTTAATGGGGATGGAAGAGACGATGGAGAGTACAATGGGCAACAAAATGATGTTCATTTAAATTCACAAGATCCTTTATCATTGCCTTCCCCGAGGAGGTCGGAGAGGTTGAGGAAGAAAGGTCCAGTAAACTACAGATACAATGCCTGGGCAGGACAGAGGGGTGGGTATCAGAGATTGAACATGAAGTTAGAATACTGAAAGATGGTCCTAAATTAAGTTACAGTGGTTTTAACATTTTTAATTACAGTAACATTGACATTCAGAAAGGTCATTTTAACCTATTTTTAAAGGGTTTTACATTTATACCAAAGACTAAGACTGATGTTTTTAGGTTATTGGTTGATTTTAAATTATTTATACGTAAAAATAATTTAGAATTATTTTTTAATGGTCAAACAAGATCCAACACACAAAACAATGATCTGATTAGGAAAAGTATTTTTAACCTGCCTTTACATCCACAACTAAGAAATTTTGAAACTATGGTGGAAGGTAAATTAAGGCAAGCCCTAAGTAACAATGGAGTGTTTTCAAACCTAAGTAAGGAAGAGAGAAACATGTTGGAAGAATGTAGAAACAACAAAAACTTAAGAATCATGAAACCTGATAAGGACGGGGGTGTTGTTTTAATGGACAAGATTACATATGAGGGGAGAATGACGGATATTCTGAGAGATGATAATCAGTATGTAAGAGTTTCACTAAATGAAGTAAATATTGCATATAAAAAAATACAAGTATGTCTTAATGATTTACTGATTGAAGGACTCATTGACACTGACACATACAACTTTTTACATGTTGAAAAACCCAGGGTTCCATCCATATTTGGTATCCTGAAAGTCCACAAGGACTTAAGCAACCCACCCTTAAGCCCAATAGTGTCAGCTGTGGGTTCAGTAACTGCCCCTTTAGCCAAATGTGTTGATTCGAAGCTTAAAAAAGTATCTATGAGGGTTGAAAATGTGCTGAAAGATTCATGGGACATCTTGAAAAAAATTGCATTCTGGTCTATACTTGGACAGCTTGACCTTTATTTCAGTGGATGTGATTGATTTGTTTTCTTCCATTCCTCATGAAGTAGGTCTGGAATGGTTCGAAGAAGTTTTAAGTGACAGTACTGACATTAGTCACAATGACTGTCGTGCTTAATTTTAATGGATATAATTTTAAAATACAGTTTTATATTTTTTAAAGGTGAGTATTTTAAATAGTTAAGAGGTGTTGCCATGAGGGACCATTGTGCTAATATTATACTTTCCTACTGGGAAATTAAATTTGTATTTAATTGTGGTTTTAGGAATTGTTGGAACTTTTTGGACTACATATGTTTGTTGTGGACAGAATCCGAAGACAAGTTTTTAGAATTTTTTAACTATTTATCAAATACCACTGAAGTTTTAAGGTTTACATATGCAATGAATCATAAGATGAGATATTTGGACATTTATATCAGCAAAAACAATGGCCATTTTAAAACCAGAGTGTACAGGAAGGTGAACTTTTCAAATTCCTACTTGCACTATAGCAGTGCACACTTTTACTATCAGAAGAGGGGTGTTGTGCATATCAGCAGGATGACATCAGATGTCAATGATTTTGTTAGTGAAAGTAGTTTCCTCATGGATTTGTTCAGGGCTAGGGGCAAGGGAGCCCGCAGGATTTTTTGCAGGGGGGTGCAAACCCAGAGCCCCACCCACATAGCTCACCCCGCCCCCTGCCAACACAGCCCCGCCCAAGTCCACCCACACAAGCCCCGCCCACACAGCAATTCCAGTGTCCCATTACTTGGCTATTTCTCCCCATTTACTGTAGACACTGTTCAAATCTGTGTGCATACTGTGTTATGCTTTAGTTCTACAATGATTACAGGCAGTTGGATTTAAATTTACAACTTTTATTTCAAACATTATAGCCCAAACACTGAGACATTTACTAAACCTAAACAAAGCAATAGTCTTGCAATGAAAACAGACTTGGCATTAAAGCTTCTCTACTTTTGAAACTCACATTCAATGAAACGGCATTGAAACCCACATTCAAAGAAAATGCATCTGGCCAGTGGCAGGTTATTTACCTTTGAACTGTTTTCAAGCAATAGGCTCCTTGCACACCGTTAGGGCCATGCAAAAGTTATTTGATTTACCTGATTGTATTAATTATAATATATAATTGAATTATATCCCTTGTATTATACAGCAACACTTGTATATTTCAGTGTTTCATCTACAAATTCAGTGCCTGCTGCCGTCAAAGAATAAATTGCCTATGTTAAATTAAAAATGGTAAGCTGGTATATTGCAATAGAAAATGGATGACAAGCTGAAAAACAGGTTCATAGTTATTAGGCATCTCATCCAAAGGAGGACATCCTGAGGACTGCAGCATACAAATGTATATGCTGTAGGAATAGAACCTCAAGCCTTTACATTAAGATGCAAGTATTCTACTTGTGGTGCTACTAACATAGCTTTAAAACTTTATACCACAATAGAGATACCATTTGCTAAACAAAATGGTTGCACATTGTAAATAGACTTGGCATGAGCAGCAGTGAACTTTGCTTCCCTTAAAACTCACAGTTCCTTGAAAATGCACTTGAAAATTCCACCTGCTAACTCTAACTTGGGCATTTCACTTTCTCTCTCTCTTACAAAGATACCACACCCCTCAAGGCTTCACCCTTAGTGCAAGAAATCTTGACAAAGCCTAAAATAAATAGGGACAAATTATAAATATGGCTCTCAGAAAATTGCAAGAGTAACAGGATTTGTGTTAGTATGCATTTTTCTAAATGACATGACATCTAAAACTGAAATGTCTCATTATTTAGCAACTTCAATCCTTTATAAGAGGAATATGGGGCAAAATCTGGACAGCTGAGGGTATGCTACCTCCCTCTTATACACACACCAAATAATTCTGGTCAGACTTGAATTAGTTCTGGGAAGGTTGCACTGAACGGCACCGTGCTTGATCTGAAGTGGGTGAAATCCTGGTAGCTAGTGATTGCAGCTCAGCAATGTGGAGCATTAAAGCATTTTTAGCAGAGCATTGTTTCATCACTACCTATTGTGTTTGCACATAAGCTGTAGTCATTTCAAACATTTGCCTTTTTTTGATTACTACAGAGTACATTTACCCACCAGAGCTGTTGTGTTTTGACTTCATTGTGGAGCTAGTTGTTGCAGGGCTTGGCTTTTAAGTAAGGTAGCAATGCTTATTTACCATATACCATTAAAGCCACCCAACTACAAGTGTACTAACACACAGACACTGCTATAAGACACTGGTCTCCAATAAAATGTAATGAGGTTCTGAAAATACTGTAATCCTGTTCTTTTATTACAAATACTGTCATATGCATTTCAATACCCAAGGCTTATACATTATCTAGCTATGTAAATATTCTCTGCATGGCAACAACGAAAAGGCTTTCAATGCTAGCAATTCTTTAACAATATGCTTACTAAAGCTTACTTGCATCTTACAATCTCTGACAAGCTTACCTGATGTTCATTAAACCATGGCTACTTAAACAGAGCAACAGGACACTGTGATAGCATGCAGTTCCTGAATAATAAGAAGCATAAATCAACAGTATAAAAATCTGATAGAAAACCAGAACATTTTGCAAAATCAAGGACAGATGAAAAGCCACGGTCATATTTGTGATCTACCTTGGATGGGGAATACTCTGCACACTTACTGCATAACTGCTTCTTGCCTTCCTTGGACACATCCCGAGCCACTACAATGGGGGCTGGGGTGCAATAAGTATGTCATAATTTGAAGGCTCTGACACTCCTACCTCTCAACTTCAGAGCAAGAAATCTGGACAAAGCCATACATAGAACTAGAAGTGGGACACAGGCCCAAAAATAAGGCCAATTTTTAAATATTGCTCTTATTAACTTAATAGAACAGGTAGATCTTGCATTAGTACAAATTTTCTGAAGGGTATAAAATCTGAAACTCAAATGTCTGCCATTATTTTCTAACTTCAATCTTTAATGACTTGCCACTAATTTGCCAGAAACCACAATTTTATGAAAAACAGACCAAAATGTGATGCAAAATACCTGTCAAAAAGGGACACCTTTTTAATATTAACAGTTAACTTGAAGCAGCTAACAAAATAAGAGCATCCACATGCATTTCTGAAATAAAGGTAATCTACAACTAATCATTACAGTTATAATTGTAAACCCTCCACATTTTCTTCCAAAATTGCCATTTTGGAGGAGGCATTATTAGGGGAGAGCAACATTTTGAGCCAGAATTGGGGACAATTGAGATGTTTGGATATTCCTAATCTACAAAGTGATTTGCACGTACCTCTCAACCTCTTAATGCAGGAAATCTGAACAAGGCCAAATATACTGGGGAACATAGAAACACTACTAAAATTGCTCTTGTATAAACTTAGACAGTCTTGCATTAGCATGCATTTTTCTGAAGGTTATGACATCTGAAACTCAATGTCTGTCATTTAATGGCTTCATTCCTAAATGATTTGCTAGAAAACCACAAATTTTGAGAAACAAACCAAAAATAAGCAGCAAATATCTATTAATTCTGCAAAGATATGGACAACTGAGAGGTATAGTTCAACCGGGGCTGTCTGAGTTTGCTACCCCCTCACAAAATCATGGACAAATGGAGCCCCCCCCCCCTGCAGCCATTCCAATGTCCCATTCCTTGGTTATTTTGCCCCATTTACCATAAACACTAATGTGCATACTGCTTTACTTCTGCGATGATTTAGGATTTCATTTGAAAGTTTTATTTTGCATTTTACAGCACAAACCCTAATACATATCTGTTAAAGCAATGCAGTCTCAATGAAAATAGACTAACATTAATACTTCTCTGCCCTTGAAACTCACATGCATTGAAACAGCACGAAACCCACTTTCAGAGAAAATACATTTTGCCAATTGCAAATATTAACTCTGGGCTGTCTTCAAAATCATAGGCCCCTCGAACATAACATACACATGCTCTTTGATACACCTTCCTGACTGTATTACATTATATTCCTTGTACAATACAGTACAGTTGTTAAAGGGCATTTTAAATTTATTGTTTTGAAAATTTTTCCAGTAAACAAAGAAACAAAAAGCATCCACCAATGACAAAATTGCCCGATTCAGAACATTTCCATCATAAAGTCTACTCAAGTCCACCAGTATCAGTAAAAATATACACAATCTCTGTAGTAAAATCCACATTGAAGAAATTTGTAACTAATAGAGGTTGCTGCTAGCAAACACTTTATATGTCATTGTTTAATCTACAAATAAAGTGCCGTTACCCTTGAAGAATAAATTGCCTTTGTTGCATGCAGTAAAATGAAAAGCTAGTAATACCGCAATAGAGAATGGATAGCAAACTGTTAACAGGTTCATAGTTACTAGGTATCTTTGCCAAAAGGACTGCAGCATCCACCCCTTTACAACACAATACAGCATCAGCAATGCATTTACCTACTGGGAGTAGAACCCACAGCCTTCAGCATCTAAAGCAAGTACACTATCTGTTGTGCTATTAATGTAAGCAGACTAAACATAATCAGCACTAAACTTTTGCTCCCCTGCAGCTCTCAGCACCTTGTAAAATCTACTCGACACTCAGCTGTATCTCTGAACTTTGCAGCACAAGAAATCTGGAAAAAGCCGAAATTTATTGGGGGGGGGGGGCAAAAGGCCAAACAACAGGGACACATTTTAAACATTGCTTGTATAATGTTTGAAAGTTGCTAGAATAAAATGCTGCATTACCACCATACATTTCACTGCCACGACTTGAACCCAGGGACCCCGTGCAAAAGTCAAAGCAACATACCACTACGCCAAATCAGCTGTTTTGTGAAAGAGGAAGAGTGAAACTTTACCATTTAGTGAATTCAGTTCTCACCATAGCACAGCTGTCAACCTCTTAGCACAAAAGACCTGAACAAAGCCAATAATGGGTGACTACAACCACCAAACATTCAGTGAATTCAGTTCTCACCATAGCTCTCAACCTCTTAGCAAATAACACCCGGACAAAGCCAGTAATGAGAGAATATAGCCCCCAAACATTTTCAGTGAAATCAGTTCTTACCATAGCTCGCAACATTAGCAAAAAACCTGGATGAAGCCAATAAATACCTGGATGAGGCCAATAAATACCTGAACAAAGTCAATACTGGGTGAATACAGCCCCCAAACATATTCAGTGAATTCAATTCTTACCATAACTCTCAACCCTAGCACAAAACCTGGATGAAGCCAATAATGGGGGGAATACAGTCCCAAACACAGGGATACATTTCAAATATCCATCTTGTACACTTAGAAAATTGCTAGAATAAAAGCTTGCTTTTGTTACCATACACTTTCTGAAGAAAAGAAGTCCAATATTGAAATGTGTCCATTTACATTTATTAACCAGGAAAGTCTGACTTTGAAAAAAAAAAGCTAATTTTTTAGCAGAGGCCCAGGAAGAAACACTCCAGACAGCCAAGAATAAAACCAAATAATAACACTTAGCTGTCAGGCAACAAGGACACAAATGCAGAATCCACAGATTTTATGAGGAACAGAAAAGGTATGAGTGAAAATCCTGCAATATTTTTACAAATGGTGGTGGGTAGGGAATTCAGGCTCTTGCCACTTGGGCCCAAGGTACAGGGTTCAAGCCTTATTCTCTACCCACCACCATGTACACCTGGGGCATTTCACACACACACACACACACACACACACACACACACACACACACACACTACCTGAACGGGTCCCATCTTCCGTTCCTGAATAATCCGTCTGAGTCCCATCTTCCGTTCCCGCTTGAATAACCTGTCTAAGTTCCCGCTTTCACATAGCGATGATGTCAGCCCATCTAGTTCCCGCGATGATGTCAGCACGCCTACCTGCGATCTTCTTAAAGAAGAACGCATAAAAAAAAAAACTGTTTGAAATGCTCTAGTCAGCCGATTCCAGGGGGGTGCAAGTGCACCCCCTTACACCTGCCTGCGGGCGCCCTTGGCTAGGGGATACCAGGAAAAACTTCTCACAGAAGTGTATTGTGGGCGTACTTGAAGCTAGAAAAACTAGGTTTGCCCCCATTTTTGGCAGTGATACCCATGATCCTGGTAGTACTGACCCACCTGAAGTCAAGGCAATATATGTACAATAATAATAATAATAGTACAATGGTGCTTTGGTTATTATTTATGATGGGGAAGCCAGGTTGGCCAGAAACATCATAGAAAATGAATGGTGTAGATTTGCTAGTACTTCAGATTTGCAATACATTTTTGACAAACCATTTAAATGTATTTACTGAAAGGGCCGTAACAGCAAGAATATTTTGGAAAATGGTGCATCTAAGGCCAATAACTGCAATTCTGGCAAGAGGGGTACTTTTAAATGTGGCAGCTGTGCTCAATGTCCTTATGTCAAAACTGGTGACACATAGTATCTGAAGGTTAGAAATAAATTTTGCCAACTGCAACACACAGGGTATCATTTACTTATCTTTGTGTGGCAAATGTGATGCATTTTATATAGGCAAAACCGAAAGAAAACTAAAACTGAGACTGTATGAGCACAGATACGACATAAGAAAGATGAATACAAACAATGCTTTATATAAACACACTTTGACTTGTATAGCAGCAGATTTTTATTTTGTAATTGAGACGTTGCCTATTGACCCTAGAGGTGGCCCTTGGGGAAGGGGAAGTTCACTGTTAAATTACTTAATTATTCAAGTTAATCAAACAAACCCATACTGGTTGTGATAAATCATTATTATAAATGCATACTTCCAAAGAAAAAATATATGAACACTGTAAATTATTATTTTCTAACTTTTCTTTTCTAATCAACAAATAAAAAAAGACCATCACCTTATAGGAAAGATCGTAATGTCACAGCTGTGGATTTTCATTTCGAATAATTGCATTGTATTTTCTGATTGCAATATATGACACAAAGTGTGATTTTGGTGATCACTAGCAATATTTAATAACTTGGAGTCTTTTAGAATGTCACAGATTTTTAATAAGAAAGTAGCAGCAATATTGCATGTCTTTTATTATGTGTGTATTGTTTACAGTTGCTTAGCAATGGCATTTGTGTTTTGGCACCAAAGACACTTTTTATACGTTTTGTTTTATTGCTCTTGTTGTCTGAAGAAGTCCCACAATTTGTGGGACGAAAAGCGCTTAACTCCATGTTAGCAGAATAAATTGTGTTTCTTTTATAAACTGGTTTTTCATGCTGTTTTCGCAACCTGTGGATTATTATTGTTTTACGTTTAGGGTGCTCGCTTCAGTTTGGGCGAATTGCCATATATTTCATAGTAGCCATTGTCTTTCAGTCTGTTCGTGTTTTATCTTAATAGATCTTGTTTCCCTGAAGGCTTGGCAGGAACCTGATCAGGCAGAACCTATTCTGAAAAATGGACAAAATTTTGGTTGCTCCAAAAGATAGAAATCAATGATCAAGGGGCCCTGTTATAGATTCCATGGTGGTAGCAGCATCCAGAAAGAAGGAACAATCTGAGTAAAGTTCCTCTGTCCATCCTCTTAGCAGGCATTCAAGGGCATTGAACAGACCATGAAAATGGACCTATGCATCAGCGACCTTTGCACTTTAAGCACTGAACTATCTAGCACACCTGACATTTTTCCGAAGAGATTTGATCAAGGATCTTTCCAAGTGTCTTTCTTTCATGTAGCTCACCAATGAACACCCAACATATGCTGGATTTCCAAATGTCTACCCTACAGTCTACTTCAAATGTGGTCATGTGACTGCTGTTGATTGCAGCTGATGGTATTTCATGGGCAGCTGGTACAGGTATTACCATGCGACACCAGGCCTGGATGCATCTATGCAACTTCATGGAAAGCTTCAAGGCGTCCTTAATCAATGCTGCTATGATGGTTCCACCCTGTTTGGACCTAAGATAAAAGAAATGTTTGCCAAGAGTGAACAGGATAGTAAGACCTTGCCTGCCATGGGAATCAATTTTTCTACTCCTTAAAGATCCCTTTCAGGAATCAAAGAGGAGGTAGGAACTATGGTTCAAAAAATCCCAAGGTTTTCAGCAGGACACTCCTGGGGCTAGACCTCCCTGAAGCAAAGGCAGAGAAAATTTAAATGGATGCCACCCGAGAGGAAGAAGCAGACCTCAGAACCAAGGTTTCCATGAGCCCTTCACTGAGAAACCTTACCAGTGTCCTTGAATATTTGCCTGACTGCTGCACTGTGGAAGTAGTCATGTGATGCTTAACATTAGCATGCTCCACATCCAAAATAATATTGCGAAACCCACCAAAAACTATGTCTGCTGTACAGACAAAATTGCTATCTAACCACTTCTACCAGACATACTCTATCCTCCTTCTACCTGATCCCTCTCTTATGTATGGTGCCCCTCTACTTACTCATCTCCAACTTAACCTAAAAAACAAACTGGAGGCCTGCTATAACAAAGACTGTAAATTTGCTACAGGATCCATATACTCTACCATCACTGCCATTCCCTCCACTCCCTAAACTGTCTTGAGCTTCCTAATTTCCTGAAATTCAAACAACTTACCACTGCTCAAGAACTCATATTCCAACCCTCCATCCGCCCCTCTCTTTCATCTATCTTAACCCCTTACCTACCCTGTCATACTCTTGGATCAGAAAACCAAAACCTCCTTAAAATCTATAAACCCATTTGTCCACCTGGCCAATTACTTCTGTCACACTCCTTAGCTAAACTATGGAATTACCCCCCCCCCCCCAAATGTACTCACAACCAATCTAATTTCAAATCTCTCCTACATTCTTACCTTACCTTAAACAGGGAATGTTCCTGCTCCCTTCCCACCTAAATTACACTGTCATCTCTTTCAAACCTCCCTTCAGTCTCATCTACGATCACCTCTGATCACTAGCATTATTGTTCGAACAAACACTAAACGTGTATAAACACTTTATGTCTTGTACTTTTAATTATATTGTCTGTATTACTTTTGACGTTATCTATTTTTTAACATTTGTGTTTTTTAAATGTATACTCCCTGATTTTGTATTTGTATTTTAAATTGTATATTTATGCTTTTGTATACTGTATATTCCATACTTTACTTACGTTATATTCTGTTAACTGCTTTTGGAGCTTTTCTCCCTAGGCTGCCACTGAAAATGGGCTCTGCTTGGCCCAGTGGACTTCCCCAAAGCATTAAATTGGAAATAAATAAATAAATAATGAATACATTGCCTTAATAATCTTAATATCCAATTCATGGATGCTAATGATATTCACCAGAGGCTGTACATATCATTTTTGTCTTTCCCAAAGAAAAGATTGAAAATTCCCAATATACCACCCGATCAGTTGGAATATACAGCAACAGAAGTGTTAAAGTTGCTAAACAAGAGTAATCCAGCTGGTCCCCCCAGACCAGTTAGGATCTGGAGTCAATTCCAGGTTCTTTTTAGTTCCAAAAAAGACAGAATCAGAAGCCAGCATGCAAGCCACCCTTCCTTATTTTCCACAAGGATAGAGTTTCACTGAAAAAAATCCCAACTTCCTTCCAAATGTGACATCAGAAACAAACTTAAATCAACAAATTGATTTGCATGTATTCTTTCCAAACTTAGCTACCAAGGGAGAATACACCTTCCATACCTTAGATGTCCATAGACAACTCATATTTTATTTACATTGTTCAAAAGACTTTAGAAAATCAGACCAGCTCTGTGTCCCGTTTTACAAGACAAAACTAGGACAACATGTATCAAAAGTCACACTTTCTAGGTGGCTAGACGATTGCATGTTCTTTGTTTATAAAATAAGAGGGTTATCTATACATTTTAAACCTAATGCTCAGTCTACCAGAACTATGGAAACTTCAACAGCATTTATAAAAAGAGCACCTGTCAGTGACATATATGTAGCAGCAACTTGGTCAACAGCTCATACCTTACCTTTGTATCTCATTGCAAATTCTATGTGAAATCTAGAGCTTGCAAATCCTTCAGCTCTGCCTTTCTCAGGAATGTCCTTCCTTGAGTCCACCCCCAGGCCCTTTTTAGGCAGCTTGGGAATCTGTCCCATATGTACTTACCATAACAATAGATCTGCGTTGTCCTATTTTTATCCAGTTTAACATTTCTCCATCCTACCCCCTTCCAAATTGTCATTGATATCTTATGCGGCTTGATCAGACCTTGACAGGACTCTGTCTGTTTACTGTTCCAGTCTTCATTCCATAGAAGAGAATGTTTGTGGACTCCCCCTTTTATTCTTTCTTGCAGTTATTCGAGACCTTTTGGTATTAGCCAGCAAACTCGATCTGAAGTAAATCATCCAGGAGGAGGGAATTGTTGGTAGGGGAGGAGTCAGAGGTCTCAGATCCAATACTCTGGTATAAGGCACCGAGGTCAGATCTGACTGGATCCAATAACCAACATGTTGAACCAAACTAAAATAGGACAGCATGGATCTATCACTATGGTAAGTACATAAATTTAATTTCTCAGAAACTCTGACTGTTTCCTTCTCAAAGACAAAATTGAGCCACTCTTTGTCAAGAGTAACTTTAACTATATGGCATGGCTCACTGATTGTATTTCTCAATTTCCACAAGATCCATTTCCACTTCTTCGGCTTTATCAATGACTTCAATAGATATTTGCATGGCCGCCACTTGGTGTAATGCTCATGCCTTTATTGCTCATTACAAGTTGTTTTTTTCAAGGGACATGGCTGCATTTGGTTCTACCGTCCTCCAGAATATCCTTCCATGAAAACCAACCTGGGATTCAGCAACTTGTGACACTGTCCCATTGGTTGAGGGATGGATGAGAAAGACAACATCAGATGTTCTTCCTATTTCACTGTTGCAGTCCTAACTTGTGGGATTTCCTGCCATGAAAGATCTTGGCTGGCCTGACTACCAGAGAAAAATTTCCCCCTCCCTAGACTGGCGGATTCCCTAACTGATGGCAGTACACTTGGGTATATAGGGAGCCTGCCTACATCATGAAATCAGTCTTTTCTTGCCTTCAGAGCCTGAAGCAGTGCCTCAGTGCATCGATCTGTCCGTACTAGACAGAAGTTCAGAAGGATGAGTACCCTGTTGGGGAGCTCCTTTCTTTTGCTTTAAACTCATGTCAGATAAAGTAAATAATTGTCTCCACTTTGGTAAGCAAATCCCACACAGAGACTTCCATTTGCTTTGTGTCACCTGCTTAGGCCCAGATCACAATGTCTCTAGTCGCCACTTTTGTACCTGCTTTAACTCTAGGATGATCAGACATAGGATCGAGATTTTAGCTAGATTCCTTAGCCTTGAACCCTGTTGTCAGCATCTGATGGTGTCCTCCAGTTGGCTGGAGGTTGAGCAGCCTAGGCATAACAGGGAAAAAGAAAAGAGACCCAAGCTTAGGCCTGTGGATGACAATGGTTCTCCATCTGTTTCTTCCTCTAGGCTTGTGATCATTGAAGAAGGCGAGGTGCTTCTGCAGCCCCATAATCTGTCTGAGGTTATGCCACAAGCCTCTGTTGAGACCAGTTCAGAGTTTGACATGCTGTTGGGTTCCTTCACCTTTGCACAAGCTCTTGCTTTCAGCTCATCAATCATGTTTAAGGCCACTCAGCAGGTCTCAGACCCTGAAGGGTGCTCTTTTCCCAGTCATGCTTCTTTGTGGCTTTGGCCTACATTGGTTCATCTTTTGTACAAAGAGACAGGTGTCAGAAAGTTGAACATCCCTCGGCCCAAAGCCAGTGACTCCTAAAAAACGTACTACTGCAGGGCCTTTGCCTGGCCTACCAGCTCCTTTTCTCAAGTTTACCAACAGGACTTAATCAGACTAGCAGAGCACCTGACCTCCATAGTTAGGTCTAGGCAAGCACCCAGGATGCCTCCCCAGATAAAATGAAAAGGGATCCTACCTCTTAAGCCTTCCCAAACCCTTTTGAATCTGAGGAAGATTCAGACTTTGAGGGGTCTGGTTCTGAAGAAGACCATCCCTCACATCTTTTGAGGATTCAGATTCAGAGGAGAATCTGCCCTTGCCCCCCCCCCAAAAAGAGGATATCATCTTTGGAGAGACTGCCCATGCTATGAGTGAACATTTTTAGTGGAAGGCACAGGAATACCCTCAGTCAAAAAAGAGGGTTAGGGAGTTCCTAGAAATGCCAGAGCACAAACCTCTGGCTATTCCACCCATTTTAGATGTGGTTGAGGGTGCTGTCCATGATTTCTCTTTAAATCCTGACTCACTTCCTCCAGCCCCTTGAAAACCAGACAGGTTCTACAGGGTGCAGGGTTCCCATAAGTATGTTTTCAAAAATCCATCTGTTGATACAGAGGTGGTCACTCCAGGACCCAATGGAGCCAGAACCAGTTCCTCTAGAAACCCTTTACCTACAGAAAAGAGAGGAGGGCCCTTGATACATTTGGGGGGGAAAACGTTTATACATCAGCAACCCTTACTATGAGGGCTCTCAACTGTCAGTTTCACATGATTAAATATCAGCAAACTATTCTGGATCAGCTAAAGCAAAACATTTCTTCTCTAGAGCATAGAAACAAGAACTTTTGGATCTTTGCCGCTCCAGTTCCCAGGTAACTAGGCATTCCTTACACTCTGGCTATGATGCTATGGAGGCTTCCAGATGGACAGCTGCCACTGGTTCAGTTATTAGAAGGTATGCATGGCTTAGAGAACAATCTCTTCCTGACTATATAAAATCTAGCTTTCTTTATGCTCCCCATTGACAAGGATTTCCTTTTTGGACTCAAAGCTGAATCTTTTCTTAAAAAATGGAAGACAAAGCTAAGTCTATGCAGACTTTGAAAGAATTCCTTGAAGTTCAGCCCCCTAGATTTAGCAGGAATTTTCCTACTAAGCACTGGTCCTTTCCCTCACAACCTAGAGCCAGACAGAGGAAAACCCAGTGGGAAAGAACTCATAGGCAACGACAGCAGCAGCAGAGATCCAGACAATGATCCTCAGAAACTTCCAGGCAAGGGAGTTTTAGGCCCTAGGCTTCTGCCAAAGAGCAACAATGACTCACCAACCCTACTCCCCCTCCCCTCTCCCACACAAAACTAGGAAGAAGACTGTCTCTGTTCAAACAAAAATAGACTCACATCACTTCCGACAGGTGGGTTCTAGACATTATTTCAAATGGCTACAAACTTGCTTTCAAAGAGCCTATAAAATACTCAGGCTATCCAGATATTCCTCAGAATCAAAAATCAGATGCTCCATGGTTGCAGCTATAACTCTATTTCTCTTAGCAAGATACCACATGAGGATGCTACAATGGTTGTTAGCGTCTCAGTGGTCAGTATTACACCAACCCATGTCGGACTTGATTTTGATCAACAATCTTTACAGAGAATATTTAGCTTGGTGGTGCATTCTGAAGACATTCTTCTAGGCCTTCCCCTTTGTCCCATCACAACCCCAAGCCATAGTGACCATGGACGCCTCCCAGATGGGGTGGGGGGCATTATCTGGGCAAGACTGTCCAAGCCACTTGGCCCCCACAGAGGCCAATTTGCATATCAGTGTACTGGAGCTAAAGCAGGTGCTTTTAGCATTGCAAGCCTTTCAGACTGCTCTTCATTTCAAGAAAAATTATGCTTCAAACGGATAATATGTCAGTGATTTGGTACATCAACAAACAGGGAGGAACCAAATCCTATCCCCTTTGTCGAGAAGGTCTCAGAGTACAGCAGTGGGTGATATCTTCCAACCGCTTTCTGATAACAGTGATTCCAGGGAGTTCCAGTGTGATAGCAGACAAACTAAGCAGGTTTATTCTTCTGCCTCTTGAGTGGTCTCTCCAACCAAAACTAACAGAAAGGATTTTTCATCAATGGGGCCAGCCTTGCTGTGACATATTTGCCTCTTCCCTACACAAGTGCAGCAACTACTTTGCCCTGATCCTGTATCCCCCCCCCCCCCCCAGGGGAGTCACAAGAGATTCTCTTTCCACATTTGGCCCTCCAGACAGTTGTATGCCTTTACTCCAATTCCTTTAATGCCGAAATTACTACAAAAAGCAATCAGGTTGCAGAGTAAAGTAGTCCTTATTTCACCTTATTGGCCTCGACAAATATGGTTCCCCTTTCTTTGGCCTTATCTGATTCATCAGTGTTGGATTCTGGACCCAGCTCCAGAACTTCTATCTCATCCACAGGGATTAATCTCTCTGAACATTGTAAACCTCAGGCTGACAGCTTGGTTTCTCCAGTTCCGTTAATAGCCAGGCATCCCTCTCGCTCCTTCCCGGTACGTCATATACTGTTAGCCTCTCACAAGCCAGCTACCCGTAAACTCTATGCTAGTAAATGGAGCATGTTTACCTTTTTGGCTCATGATAACAATAGTGACCCTTTTTCAGTGCCCATCAATAAAATCCTATTAAAAAAATAAAATTAAATTGTCTAGAACTTTAAAGGCACATACTACAAGAGCTGTAGCTACTTCAGAAGTTTTTCAGTCTAGAGCTTCTATCGATGATATTTGTGCAGCAGCAACTTGGGCTTCTCCTCATACTTTTATTACTCATTACAAATTGGAATTGGTCTCCAGGGGAAGAGGGTCACTTGGTTCAGTGGTGCTCAGGAAAATATCCTTCCTTGAGTCCTCCCAAGGTTAAAGGTAGTTGGGGACTCTGTCCCATAAGTCGAGGATAAAATGAAAATTGACAACATCAGATAAAAAAGTTGTGTGCTCACCATAACATTCCATCGGTGTTGTCCATTTTCATTTATCCTTGACTCCCCTCCCACCTTCCCCCTGCCGTTGAAGTTTTTTTGGTGGAATGGATAATGGACACATATCACTTATTGTTATTGTTATATGGTCCTCAATATGGTCTCTGTGAAGGCTTTTGGGATTTTTTTCATTCTGTCTGTCTTTCAGCAAACTCAGTCTGAGGTGACTAGGAGAGTACCTTTGTGGGTAAGGGTTAAGCTTGAAAGTTTTTTCCGTGACTCGGAAATGAACCCATACATCAAGGATAAATGAAAATGACAACACAGATGAAATGTTATGGTGAGTACATAACTTCTTTTTATTCTATCAGCTTCCTAAGTTTGTAAGAGCAATATTTAAAAGTTGTCCCTATTTTTTTTTTTTTACATTTGTCCCATTTTTATTATAGTTTTGTCCAGATTGCTTGCTCTAAGAGGTTGAGAAATTTAAGTGTTGCTCTGTTACTTATGAAGTATATGATTTTCTAGCTGATTATGGAGGACTGAAGTTGCAGAATACTGACACTTGTTTGGGTTTCAGACTTCATATCCTTCAAGTATATGCATGCTAACACAGATCCTGCCATACTAGCAGCATTTGGGATTTTCTTCTTGCATCCCAGCACCTTATTTTGGTGCTGAGTCTTGCTCTAGCTGCATGTGATCTATGTTTTGTTTTGGGTTAGAGTTGGAGTTTGGGCTGGTCCTGGCTCTTTGGTGGCTCTGATGAATCTCACTCCTTCTGCATCCATTGGTTCCCTTCATGTGTTCTTGTCTTTCTGTTGTAATTCTTCAGATCTTGAGTCTTTGGATCCAACAAACGGATATAGTTTGGTTCCAGAGTAAATCTCTCTACCGTACAGATTTTTTTTGAATGTCCAGATTTTTTACTGAAAATACTAATCTGTTTGCTCATAAAATCTGTAACCTTCTGGCAAATCTCAGAGGACTGAGATCACCAAATAATGACATATATTTGAGTTTTAGACTTCATATCCTTCAGAAAATGCATGCTAATGCAAATCCCTTTTTTTCTACCAGCTTTCTAAGTTTATAAGAGCATTAATTAATTACAGATCTGTAACCTATGTTTTCCCCTTTGTCTCCCATTATTTTAGATTTTCAAGTTAGACTTCGGATCCCGTGACTTTGGTTTAAGAGTATTGGGGCTGCCTTCATATCCTAGTTCCCTTTAGGTAGGCAGACATGGCTGTTGCTTAATCCAATAGATTCAGCTATTGCCCTTCCATCGGTTCATTGACCTTTGACCTAGATGGATGGAGTCCTAATTCAGATGGTGTTTGAAACCTTTCTTTGACCACTTTGGATCGGAACCTGACTTTCCCTTGAATCCTTCACATTTAACCGTTTCTGATCCCAGGTTTTTAACCAGTTGCACTTGGACCTCCAGATCCGTCGGGCAGATTTGACAAAAGGACAACATATGAAAAGTTTTGAATTTGAGGCTTGCAGGCAGATCCGTGAGGTTTCCTCCAGTTGACAGCTCAGATCATGCTGTGATTGATCCCCTATCCTGATCATTTTTTTCAGATCCTAAATTTTTGGACCCGATGAACTTCATTCATACAGTAAAGCATGTTTTGAAATCCCCCCTTTCTCTCACTCGACTTCTTTGGGAGAATAAGGATGGGATAATATCAACACTGCACGTGTCTGGCATGCAAATGGGCACCAGTGGCTAGGAAAGTTGAGTAAAATGAGTGGTTTCAAAAAAAAAAAAGGAATGGCAGCTAACAGAACAGATTTCCTCTGGCTATCCTTCTGTACAGTGCTGGGATGGAGGACAGTTTTGTGAGGTGTGTTTATACTTTGGCAGTGTGTCTTCAGATTGCTGAATTGTCTAACACACTTACAGGGCTGCAGGAAGGTCCAGTATGGTCTGTTTTGATCTGTCTGCTATTGACCCACCCTAAAGTTCTTCCATCAATATTTTTTCCATCTGACTGTCTTTCATCCTTTTCTATTATACATTTTTGTTGTTCTACCAGGCTGAATGGAAGAAATAACACTGAAAATTGAAAAGGATGCGAAGAAAGGAATTTATTCAAATGTCTCACCAGAGCATTTGTAGTCCACACTAGAGACCACTTTGAATCTGGTTGTGTTGAACAAGTCAGTTCATCACACTATTTCCATATGTTCGCCACTGAATTTATTCTTCCTCGATCTTTTTATAGATTAATTAGAATAATCCAGGTATGCACCCAGTTTCTCCCCTAGTGGATGTGGTACAATAGCAAACTAGAGGAAACCTTTTTACCAGGTATCAAGAATCCTAGGAGAGTGCATCACAGTGGATGATGTCTAACATCTGACTTCTAGTGGCATCCCATAGACCTGTCATAGCAAACTAACTGAGCAGGTTCCTTTTTACTACCTCACGGATTGTATCTCTACAATTATGTGATGGAAATGATTAATCAGTCAACAGCACCAACTTGGCTGTGACATTTCTTGTATCCCATCAGTATGACAAGATCAGTAACTACTTCCCACTGATCTCCCAAACGGATAAATAACTAAGCGAAAACTGATAGTTTGGTTTCTATTATTTGCCGGATCTCTACTTACCATTGTTGTTCTGTTGATCCTTCACTAGGAAACTTTTCAGAAGTAAATGATGAAGGCTACTTTATGGGGAGACCAGAATCAGAAAAAGTTCTCTCAGCCTTCAACTCATTCAATTCTTGGATTTTGTCTACCTTTTTATGAGGGTGCTAGTTCATCAACATGTATTTAAAGTTATTTCTAAGTCCTTATCTTCTGAGCCATCTTCTTCTTCCTTGGCTTTGGCTTCTTCATAAAGAGGTCTCATAAACATCCAATCTCAACCGTGAATATTAAAGACAAAGTTAAAATTATCTGCAGTGGCACATTGGTGTGGTTAGCATTGTCACCTTACAGCAAGAGGTTCTCTGGTTCAATCCTTGGTTGGAGTGCCTTCTGCACAGAGTCTGCATGTCCTCCCTGTGTTCTCGTGGGTTTCCTCTGGGTCCTCAAGTTTCCTCTCACATTCCAAAGACATGCATCTGGAAGGTTTCTCACCAAGCGTCTGCTGAAAATGGGCTCTGTCCCAGTCGGGCTTTCCTGTTGAACAAATGTTAAATAAATAAATAAAATCTGAATTGACTTTGTCGGATATGATGCAATCCAAGCTGGATCCTTCTATGGCTAGACCTTCTACCATGATAAATTTGCCTACGACACGGTATTTACCTTCAAACAATCTATTCCCCTCCAAAGTACCTTCAACCTTTCTATAAAGACATACATTTCCATCTATATATTACACTTATTCTTTCAGAATCCTCACAGTAGAAGAAGTGGAGAAAGTAGTAAGAAAAATTCTCTTGGCGCAGTCAGTTTTTCAAACTGCAACTCACAGCTATCTCTACTTTATGTAGGATTCCAGGATTCTTTCCAAATTTTCACAATACTGTGAAGATTATTTTTGTATGTAACATTTGCTAGCAATACTGCCATACAGATACCATTGGACCAGGCAGATTAACTTTAATACTATGCACTTTGAAATATTTCCTAACTGCACTATATATAACACGTTAGGAATTTTGTTCAACCAGCCTTTTCCTTTGAACAGATCAAGTTGGTATTTATATCATAAATGTATTCCTACCCAAATAGTTTGATAGCTTGCATTTTATCTATAACAAAGGACTTTTCTTTCATACCAAAACCATGAAAGGATCGTTCAACCAAATCTGTGACTTCTTTCGATATATCTCCAATCCAGAATCTCTAAGGATTATATTTGCATGGCTACACCTTGACCATATCCTCATACCTTTATCATTCATCTGTGGTGGTGGTGCTGCGGTAGTGTTGTCGCCTCACAGTAAGACATTGTATTGTTCGATTCTCAGCTCGAGCGTCTTCTGTATGGAGACATGCGTGAATGGGCGTACCTTCGTTGAAGGTTGTGCGTCAGGGCTGGCAACTCGGCACATAAAAATCTAATGCCAATCATTAGTGGACCGCAGTTCTGCTGTGGCGACCCCTAACCGGGAAAAGCCGAAAGACACAACAACAATTAGATCTGAGGTCCAGGAGTAGTACAACCTTTGGCTCAATCTACTCAGAATTATCAGCCTTTGGAGTCCACCCAAAGGTTCAGATAGCTAGGGAATCTGACCCATAGGTTGAGGTTGAATGAAAATTGATGACATCAGATAAAGAAGTTATGTACTTACCATTACATTCCATCTGTGTTGTCCATTTTCATTCATCCTTAGCTCCCCACCCACCAACCCCCTTCCATTTCTAATTTCTGATTTCTGAAGAAGCAAGAGGCTTCAATACACTGCTGTCCACTATGTTGAACTCCAAATATGGTATCTCTCTCCATATCTTCATTTTTGATTCATGGAAAAATGAAGTACCTTGGTCTAGCATTATCTATGTCATTTATATTTTAGTTTGTTAATAGTTATTCCTTTACGGTCTTCCTATCAAGCTACAAACAAGATCTAAGGGGCATTAGGGCTGGTGCATTGTGGGTAAGGAAGGAGCTTGAAAGTTTGTTAGAGGCCATGAGCTAGTGTAACAGCCGAGTTGGATCTGAGGATCAGATCTGGACCCATAGATTGAGGAGGAATGAAAATGGACAACACAGATGGAACATTATAGTAAGTACATAATTTATTTTTTTTCATTCCTTTGGAGTTCTAGGATTAAGGGGTCAAACTCAATCTGAGGTAATACAGGGTCTGAAGGGGATTATGGAAATGGGGAAAAGCTTGAGCTATCAATCCTAGGTTTGAAAAGTGGCTGAAGTTGGATCTGAGGTTGGATCTGAGACCCACTGGTTGAGGAAGGACAAAAACAGACAACACAGATACATCATTATGGTGAGTACATAACTTTTGATCTGATGTTGTCAATTTTCATTTATTGTTTGACATATGGGTTCGGTTCTGAGCATCAGAACCAACTTAGCCATTACTACAGTCCACTAAAACCAAAAACGTTCGAGCTTCCTATCCTGAATGCTCCTCTACAATTTACCACAGATCTTATTTGTTGCTTCCTGTAACAGATGAGTTGCCAAACTGCTTTCGAACTAAGTTCACTTTTCTTGTTTTTTTTTTTAATTTTTTGTATAGTTTTATGTTTTTTTTTCCTTATTAGTGTATAGCTTATTGATTTTTCTCCTTCAGCCTACACCTTTCTTCTATAAATCTTTTGTTTCCTCTCCTTCTTTCCCTTATACACTTTGGTGTATCTTGCTACTAACATTGTTGGTAGTGCTTTTCTTTTTCCTATCCATTTAAAAAAAAAAAGTAGTAGTTATATTTTTCATATTTCTCCCTAGACTTGCTGTAGTCTATTTATCATCGTTGGTAGTCTCCTGTACTTCGGTACTCTTATCTACCATTGTTGGTAGCCTTCCTGTCCCTTGTTCTTTTAGTTTTCTGTTGTTGTTTGTTTTATCACTAGTGCAAGATATGGCTGACAAAGTTAAAGGAGCTTCTGGCTTTAAAAAATGTCAAGAGTGTGACCATAAGATGTCCAACTCTGATGGGCATTTTCTTTGTGCCTATTTCCTGGGCCCAGTGCACTTACAAGAGGATTGTTCAATCTATCATGCCTTTTGTTACTGGGCCATAGTAGAAAGGAAAAACAAATGACTGCTAAAGGGGATGATTAAATATGCCTTTGAGGAGGCCTTACCTAGTTTTTCTGCTAAAAGTAAAACAGATGCAACTTCCCCTTCCTCATCATCTTCATCCTCCAAATTAGACAAACCAAGAAAGAGGAGTGGATTGGTGCCAGCTTCTCCCAGGGCACTGATAAAAAAAAAAATGAGGACTTCAGTTCCTGCTGTCTCTACAGAACCGACAGTCTCTTCAAAGGCTACTTCGGTGCCGACATCAACACCAAAACTGAGTTCTTCACTGGTGCCAAAATTATCAGAGAAGTATTAGACCAAACTATGGAGCCGACAGCCTTGGCATTATCTTCTATTGTGGCACCAATACCTTTGGATCCAATGGAATGTCCTAAATTTTCTTTTGTGAATAGACCTAGGACCAGATATTTCCCATCCATAGACACCTTTGCTAGTCAGTTGCCCAGCCCAGTTTTGAAAAGACCAAAGTCCCCCTGAACCCAGTCAATTCATTCCACTAGGGGCCTAACAGAATTAGAAGTATTGAGATTGGTGGATCAGCTCCTTACTGTGATGAGACTTGTAGGTGCATCCTCAGATCTGGTCTCTTTGGGTGCTGGATCCCCTCCTTCTGTGACACCTCCTACTCTTCCTTCTCTAATGTCCTCTGAGGCCTTGGAGATTCCATCTCTGAGTTTCCTGGTGCTGACTGATTAACGTCTGACAAGATCTGTATCTCTGGTATTGATTTCTACCCTGGGTCTTTAGCTCTGTCTGATCCGGAGAACTCTTGGGGTCATGGCTATGCTGTCGGCTCCGAGGGGTGTGACTCGATTCTGGATTTTTTGAGCCATTTCTGCACCTCAAAGCTTTGGCATGAGTTAGCTCTACCATGGCTTTAGCTTCAGGAGGAGCTTCCTCAGAGCATGGAGTGACCACAGTTCTGAGGCAGTCCTTCTTGATTTTGGGCTCCCTTCCCTCTTTGGGAGGGCCAGCCTTCTAGGCAATGGAGAGGGCCTTATTCACTGTGGGCATTCAGTCAATTCCTTCCTTGTCAGAGCAGTTTCCCGATCCTTCCTCTCTACCAGAGCTTCCTCCAGTCTCAATGCCTGGACAGTGAGCACCAAAGCCACAGGAGGCACCTATTCAGGTATTGTCCTCTTCTGATATCTCCCTAGATTGTCCCACTGAGGAGGTTCATCAGAAGTGGAAGTGTAAGAGTAAACACATAGATTCCCTGGAGGAATCCATAACAGATGACACTGATTTTGATGAGGGGGAGGGTTCCCCATGGTCACCTCCAGGAGGCATCTCTTTTGGGGACATCCTTGAAATCCTTTAACAGAGGGATGGCTGGATGTCCCAAAAGCTCTCTTCAGATGAATCAGTATACCTACAGGCCTTTGATGCTTGATCCTCTACCTCTTGGGTTACTCCAACTGCTGACGAGCTCATTAAGTTTATTTTGCAGTGAGTGTGGAAGGTTCCTGGCACCATAGAACCTATTCCCAAGAAGCCAGACAAAATTCTTTATTCACTAGCAGACCATCAATTTTGGACAAAGGGATTACCAGTAGATGCCTTGTGTGATGGATCCACATTGTCTACCTAGCTTTGGTTATATGCCTCAAGCTTCATACTGCTGTGTATGTTTCATTTTAGATTGATTTAATATGCTGCTAAATGTCACATGCTGCTAAATTAAATAAATGCTGCTGAATTATCTAAAGAAATATGCTTAAAGGCAGGCCTTGTACACTGATAACTGGCATAACTGAACTTTAGTTAACCTGTGAGGTTGTTTATCAGCTCAAAAGATGTTTACCAGAATATGTGGGATTTCAGTGAGGAACTATATCACAGGTTTGTGGGCTAACTGTCTCTTCAAAAGGGGAAGTAATGCATAAAACCAGACATTACAGGACTTGTTTACAACTTAGGAAATGATTTGTAATTTTCTAAAATATTCCATCAGTTTATGATTAAACTTATGATCTGGATGTCATCAGCCATCAGTTTATGATTAAACTTATGTCCTAGATGTCATCAGCCAAACCTGTTGACCCTATTGCCTGCTCAAAACTATAAAAAGCTCAACGGCTGATAATAGGATGGAACTCATCATCCAGATTTGATTGAAGCATCAGCCTGAACTGAGCATACAGCCATTTTGCCAGTGTCGGCCCTGTCTTGACTGAACAGATAGCTGCACTGAATAGGATTGGAGTCCCCCTATCAGTGGCAAAGATGATTTTGTTTTTGCATATGCTTGTAAATACACGATTTAATAGTTTAATGTTTTTATTAGTTGATTGATAGAATTTTCTAGATAAATTGTTAGTAATAACTTAAATAAATTCTTAAGTTTGAGCCTTGGTGTTTTGTGTCATTTCTAATCGTGCATTAACCCCAGAATTTAAAATAATGAACTAGTACACCATGGTGGTAGCAGTGGCAACAAAAAAGGAACTGGCAGAGGAAAGTTCCTCTATCCATCCTCCCAATAGGTTCATAGGTTCATAGGTTCATACTAGGCTATCTGCCCTAGGGCATTTATAAGCCTAGCCAGAGTGTGTTTGGCTTTCGCCACCCATTTTAAATTAATTTTGCTATTCCCTTTTTTGAGGTTAGTATACTGTGCCTCTGTCTAACAGTGACACAGAAGTGATACCCGGGATAAACCTATGATCTCCCATCCACTCATCAAGATTCTTCTTGAAGAGAGTCAATGAGGGACTCTGCCTAACCTGGACTGGGATTTTATTCCAGAGTGAAGGGAGCCTCTGGGTTATGAATCTGTCCCTCCAGCATGTCCTATTTATTTCAGTGCTGAGGTTCAAGTCTCTTGAGCGTGTAGCTCGATGGGATTTGGATTTTTTGAGGTGCAGCATGTCCCTTAATTCTGGGTTGGACATGGCCTTATACGTCAGGCACAGGTCACCTCTGAGCAGGCGGTATGCCACTGAGTAGAGCTGGAGTTTCTTTAACCGGGCAGCATATGGCATCTGTTTGAGCCCTTTGATCCTCTTGGTGAGGTACTTTTGGGGTCTTTCCAGTTGCTGCAGGTGTTTGGTAAGGTACATCCCAAAAGGGGCATTGTACTCGATTATGAGCCTGATGAGGGATGAGTAAAGAGGCACAATGACCTCCCCTAATCTAGATGTGAATCCCTTCATGATTAGGTGGGCTATATAAAATGTTTTTCTAACCACTTTGGCCACGTGGTTGTCAAATGAGAGATTGCTATCAACTTGGGTCCCCAGGTCCCTAATTACTTCTTCTGTACTTAATGGATTACCACCTATGTGGTAATTTGTGGGCACTTTGTTTTGCCAAAGGGGATGACTATACACTTTTTGGCATTTAGCTTGAGGCCATGGCTCTGGCACCAGTTGTCTGTTTCTATGAGGCCCTTTTGGAGGATGCTTGTGTCGGCTGGAGAGTCGATTATGGTGCCCAGTTTGCAGTCATCTGCGAACTTGGTCAGCCACAGTCCTTCCGTGTTGGCCTGTACCTCCGAGAAATATATACCAAACAAGAGAGGTCCCAGGACTGAGCCTTGTGGGACGCCACTTGTAACTGGTTTGGAGTCTGACATGGCTCCAGCAATTCTAACCATGTGGGTTCTGTCCTTGAGCCAGTTTGCAACCCATCTAGTGACATAGGGGTTTATATTTAAGCTGGTAAACTTATCTATAATGCCCGAGTGGTGTATTGCATCGAAGGCTTTTGCGAGGTCCAGATAGGCTGTGTGGACCACCTTCCCTTCGTCAATGGCCTTGGTGACTGTTTCAAAGATGTCAACCAGGTTTAAGAGGCAGGATCTGCCCTTAACAAAGCCAAACTGGGTAGGATCCATTGTCTGTAGGTCCCCAATATCTTTATTTATGAGGTCCATGATGATCCTTTCCATAGCTTTGCAGACCAAGCTAGTCAGGCTTATGGGGCGATAGTTTCCAGGGTCCATTGAGGCACCACCTTTGTGGAGAGGGACCACTGTTGCTGTACGCCACTCTTTGGGTACATATCCTGTAGTAAGGCTGAGATTGAACAGTAGTTTTATGTTTGGGTTTAGCTCTTCTTGGAGTTCATGTAGGACGCAGCCTGGGACACCGTCTGGTCCCATTGATGCTGTGTTTTTTGCTTTGGAGAGGGCGGCTCCCACCTGAGCATCTGAGATGTCAGGGGCAGCACTCTGCTGGGATAGATATTTGCCCTTTGGTGGGGAGGGGAGAAGTTTGCGCTGAACCTGTCAGCTAGGATGTTGGCAATGTCTGTGGGATCAGTGTATTTTTGTCATTTTGGACTAATTCTGAGCATATCTGGGAATTCCCACCCAGGTTCCTAACATAACTAAAGAAAGCCTTGTGATTATCCTTAGTGTCCTGTGCAATTTTTCTCTCGAAGCTGGCCTTTGACGATTTTATGAGTGCCCTTAGTTTTTTGCTAATACTGATCAGAGATGCCTTCCCTTTTTGGGATTTTGCTCTATCATGTAGTAGCTTCCTCCTTCTATTGTATAGTTTGTTTATGGCTGGGGTCCACCAGACAGGTCGTCTGCCTTTGGAGGATTGGGTCTTGGTTTTATTTGGGATTGCATGATCCATGCATTCCTGAAGGTGTTCATAGAATGCATTTATAAAGGATTCTGCGGTCTGGGCCGTATTTTCCACAGGCCTGGGGGCTTTGGAGGATTCCACCTCGGTTTTGAGGAGTGTGAAATTTGCTTTAGAGAAGTTTTTCACTGTGGTTTTCTGGGCAGGGGGTGGGGTCGGGATGTGAATATCCAGTGAGATCAGTTTATGGTCTGATCTTACCAGTGAGGGATACACTTCTGGTCTGGAGCATAGAGTCCCCATGTTGGTGATGATCATGTCCAGTATGTTTTCCCCTCTTGTGGGAGTGGTAACAAGTTGTTCCATAGCATTTGAGTTTATGAATTCTAGGAACCTTTGGGCAAGGGTGTTGGAGCTAGAGTAATGCTCCCAATCTATGTTTGGGTAGTTGAAGTCGCCCAATATAATGGTGTTCGGAGAGACCTTCATGTTTTCCAGTGTTCTCAGGAAGGCCGAGTGGGGTTCCTGGGTTTGGGAGGGTGGTCTGTAGCAGGCTATAAACTGGAAGGCAGTTTTACCCACTGTTAGTTGCACATGGATAGTCTCTGATGCTTCGTGCTTTGCCACCAACCTGGAGGTGTGGGTATCTTTGATGAATATCGATACTCCCCCTCCTTTTGTGGTTCGGTCCACGTTTTGGGGCCGAAAAGCATGGTATGAGGTATAACCTGGTAGTGCTGGGGTGCTCTCGGGAGTCCTGAACCAGGTTTCTGTTACTACACAGATATCGATGTTCTCCATGCTAAGGAGAGTTTCGAGTGCGTGCATCTTTAGGTTTAGACTTCTAGCGTTGAGTAGCATTACTCTTAGTTTCTTATCCCTTGTGATACCTATGGAGGTGGGTTTGTCTTTTGAGCCTTGCCTAAAAAAGGCACTATGGGGGTAGCAAGAGCCTTTGCCAATATCCAAAAGCCCAGGGGTGACAGGTGCAAGCCGTCCCTAGCAAAGCATCGTGGCTTGTCGTGCATATCATCCCAAGCTGACAGGCATTGGATCCCCTTTGAATGACACCAATACTTAAGCCAATTGTTGAAATTGATCATCTTGTCTTCATATTGTGGCATCATTCTTGGTGAGGGTAAGATGCTACTCAAGGTCAGGGTCATACCAGCCTGGGCTACATGCTCAGAGAGCTCCTCTATGTCTCTTTTCATGTAGTCCAGGAGGTACGTCTCAGGTCATTCACACCAGCATGGACAATGACTGAGTCATATTTGTACTTGCCTTGGAGTGACCTGAGTGCTTGTGTTATGTGGCGGATCCTAGCGCCAGACAGGCTGCTCACCGTGACCTTCTCCTTGTTCAGCCTGGTGAGCAGGACGTCAGTGTGCCTGATGATAGAGTCACCTATTACAAGTGTATCAGGTGTGTTTTTTAGCCTTAAGGGCTGTGACTGTTCGCACACTGGCTTTGTGAGATATGTGTTGCACGTGTTTTGTTTTGGGGTAGCGGTTGCTTGGGTGTCTGCTTTGGAGGTCTCTGCTGCTTAGGCAGATCTTTATTTAGAGCCTCCGAGTATGTTTTTGTGTGATTATGTGTTTGGTTTGCTGTCGTGGTAGGTCTATGTGAGACTGGAATTGTAGTGAGTGTGGTTTCCTTCTCCTCCTGACTGGTTATGCCAGTACTGAGTTGAGAGAGCTTAGCCTCCAGTTTGGCTATATGGTTGCATCTCTCACATGTGTTGGAATTTGTTGGGAGGAGGAGAGGGTTGTCTGTGTACATGAGGCAGTTGTAACATTGCCTCAAGATTCCCATATTCACCAGCTGGACCGATGAGGAGATTGACAACTGACCTTTGGACATGCTAGAATAATATTGGGAATTCCTTTATAATTGAAAACAAGGGCCAATGGGGAGTGAGGGTGTAGTGCTTTTAATTTTTAGTGCTGACTTATAATTGCTTTAGTGAGCAAGTGCCAGGTAACAAGTGCAATGTGTTACAGGTAACTTAAATGCAAAACGACAAACAGTAACTTTCTTTCAAGCGAAGCAAGGAAATAAGTACAGTAAGCAATGCAGATGTCACTAGGGATCCACAGAAGCTGAGAAGCGCGTTTTAGGTGGAATTAGCATTCCAGGGAAATAACAAGCATACAAACAAAGCTAGATTCAGCAGGCCTGGATCTAGTCTATGCTACAGCAAACAAGGTGTACCAATTTCAGTAAGATACAGTTCAAATATTCAGGCACTATAAACCTTTAACCAGAAATTCCCAGCTCAGAAGGGCAGAGTCCAGCCTCTCCTCCCACAAGAGTGCAGACCACGAACCTTCTTAATGTAAAATAACTGGCCTGAAGCCCAAGTGCTTAAACCAGAGCTAATACACTTTAAGAATAACAGACACTGAGCTCTCAATCAGCAGTTCCCAACTTAGAAGGATGAAAGCTACCTGCCCTGCCACCACAGCGCATGCCACAAACCTTCCTAATGTAGAACAACTGATCTGAAGCCCAAGTGCTTAATCCAAAAGACTTAGAATGATAGCTACACTTTAACCAAGTTACTACCAAGCAGTAATAAATACAACTGAATACTTTAAATAATGCCTGGATTAGTGCTCAAGTTATACAAACAAAGCTAGATTCAGCAGGCCTGGATCTAGTCTATGCTACAGCAAACAAGGTGTACCAATTTCAGTAAGAAGAAATTCAGATATGCATGCACTATAAGCCTTCAACCAGAAATTCCCAGCTCAGAAGGGCAGATTCCAGCCTCTCCTCCCACAAGAGTGCAGACCACGAAACCCTCTTAATGTAAAATAACTGGCCTGAAAGCCCAAGTGCTTAAACCAGAATTAATATACTTTTAGAATAACAGACACTGAGCCCTCAATCAGCAGTTCCCAACTTAGAAGGATGTAAGCTACCTGTTCTGCCACTACAGTGCAGACCACAAACCCTCTCAATGTAAAACAACTGGTCTGAAGCCCAAGTGTTTAAACTAAAAGGCTTAGAATGAGTTACACCAAGCAGTAATAAATGCAATTGAGAACTTTTAAGATGATGCAAAAGCAAAATAAAGTAGGAAGAAACACAAGTACAGTAAAAGCAGAAGATTTTTTTTTTTTTTTTTAGAAAAGTAGCAAAAGCAGTAGTAAATGCAATTCTCATGCAGTGCAAGCTGGCACACTTGAATATGTAGCAATATTAGTCCACACACAGTTTAAAAAAATGTAATTGAATTAAAAAGGACTAAAAGCAAGTGCAGAAAGGGTTTATTAGGTAGAATGCGGTAAAGAAATGTCCTGGGGGAGGGTCTTAGATCAAATCTACAGTGGGGCGGGCACTGCAAAAGCCACCAAATTTAAACTACAACCAAGAATAGGGAGGGGGGTGGGGGAACAGTTTCAACACAGATGTAAGGAATGTACAAATTATAAAAAAATATATATACTGTTTTCTATAGATTTGCAGAGCAGTAAGACACAGATATCAGGTAGACAATTTAGCTCTATAATACAGAATAACACAGAAAATATACTCAGCTCTATAAACTTGAAGATAGTTCTGTAAGGCTGTCTCTCAAACTAAGGTTCCAGTTTGAATACAGGTTGTTAATGAAAAGGAGACACAGCACTAGCTAAATTATATCAGCTGAAAGACAAGGCAGGAAATGAGGGGGGGGGGACAGTTACAGAGTCTCAGATGATGGATAGGTTTGGAATACGGGTTTATGCTTCATTGACCTTTGCATTGTGGTCTTTGAACTTTATGGCACACTTCACTAGACTTCAAAGGGATCTGATTAAAGAGTTATCAGATACCCTAGCAAGAACTATTGCTGAAGAGGACCAAGATAAGGTTGCTTCACAGTTGTCCACCCTAGAGTCCATTTCAAATTCGTCCATGAGGCTCATTGCACATGCAGCCAAAGGAAAGACTAGAGCAGCGGGATCAGGCATAGCCATTAGGAGACATGGCTAGATGCGCTTATGCAAATTTTTGGAACCATTCAAGTCTTCATTCATCAATGCACCTTTTCATGGATCATCCCTTTTTGGCCCTAAAGTTCAAGAAACTTTGTCCAGTAGTGAAAAAGATGGAAAGACCCTTTCTGCAGTGGGCGTATGTTTTTTTACTCCTCAATGGTCCTTCTCCAGAAACCAGAGGAGTGTGAAAATGTGGATGTTCATCGTGTTACCCTGCTGCAGTCATCACACTTGGGTTATCCTGTCGTCAGGCGGTCCCGCAGTCGGCCGGATTTCCAAAGTCTTGCTCCGACGTCGGTTGCTGTCGCCTCATCCCTGACGTCAGTGTGCCAGGGGTACATATATTGCAACCGACGCCATTTTCTTCAGTCTTTCTTGCCGCGCGGTGCCCGAAGCAGAAGCAGTTCGCAAGTGCCGGTCGGCCGACTCCTGAGATTGTCGAATTTCAGACCGAAGTCTTCTATAAAGCTAAGTACCCCATTGGGGAAACTTTTCTTGCCTCACACCGATGTCAGAAAAAGTTAACAATTGCATTTCTTGTGGGAAGCAAATACCTCATAAGGATTTTCATTCTTACTGCATACCTTGCCTAGGCCCTGATCACAATGTCACTTCTTGTCGATTTTGTGCTAGGTTTAATAAGCGTACTATTAAAAGACGATTTGATTTCGCACGACACTATTTTGGTAGAAAATTTAACTATGACATGCCGTCGGAGCTACCGACTACCGGCGTGCACAAAAAGTGCAGGGATAAGGACCGATAACCCAGGCGTAAGCCAGATTTTGAGGCCTCGGTTGATCCAGTCTCCGGTTCTCAGTGAGGCTCCAATGCAGCCCCTGACTACCGCAGTTCTGGAACCCGAGACCACTACGGATATTTTTGACGGAATGTACTAGGCCGACGCAGCCTTTTACTTCAGGCCCTTCCGACGATTTACCTTCTAAGGACATCGGTGCTTCTGAAACGCCATCGGTTTCTGAAGGCGTTTTCAGACCGACGACTCTCACAGTCAAAACGTTTTCTAAGTCGAAGACTCCTTCTAAATCTAAAAAGACTACACTTCAGTCTCCTGTTCAAGGCCCTATGCCTAAGAAACAGATGCTCAAAATGGCTGAAGATTTGATTTCTCTTATCAGGGGTTCACAGCCCCCTCCTGACAAAAGGCCTAGACAAGAGGAAGATTCTGCTTCCTCTGAGCAACTGTCTATTTCTTCGGATTCCTCTGAGGACCAGGACTATTCCTTCTCTCCTTATGAAGATTCTGAAGCTGAGGACTCTATTCTCTCAGCTTCCCCTCCTGAAGACTACTCTTTTGGGGAAACTGTACACACTGTGAGGGAACATTTTCAATGGGAAGGTCAGGACTACTCTGATCCCAAGAAAAGGCTCAGAGAGTTTCTTTTACTCCCCCAACACAGACCTCTAGCCATCCCACCTGTTTTGGACATTGTGGACGATGTCTATTTAGAATCCAGTTTCAACCCAGACTCTCTTCCTCCTGCTCCGGCTAAGCCTGACAGATACTACAGAGTACCTGATTCCCACAAATTTCTTTACAAAAGCCCAGTAGCTGACCCAGAGACTATCTCCCAGGGTCCCAAGGGGGCTAAGGCTTCCATGGCTAAAAACCCAGTACCTTCTGAAAGGGATTCTAGAGCACTAGACAGGTGGGGGAAAAAGGTTTACACCTCAGCCACATTAGCTATGAGAGCACTAAATTGTCAATTTCATATGCTTAAGTATTAGCAATTTCCAATCTCTCAGTTAAAACAAAAGATAACCTCCCTCCCCCAACAATCTGAATTGAAAGAAGTACAGGATTTGTTGCATGCCACTGAGCAGGTGGGCAAACATACCTTACAATGTGGGTTTGATTCTTTGGAGGCCTCCTGCAGAGCAGCTGTCACTGGATCGATTATACGTAGGCATGCTTGGTTAAAGGAACAAAGTCTGCCTGATCATGTTAAAGCAAAACTACTAGATGCTCCCTTACAGCAGGATGTTCTTTTTGGAGTTAAAGCAGAAGAAGTTTTAAAGAAAATGGAAGATAAGGCGAAATCAATCCAGACAGTCAAAGATTTCCTACAAGTACAACCCCCTCGCTTCAGCAGAAACTGGCCAACAAAGAATTGGTCCTTTCCAGCCACTGACAGACCTCAGAGGGGTAAATACAGGCGCCCAAGGGGCAGAGGACAACCACAAGCCCAGTATAAACCTCGCCAATGGGGCACTACAAGCCAGAAGGGAGGAGAAGACAGGTCTCAACCCACCAGAAGGCAAACTCAGTGACTTGCACCTCAGCTGGCCAAGCAAAACTCTTTTGACAGCCCCCTTGGGGGGAAAACTAGCACTTTTTGCAGACAACTGGCATATGGTCACAAAGGACAAATGGGTCCTAGACATAATTTTATGAGGATACAGATTCCACTTTCACACCTTGCCAATGAAAAGAGGAATGCCAAACCTGCCACAAAATCAATGGGCAGAGGCACAAAAACAAATTACAGCTCTCATGGCCATGAGAGCCATTCAACGGGTACCGACTCGAGAGCAAGGCCAAGGATTTTACTCAAGGCTCTTCTAGTACCCAGAAAGGACAATGCTTGGAGACCAATTCTGGACCTTTCAATTCTAAACACTTACTTACAAGTTCCCAAATTCAAGATGATAACACTACAGCAGCTACTTCCCATGTTGGGCAAGGAAGCATGGCTGGTAACGTTGGACCTCAAGGAGGCATACCTGCATGTCCCTATCAGACAAAGTTGCAGAAGATACCTCTGTTTCATTGCAGGTTCAACCCATTATCAATTCTCTGCACTGCCCTTTGGCTTATCTACTGCCCCCAGAGTTTTCACAAAATGCCTGGCACCAGTAATTGCATACTGCAGACAAAGAGGAATTCAAATATATCCATACCTGGACGACTGCCTCATCCAAGCAGAAAGCAAAGACATTCTCTTACATCATCTGGCTTTTGTGAAGCATCTACTAAATTGTCTGGGGTACACAGTAAACGAAAAGAAGTCAAAACTAGTACCCTCACAAAAAATGACATTCCTGGGTGCCAGCTTGGACACAATGGCCCAGAAGGCTTATCTTACACCAGACAAGCAACTACAACTGACTCAATATTTCAAGACAATGGCAACAAAGACCCAATTAACTGCAAGAAAAATTCTGCAGGCCTTGGGCTTCATGGCATCTTGCATTCTGATAATACCATTTGCAAAACTGCATATGAGGAAATTACAGTGGTACCTAAAAAGCGTATGGTCTCAACACAGCCACAGCTTGGACACAATGATATCTCTCATTCCCTGCCTTCAACAGGAATTTCTATGGTGGTCACAGGCATGTCACCTCAACAAAGGTCAGCCTTTCACCTTGCCCCCAACCAGGCAAACTATCACAACAGATGCTTCAGACTATGCCTGGGGGGCACACATGGCAGGACAATGCATTCAAGGCCTATGGACTGCAGAACAAAGAAAACTGCACATAAATCAAAAAGAGATGCTAGCTTTACAGAAAGCTATGACAGCCTTCAAGGACCTACTACATCCAGGACAACTTGCAATAAAGACGGACAACACCACAGTAATGTGGTACATAAACAAACAAGGGGGCACACATTCCTACCCTCTTTGCAGGCAAGCAATGATCTTATGGAACACAGCTCTGGCCTACCAAGTCCAGTTACAAGCTCAATTCCTGCCAGGACAGAAAAACACATTGGCAGACAACCTAAGCAGAAACATCAAAGATTCCCACGAGTGGAAACTAGACCCACAAATATTTACAATGATAACTCAAAAATGGGGCCTTCCAAATATAGACCTGTTTGCCAGTCCTCAAAACTACCAACTGACAAAATTTTGTGCAAGGACATTCCACCATCAAGCTTGGAAAGTGGACGCTCTCTCCTTCAGTTGGAAAAACCTGACAGCATATGCCTTTCCTCCATTACCTCTTCTCACAAAGGTTCTTTTGAAGGTCAAAAAGGAGAAACCACGACTGATTCTCATAGCCCCAGAATGGCCACACCAGCACTGGTACCCGCTATTGAAGAATATGGCTCACAGCCCACCATGGATATTGCCTCAAATACCCCATTTGCTCACACAACAAAACAAACAGATTCTACACAGCCAGCTCAAAACCTTAAATCTGGCTGCATGGCAAATCTATTAAACATCCAACCAGCCCCTCTTTCACAAGCAGTTCTGGATGTTATTCTGGAAGCCAGGAGGCCAAGCACCAGGAAGGCTTACTCGGACAAATGGAAAAGGTTTTTTTGCCTGGAACCAAGCTAAAGGCCAAGACACAACTCAACCTCATATGCCTCACATTCTGCAGTATTTAGCTGAGATGTTGCACAAAGGACTTTCCTTTTCCTCAATTAAAATCCATGCTTCAGCTATTTCAGCTCACTACAACACAAATCCACCTTTATTTTCAAATCCTCTTCTAAGGCAGTTCCTCAGAGGGGCAAAAAACATTAGACCACCTAGAAGAGCTCCTACACCAACATGGGACCTCAACTTTGTTCTGGAAAAACTAACGTTACCTCCCTTTGAACCAGCTTTCTCTGCAGACCTTCAGTTCCTATCTTGGAAGACTGCCCTGCTCCTGGCAATATCTTCTGCTAGGAGAGTCTCAGAATTACAGGCACTAATGGCAGTGGAACCTTTCCTCATTTTTCATCAAGACAGAGTTTCTCTACGAACTAATCCTTCCTTCATGCCTAAGGTGGTTTCCAGTGTAGCTTTAAATCAAACCATCCACCTACCCACTTTCTTCCCCAATCCACAGAACAAAGGTGAGAGACTCCTGCATTCCTTGGACATTCACAGGCAGCTTCATTACAACTTGGATAAAACTAAGGCTTTCAGAAAATCTGACCAGCTCTTTGTATCCTATGCTACAGCTTCTCAAGGGAGGGCTATATCCAAGTAAACCATTTCTAAATGGATAGGCCATTGCATACGGTTCTGTTATACCCATCATGGGAAACCAGTTCCTCCTACCATTAGATCCCACTCTACCAGGGCAACAGCTACCTCTACAGCCTTTCTCAGGGGGGTTCCTACCAAGGAAATTTTAGAAGCTGCAACTTGGAGTTCTGTACACACCTTCACCAAACGCTATCACTTACCTCTTTACTCTAAGTCCAGGACGGGTTTCGCCACTGCAGTTCTGCAGGGCCTCATTGCCTCCACTAACCCTTTATGATACCTCCCCCCTACCTTAGCTTTGGGACTCAACCCAAGTGTGATGACTGCAGCAGGGTAACATGATGAACATAGTACAGTTTTGTACCTACCATAAATGTAGATGTTCGAGTGTTCACCCTGCTGCAGTCCAGGTAACCCTCCCTCCATCCCCTCTGATCTACTGGCTAAATCTCTGCTATGCCTTACTTATGTATTTGCTTATAACTGAAGGGATTTTGTGTTTGTGCAGTGTTCACACCATTTGGTACTAATTCTGATCACCCTTTTGGGGGCATCTGACATCTGTGGGCAAGAAAAACTGAAGAAAATGGCGTCGGTTGCAATATATGTACCCCTGGCGCACTGACGTCAGGGATGAGGCGACAGCAACTGACGTCGGACCAAGACTTTGGAAATCCGGCCGACTGTGGGACCGCCTGACGACAGGATAACCCAAGTGTGATGACTGCAGCAGGGTGAACACTCGAACATCTACATTTATGGTAGGTACAAAACTGTACTTTCAGAAAGTCCCAAGGGCCTTTTCAGGACACATGTGGCAGTGGCTCTTCCAGGGGCTGAGGGGAGGAGATTTCATGGAAGACACTGTCCATGAGGCAGAGGTGGCCTGCAAAATCAAAGTTCTAGGGACTCCTTTCCTAGCGAACCCTACCAGCACTCCTAAGAGGAGGCCTGATTGCTTTCCTCTGGAAGCAGTCGGGAGGTGTCTATCCTTGCACCAACATTCTTGGCTTCAAATAACTTCAGATGTTTGGGTGAAAAGGATTATAACCAGAGGATGCACCATACCCTTTCTCTCTCTTCCAAACAATTCCAACAGAATGCCTGATGTTCCACCCAGGTAGAAGGAACTGGCAGTACTAGAAATTCAAAAACTACTCCAAAAAATAGTTATCCAAGAGGTCCCATCAGACCAGATAGGCTCCAACATTTACTCAAGATGCTTTTTAGTGCCAAAGAAGGCAGGGGACTGGAGAACAGTTCTGGATCTAAGTGTTTTGAACAATTCCATTCAACAAACAAAATTCCAGATGGTCATGGTTCAGTTTATTCTCCCATTTTTATGGAAAGACAATTGGATGTGCTTGATAGATCTCCAGGACACATATTACCACATACAAATGGACAAGTCCTCCAGGAGATTTCTATGCTTCCGGCTGGAAACCAGCCATTATCAGTTCAGAGCTCTGCCCATTGGCCTCACTACAGCCTCCAAGGTGTTCACCAAATGCATGGCAGTAGTAGCAGCTCACTTGAGACCACAAGGATTCTGAGTTTTTCTGTACTTGGATGATGGGCTCATTACTGCTCCCACCAGGCATCTACTAGAATAAGCAAGGGACTACATTCTCCAGACCTGCACTGACCTGGGCATTACTGTAAATTACAAAAAATCACAGCTGACTCCAACACAAACTGTAGAGCTCATAGGAGTGGTGCTGAATACCAGTACTTGCATAGCTTCTCTTCCCTTTCCAAGACTGCAAAAGATCAAGACCCAAGTAAAAAAGATTGTCAGGAACATGAGAGTAGCTGCACAATTAGTCTTGCAGGCCTTAGGTTCGATGGTGTTGGCCATTACATTAGTTTCTCTAGCAAGATTTCACATGAGAATCCTTCAAGGGCTTCTAGCTTCTCAGTGGTCCTTTCTGTGTCAGCCAATGTCAGATCACATTTTGATTACCAGTGTTGCAAGAAAGACCTAGCTTGGTGGATTCAGTCAGACAAAATTCTCTTGGGCCATCCCTTTTTTCCGTCTCAACCCCGAGCCATAGTGACCATGAATGCTTCCCAGTTGGGTGGGGATCATTATCTGGGCAAGACTGTCCAAAGCACTTGGTCCCCCATGAAGGCCAATTTGCGTATCAATGTTCTATAGCTGAGGGCACTGCTTTTAGCATTACAGGCCTTTCAAACTGCTCTCCCCTTGGGAACAATTGCAATTCAAACAGACAATGTATTGGTAGTTTGGTGCATCACCAAGCAGGGAGAAACCCAGTCATACCTCCTTTGTCGAGAAGCTGTCTGAGTCTGGCAGTGGGCGATCTCTTCCAACCATTTTCTGAGAGCAATGCACATTCTGGGGAGTTCCAATGTGATAGCGGACAAACTGAGCAGATGCATTCCACTGCCTCATGAGTGGTATCTCAATCCTAAAGTGCTGAGCAAAATTTTTCGTCACTCGGGCCATTCTATCTGTAACCTATTTGTATCACCCCTGAACAACAAGTGCAGCAGCTACTTTGCCCTGGTCCCCCCTCCAGGAGAATCCCTAAGAGATGCTGTCCTGCATGATTGACTGTCTGGACTTCTGTATGCATTCCTCCCTTTCCTTTAATCCCTCAATTTCTAAAGTAAGTAATCAGGTTGAAGAGCAATTAATCCTCATTGATCCCTTCTGGCCTCACAGATTTGTTTCCCCTTTCTTTGGTCTTATCTGATTCAGCAACCATGGATCCTGGACCCAGATCCAGATCTCCTAGCCAGTCCATTGGGATTAGTTCAATCAAACCTTCAAAACCTGATGCTTACAGCTTGGCTTCTCCAGTTCAGCTAATTGCCAGGTGTAAATCTCTATCTTCTACAGTTAGTAAGATTCTTTTGGCATCACACAAACTCTCCACTAGGAAACTCTACAAGAATAAATGGCAGAGATTTTCCTACTGGGCTTGTGATAATAACATTGACCCTTTCTCCATTCCTATAGACAAAATCTTAGAATTTTTAGCTTTACTCTTTGAAGCAGGAGTCTGTTCCTCTGTTATTAGGGTTCAGCTAGCGGCTTTTTCAAACTTTCATAATGGGTTCAAGAAATATTCATTAATTTCTCATAAACTTTGCAAAGCATTCTTAAGAGGGATGTTGTTAAAACATCTGTGTAAAGACCCATTTGTACCCTAGGATCTTACCTTAGTGTTACAAACAGTAGTACATTCCCCCTTTGAGCCTGCTGTCAACTGTGACCTAAAATTTTTATCTTGGAAAGTTATTTTTCTGGTAGTGATTACTTGTGCCAGAAGAATTTCAGGGATTCAAGATCTATCTTGTAAACCCCAGCCAAGGAAATCACTGTAAAGAATTTCTCAAAAGCCAACTTTGCACTTCTCAAGACTGAGATGGAATCTTTCAAAGCCCCATGGGCCAGAGGATAATACAGCCCAATCCGCAGAATCCTTTACAAATGCATTCTATGAGCACCTGCAGGAATGCATGGATCGTGCTACCCCAAATAAAACCAAGACTCACTCCTCCAAAAACAGGAGACCGGTCTGGTGGACCCCGGCCATAAATAAGCTATACAACAGAAGGAGGAAGCTACTACATGACAGAGCAAAATCCCAAAAAGGGAAGGCATCTCTGATCAGTATTAGCAAGAAACTTCGATCCCTCATAAAAATCATCAAAGGCCAGTTTCGAAAGAAAAATTGCCCTAGCCACTAAAGATAATCACAAGGCCTTCTTTAGTTATGTCAGGAACATGGGCGGAAACTCCCAGATATGCTCTGAATTGTTGCATAACGGTACAAAATATACTGAAGCTACAGACATAGCCAACATCCTGGCAGACAGATTCAGCGCAAACTTCTCCCCCCCCCCTTCCCCCCAAAGGAGCAAACGCCTATCCCAACTGAATGTAACCTCCCTGACATCACAGATGCACAGGTGAAAGCTGTCCTCTCCAAAGCAAAAACACAGCATCTATGGGACGGGACGGTGTCCCAGGCTGTGTCTTACATGATCTCCAAGAAGAACTGAACCCTCACATTAAGTCACTGTTCAAACTTAGCCTTACTACAGGATATGTACCCAAAGAATGGCGTACAGCTACAGTGGTCCCACTCCACAAAGGAGGTGCCACAACGGACCCCGGAAACTATCGTCTCATAAGCCTGACTAGTCTGGTCTTTAAAGCTATGGAGCGTATTATCATGGAACTCATAAACAAAGACATTGGGAGCCTCCAGACACTGGACCCTACCCAATTTGGCTTTGTTAAGGGCAGATCTTGCCTCTTAAACCTAGTTGATTTCTTTGAAACAGTTACCAAAGCCATAGATGAGGGCAAGGTAGTCCACACAGCCTACCTGGACCTCACAAAAGCCTTCGACACAATATCCCACTCGGGCATCATAAATAAGCTTACCAGCTTAAATATCAACCCTTATATCACAAGATGGGTTGCAAACTGGCTCAGAGATAGAACCCACATGGTCAGAATCGCAGGTGCCATGTCCGAATCCAAACCAGTTACAAGTGGCATCCCACAGGGCTCAGTTCTGGGACCTCTCTTGTTCGGTATATACTTCTCCGAGGTTCAGGCTAACACGGGGGGATTATGGCTGACAAAGTTCGCAGATGACTGCAAACTGGAGGCCATAATTGAATCTCCAGCTGACACAAGCATCCTCCAATAGGATCTCACAGCGACGGATGCTTGGTGCCAGGGCCACAGCCTCAAGCTAAATGCTAAAAAGTGCATAGTCATCCCCTTTGGGAAAAACAAGGTGCCCACAAATTACCACATAGGTGGTAATCCATTAAGTACGGAAGAAGTAATTAGAGATTTGGGGACCAACGTAGATAGTAATGTCTCCTTTGATAATCACGTTGCCAATGTGGTTAGAAAGACCTTCTATATAGCCCATCTTATCACGAAAGGGTTCGCATCTAGATCAAGAGAGGTCATTGTGCCCCTCTACTCGTCACTCATCAGGCCCATAATTGAATACAATGCCCCTTTTGGGATGTACCTTACCCGACACCTGCAGCAACTGGAGAGACCCCAAAAGTACCTCACCAAGAGGATCATGGGCTACAAAGAGATGTCCTATGCAGCTCGACTAAAGAAACTCCAGCTCTACTCAGTTGCTTACCGCCTACTCAGAGGCGATCTATGCTTGACGTACAAAGCCATGTCAAACCCAGAATTAATGGACATGCTCCACCTCAAAAAATCCAAGTCCCTTAGAGCTACACGCTCCAGGGACCTAAACCTCAGCACAAAAATAAATAGGACATGCTGGAGGGACAGATTCATTTCCCAGAGGCTCCCCTCACTCTGGAATAGAATCCCAATTCATGCTAGACATAGCCCCTCGCTGACCCTCTTCAAGTGAAATTTGGACGCGTGGATGGGGAATTGCAAATTCACCCTTGGGATCTCTCCTGTGTCCCTGATAGACAGAGGCACAGGTAACTAATCTTAAAAGGGTACCTTCTGTGTCCTACTTTACAGAGGCACAGTAGGCTAATCTAATAGGGAGGCGGAAGCCAAATACACTCTGGCTAGGCTTATAAATGTCCTAGGGCAGATAGCCTAGTATCTACCTATGAACCTACCTATGAACCTATAACTGATATTTCACAAACACAGAGTTTCCTTGAGAATGAACCCTTCCTTTCTTCCAAAAGTGGTGTCAGAAACCAAAGTCAGTCAGACAATCAATTTACCAGTCTTATTTCAGTTTCTCAAAGGAGAATATTCTTTACATTTATTGGACATCCATAGACAATTGCATTTTTATCTCCATAGAACAAAAGACATTAGGAAGTCTGACCAACTGTTTGTTTCCTTTTTGAATACCAGAATGAGTAAGTCATTATTCAAAGTTACCTTACCTAGATGGCTAAAAGATTGTAAATCTTTCACATACAACAAGAGGAAAGTAGAATTGCCTGGACCTGTCAGGGCAAACTCTACTAAAGCCATAGCTTCTTCAGCAGTTTTTCATTCTAAGGCTTCCTTGGATGATATTTGTGCAGCTGCGACATGGGCTTCCCCATATACCTTTATTACTCATTACCAGTTGGATTTGGTCTCTAGGGGAAGAGCATCCTTTGGTTCTGTGGTGCTTAGGAATATCCTTCTGTGAGTCCTCCCAAGATATAAGGTAGCTGGGGACTCATATGTCAAGGAATAAATGAAGATTGACAACATCAGATAAAGAAGTTATGTACTCACCATAATGTTTGATCTGTGTTTTCGATCCTCATTTATCCTTGACTCCCCACCCTCCATCCCCCTTCCATTCTGATCTCTTGGCAGAACAAAATCTGGTCCTAGTTATACATTTTTACATATATGACACTAGCTAAGGTCTCCACTAAAGTGATATTAGGTTTACATTCTGACATGTTTACCTGCAAACTCGATCTGAGGCAAACTGGAGAAGAGCATTCTGGATATGACTTAAGCTGGAGAGTTTTTGGTTCTCACGGGCTGTAGTGATTGCCAAGTTGATTCCGATGCTCAGAACCAAACCCATATATCAAGGATAAATGAAGATTGACAACACAGTTGGAATGTTATGGCAAGTACATAACTTCTTTTTTATTGTACATTGGGGGCTGAGGTAAGTATTTAAAGTGTTTTTCATTATGTTTTAATGGAAAAAACATTACTTTTTTACAACTTAGCTATTTTACTGACTACTGTTGCCAGGCTTCCCTGAGAATCACGCAACTTTTTTTCAGCTTAGCCATGGAACAACCTATAGGTTCCTCATTTCCTCATTATTCCAAGCAGAAAAATAAAAAAAAAAATAATAATAAACAGCCTTTGCCACCATTGCATACAGCTAAAGTTCCTCAGCTGCAGATGGATGACTCTGCTGTGACCATTACTGATTCCTCGGACTATGCATCTTTTCCCGTGGTACCTTCTAATATAATCCATACAGTCACCATGGACTGGGAGTTAGGCAAGGCTTGTGCAGCTGTTGGACTGCACTTAGTGGGTAAGGGAGAGCTACTCCTGTCTGTCTTGGGAGAAGGGCAGGGAATGCCTCTCTGCCTAGCCAGAATGCTATGCTGATTCCGTGGGAGTTTTTCCCCCTAGCAAAAGTGGATATGTTCCTTCAGAAATACCTGCCATTCACTTTGGGCAGGTGTGATTTACTGGGCTTAGCTCAGGGTTTAGGGCAGGCTTTTGACCCTACCAGTTTAGCTGTTTCTGATAAAACCAAAAAAAGAGATTCTTCATTTTCTGAAGAGGTTCAAGTGTTTTAACTCCAAAATGAGTGTGGAGGGGCAGATTCTTTTTTGTCTCCTCAGAGGAGAGGATGGTTTTAGCCCATCCCATTCAAATTCCCATTCTCTGAAAAACTTTTCCGGAATGAATACGTTGTTGTGATGTCCTAGCTCGTCTTCATTCTTCACTGGTTGGGTTCAGAACCAATCCTCGGTTCCAACTCGGCCTATACAAAAGCTCGAGGTCTTCCACTGGCTCGTGGCTGTACCATGTCCTGTTATGCCCTAGGAAAGCTCCCCAGATCTCGTTTGCCACGAAACAGATCAGGTGACTCCATTTTGGCTCTGGCTAAGTGGGAAATTTCTTTACTTATTATTGAAATATTTTGTACACTTGAATTTCACTGTTAGAGTTTACTAGACTTTATTAGCTAATTAGTTATTTTACAGTTTGTTTTGGTTTTTGCTTCTAGCTATATGTTTTTCTTCCACAAGGCCTTTTTCCCCTCCCTATCCAGGCTTTAATTTATTGCCTTAAGCCTGCTTTAGTTAGAGGGCCTCTTTTGGTGTTTTTGTTTATACAAGCTCGTTTAAGTTTGAGAGTCTTGTAGTGTGAATTGTTTTATGTTTTCCCCCATTATCTTAAGTGTCAGCTCGTTTAAGTTAGAGGGCTGCTGCTGCCCATTTGGGTTACAGGGCTACCCCCTTTTTTTGCCGTAAATTTTAAAGTTCCTCTTTTGTTGTTAAAAAAACCCAAAGATAATAGTTTTGATACTTATCATTATCCTGTTGTGATTATTATTATTATTATAATTGTTATTGTTGTCATTATTGCCTTTTGACGTGGATACAAAATGTCTAAGGAACCTAAGGAAACTAAACACTCAGGGTTCAAAAAATGTGGGAAGTGTAACCAGAAAATGTCTATTACTGATGTTCTGTAAAATGTACACTGTTTGCATATGCTGTCTTGAAACCATTCATTTACAGGAATCTTGCACCATTTGTTACTCATTCAGCCATAGAGTGCTGCCTGAGAAAAAAAATAAGCTGATTATGAGAGATTTACTGAAGATCCCCTTCTCTGAAGCTCTTGAAGAAGGTCATGGCACTTCTGAATTGACCAAATCTCCTTCCTCTGAGTCCAACAAGTTGGGAAAAAGGTCATCTCCTTCTTCAGCTCAATCGGAGCCAGTTAGAAAACTAACAAAAATGGCTTCTCTGGAACCAAAGACTGCTGGGCCCGAAAAATCTCCTTCATCAGCTCCTTCTATGTTGGTGCCAGTGGAGTTTCACTTATGGAGCTGGCTTCTCCGACCTTGAGATCTCCTTTGCTGCAATCAGCCAGATCTCCTGCTCCCTCCTCTTGGTTCTCCAGGAGTCTTTCTGATGATGACATGGATCGTGTGGTGCGGAAGCTTGTGATGACACTGGTGCTTGCCAAACTGCTGTCGGCTCCAACCTCAGAGCTGGAATGTCTGGAACCAATTATAGTGGAATTGTTGGTGTCAAAACATATCTCAGGATCTTTGGGCCTGACTTCTGCTCCAACATCCTCGGTTCCCTCTGAACTTGAGGAGTCTAGGGGCCAATGCTCTCAGGTCAGGTCCTGGGAGGGGAGTCATATCAAACTGTTGTTGGATCCAAACTTGCCTCTCTGAGCCAACCCCCTTAGTGCCGGGGATGCCTTCTGGCTCTTTAGAGTAAGGGGATTCCTTGGATCATGGGCAGGGGGCTTTTGAGGTGATGAGGAGAATGCTGTCTCCACAGACAGGTCTATTCTTGGGTCCTGACCATCTTCCCCCAAAGGAACCAGTGTCTGTCTCAGCCCCACTGCATCCAAAGACACATGGAAACCCTAGGCCTCAGGATGCCCCATTGGGTGAACCCCTGTCTTCTGAAACCTCTCCAAAATACCCTTCTGAAGAGCTCCCTCAGAAGAGACTTTGCAAGAGGAAGCATTTAGACTCCCCAGAGGAGTCTGTCACTTCTGATACAGACCTTGAGTCAGAAGGGTCCTCACGTTTGCCCTCTGAGGATGTCTCTTTTGCAGACATCCTGGAAATTCTTAAACAGAGAGGTGGCTGGAAGCCCATCAACCCTTCTGTGGAGGAGTCTGTATACCTGAAGGCTTTTGGGTCACATCCTTCCACCACTTGGGTGTCTCCACCCTTCAACGAGCACATGCAAGTGGTTAGTTGAAAGGCGTGGGAGTCTCCAGACTCAGTGGAACCTGTTCCTCGGAGGCCAAATAAATTTATTACTGCACCTTCAGACAGGGAGTTTCTCACTAAGGGTGTCCCAGTAGATGCTATGGTGGTGGTGGAAGCCACCAAAAAGGAACTTTCAGTGACATCCTTGTCTGTCCATTCACTGAACAAGGAGTCTCACACAATGGACAGATATGGAAAGCGCATTTTCTCTTCAGCGCCTTTTGCTCTCAGATCGTTGAATTATCTAACTCACTTTACTAGGTTACAGAGAGATCTCCTAAAAGAGCTAGGAGATACTCTTCAAGATTCAGTAGCCACAGGGGTATCAGATAAGGTTTTCTCTTAGCTCTTCACCTTAAACTCTGTGTTTAACTCCTCCATGAGGCTCATTTCTTATACAGCAGATGGAGTGAGCAGGGCAGCGGGTTCAGGAATTTCCCTAAGGAGACATTCCTGCATGCACTTGTGTGACTTTGCAGAGCCCTTTAAATCTTCCTTTGTGAATGCCCCTTTTGATGGCTTGTCCTTGTTTGGGCCAAAAGTGAAAGACACTCTGACCAGGTGTGAGCAAAAGGGAAAACTCTCTCTGACATAGGAGTCCATATTTCCATACTTTCTAGACCTTACACGAAAGGTCAAAAGGGAGGAAAAATGTGGTAATGAAAATCCCAGAGAGTTTTTAGGACACACGTGGTGATCCTTCCCCCAGGGTCAGAGGGGGAAGAAGTAACAGAAGATGCTGACCATGCAGCAGATGGGGGTCTGCAAAATCAGGGCAACAGGGAAGTTTACAAGGTAAGCCCTTTCAGCGCTCCTGAAAGGAGGCCCATCTGTACATCTCTGGAGGCAGTCGGGGTCGCTTATCTTTGTACCCAGAAGCCTGGCTAGAAATAACAAAAGTCAAGTGGGTACAAAGCATCATATCCAGAGGCTACTCTGTACCCTTTTCCTTCCCCATCCCAAACATAAAGAACATCCCGGACATTCCACCCAGTCAAAGGGAGCATGCGACTCTAGAAATTCAAACATTGTTAGACAAAAGAGTCATCCAAACAGACATTGCAGACCAAATAGGATCCGGAACTTATTCAAGGTTCTTTTTAGTTCCAAAGAAAATAGGGGACTTGAGACCCATATTGGATCTCAGCAGATTAAACAAATCAGTAAGAAGAACAAAGTTCCGGATGGTAACACTGCAGTCAGTATTTCCCTTTCTGGGAAAAGATGATTGGATGTGCTCTATAGACCTTCAAGATGTATACTACCACATAAAAATGGACAGGCCATCCAGGAGTCATCTGCTCTTTTGGCTGGGGGCCAATCACTATCAGTTTCAAGCTCTGCTTTTTGGTCTCACTACAGCCCCCAGAGTGTTCAGCAAATGTATGGCAGTGATTACAGCTCACTGGTGTCAAAGCCATGCCCTCAAGCTCAATGCCAAAAAGTGCATTGTCATCCCCTTTGATAAAAACTCTGTACCCATGAACTACCACATAGGCGATAGTCTACTTAACACTAAAAGTGTGATAAGAGACCTTGGGACACAGACGGACAGTAGTCTCTCCTTTGATAATCACATCGCCACAGTGGTCAGGAAATCCTTCTACATGGCACACCTCATCACAAAAGGGTTCTCATCAAGAAAAAAAGAGGTAATTGTTCCCCTCTACTCATCACTCATTAGCCCTATTATAGAGTAAAATGCCCCTTTTGGTATGTACCTCACAAGACATCTACAATAACTGTAAAGGCCGCAGAAATACCTCACAAAGAGGATTACTAGCCTAAAACAGATGCCCTACGCAGACCATCTCAAAAAACTCCAGCTTTACTCCGTCGCATATCGCCTACTCAGAGGTGATCTTTGTCTAACATACAAAGCTATGTCAAACCCAGAGCCCTTGGACATGCTCCACTTAAAGAAATCCCAATCCTTCCAAGCTACATGCTTTAGGGACCTAAACCTTGCCACCACAATAAACAGAACATGCTGGACGGATAGATTCCTGTCCCAGAGACTTCCCATACTCTGTGACAGACTACCTATCTATGTCAAACAGAGCTCCTCATTAGCACTCTTGAAGAAAAATCTTGATGACTGGATGGGAAATAGGAAATTCATCCCGGGGATCACTTCTGTGGCTCTGCTTGACAGGGGCACAGGGAAGTAATTTTCTTGGGTGGCAAAAGCCAGGGTACCTTTTTGGCTAGGCTTATATAGGCCCTAGGGCCAATAGCCTAGTACCTACCTATGAACTTGAGACATCTAGGATTCTGAGTGTTTCTGTATCTAGATGACTAGCTCCTAACCTCCACCACCAAGCATCTACTAATAAAAACAAGAGACACCACATTACAGCTCTGCTCTCACCTAGAAATCACAATAAATGACAAAAAATCTGCCTTTTTGCCATCTCAGAGTATAATTTTTATTGGAGCATATCTAGATACAACAATAATGATGGCAAAACTTCCCCCAGAAAGAGTACAAGTCATAAGAGATCAGGTCTTAGGTTCATAGGTGTGTACTAGGCTAGTGGCCCTGCAGCCCTTACAAGCCTAGCTCCCAAAAATTGCCCAGGCACTGTGCCACCTGATGTTCATAGTGCCCATATCCAGTAGGGCAACTGGAATGATCCCTGGAGTGAACTTTCTGTTACCCATCCACTCATCAAGATTTCTCTTGAAGAGGGCCAGTGAGGTGCTCTGCTTAACATGAATGGGAAGCCTTTGGGAGATGAACCTGTCCTTCCAGCATGTTCTGTTAATTGTAGTAATGAGATTATGATCTCTGGAACATGTGGCATGGGGGGATTGGGATTTCTTTAGGTGTAACATTTCAGGTAGGGCTGTGTCGGATATGGCTTTGTAATTAAAGCAGAGATCAGCTCTAAGTAGACGATAAGAGACTGAGAACAGTTAAAGTTTCTTGAGTCAGTCCATGTAGGACATGTGTTTAAGGCCTAGGATCCTTTTTGTGAGGTACTTTTGTGGGATCTCCAGCTGTTGTAGATGTCTGGTCAGGTACATGCCAAATGGGGTGTTATATTCAATGATTGGTCTAATGAGGGATGAGTAGAGAGGGATGATGACCTCTTTGTCCTGGATGCGAAACCTTTGGTCATAAGATGTGCCACGTAAAAGGACTTTCTGACCACAGTGGCAATGTGGTGGTCGAAAGGTGAGGTGGCTGCCGACCTCGGTGCCCAGATCTCTTATGGCCCCTTCAGTGTTCAGTGGACTCCCTTCAACATGGTAATTTGTGGGAATTTAGTTTTTTCCAAAGGGGATGATAACGCATTTTTTGGCATTAAGCTTCAGGCCATGGTTCCAACACCAGTCATTGGTCTCAGACAGGCCCTTTTTTTGGATGTCTGCATCACTTGGGGAGTTGATAATGACTCCTAGCTTGCAGTCATCAGCGAACTTCATCATCCAGAGTCCTTCTGTGTTGGCCTGAACTTCTGAGAAGTAGATGCCAAACAGGAGAGGGCCCAGGACTGAGCTCTGTTGGACTCCACTCATGACTGGTCGATAGTCTGACTTGGAATCCACAACTTTCACTCTGTGGGTCCTGTCTGTGAGCCAATTTGCAACCCACCTAGTGATATAAGGGTTGATGCCTAGTTTGGCGAGTTTATCAATGATACCTGAGTGGAGAATGGTATCAAAGGCCTTGGCCATGTCGAGGTAGGCTGTATGCACTGCCTTAGCCTCATCCACTGCCTTAGTGACTGCCTCAAAGCAGTCAACCAGGTTTAGCAGACAGGATCTCCCCTTGACAAAGTCAAACTGTGTGGGGTCAAGAGTTTGGAGATTGCCTATATCTTTGTTAAGCAGGTCCATGATGATGCACACCATAGCTTTGCATACCAGACTCATCAGGCTAATGGGACAATAGTTCCCAGGGTCTGTAGTTCATCCCCCTTTATGGAGCGGGATGACTGTAGCAGTGCGCCATTTGTTAGGGGCATAGCCTGAGGTAAGGCTGTGATTGAAGAGGGTACACAGATGTGGTACCAGTTCGTTTTGTAGCTCATGTAGGATGCAGCCAGGGATATTATCAGGTCCGAATATAATCCAAAAGGAAACAAGCGACTAATATGTAACCAGCCTCGGAATCACCAATAAGTGCTTCACCACTTGTACAGCATAAAAATGGATTTATTGCAACAAAACGTAAATCTGATGAAGCCCAAGGTAGTTTGGGTGAAAGCGCTTAACCTTTTAAAGTTAATACAATGTTATATTTGGAAAATATTTTACGTTTTGTTGCAATAAATCCGTTTTTATGCTGTACAAGTGGTGAAGCACTTATTGGTGATTCCGAGGCTGGTTACATATATATTATCAGGTCCCATGGATGCTGTATTGTTGGCTTTGGACAATGCACCATTTACCTGTGCCACAGAAATGGTGGATACTAGGCTTTCTTCTGGTATTGTGATAGGGCCCTTGGGGGGAGAGAGGGGTAAAGTTGACACTGAATCTGTCGGCCAGTATGTTGGCTATATCTGTTGGCTCAGTACAGGAGGTGCCATTGTGCAATAACTCAGAGCAAATCTGGGTATTGCCTTTGAGGTTTTTGATATAACTATAGAGGGCTTTGTGGTTGTTTTTGGCATCAACCACAATTCTGCCTTCATAACTGGCTTTAGAGGATTTGATAAGGGATCTCAGCTTTTTGTTAAGACTGATAATGGCGGTTTTTCCAGTCTTGTGACTTCTTTTTTTCTGCAAAAGTTTCTCCCTTCTCTTGTAGAGTTTATTGATGGCTGTGAATCACCAGATTTTTTTGGAGGAGAGCATCTTAGTTCTATTTGGTATGGCAAGGTCCATGTATTTGTGTACATGCTCATACAATGCATTGGTATATGATTCGGCAGTCATGCAATTATTTGTCATTGGCATGGGTGCCGAGAAGTTAGCCACCTCTGTTTTTAGGAGCCCAAAGTTGGCTTTAGAGAAGTTTTTCAGGGTGGTCACCTTTGCGGGGGGTGTAGGTGAGATGGAGATTTCCATGGTGATCAGTTTGTGGTCAGATTTAACCAGGGAGGAATTGACTATAGGTATGGAGCAGTGGTCTCCCATGTTGGTGATAACCAGGTCGAGGATGATGCTTCCTCTAGTGGGGTCAGAATGAGCTAGTCCAGAGCATTGGAACTGATAAATTCCAGAAAGCCTTGGGCCTGTACATTGGTACTTGAATAGTTTTCCCAGTTGATGGAAAGGTAGTTGAAGTCACCCAATGTGAGAGCATTGGGTTGGACCTTGATAGATTCCAGGGTGTTTAGGAACTTTGAGTGAGAGTCTAGCGACATGTTTGGGGTTCTGTAGCAGGCTATGACTTATATCACTGTCTTACCCAATGTTAGTTGTACTTGAAGTATCTCCAATGCATTATGCTGGGCTACCAATCTAGAGGTGTGCATAACCTTTAAGAAGACAGAGACACCACCACCTTTGCAGCTTCTGGCCATATTCTGGGGCCGAAGGGTATGGAATGAGTTGTAGCCTGGGAGCGCAGGGGTGCTTTCTGCCTCTTTAAACCAGGTCTCTGTTACAGCACAGATGTCAACATTCTCCATTTTGAGGAGAGCTTCGAGCGAGTGCATATTGAGATTTAGACTTCTAGCATTGAGCAGCATGATGCTCAGACTGCATTTGTTTGTAGCTGTTATGGTGGAATTTTGGTCTTTGGAACACTGTCTAGAAAAGGCACTATAGGGGTGACAAGAGCCTTAGCCAGTACCTGGAATCCCAGGGGTGACAGATGCAGGCTGTCTCTGGCAAAACATCAAGGTCTGCCGATCATGTCATCCCAGGCAGACAGTTACTGGATCCCCTTAGAATGACACCAGAAACTTAGCCAATTATTGAAGTCAATCATTTTCTGCTCATACTGTGGTATCATTCTGAGTGATGGTAGAATACTGCTCAGGGCTAGGGTCATAACTGCCTGGGCCACATAATCCGAGAGTTCGATCACATCTCTTTTCATGTAGTCCAGGGAGGTATGTCTCAGGTCATTCACACCAACATGGACAATGACTGAGTCATATATGTACTTGTTGTGGAGTGACCTGAGTGCATGTGTTATGTGGTAGATCCTGGCATCTGATAGACAACTGACTGTCACCTTCTCCTTGTTCAACCTAGTGAGTGGGACATCAGTGTGCCTCACAGTTGAGTCTCCTATGATTAATACATTGGGCAATGTGTTTTGCCTTAAAGGCTTGGGTTGAGGGGCACATTGTGGTGGTGAGCTATGTGTTCTGGGGTTGGTGTTGTGTTGTGGTGGTTGAGTGTGTTTCTATCTCGGGGGTCTCTGTTGTTTAGGTAAATTTTTAGTGAGAGCCTCTGCAAAGGTGGGTGTATGGTTTGTGTTTCCATGTGTGGGTTGTGATGGTTTGTGTTTTGGAGGGCTTTTGTGTTCTATGTAGTTAGTGAGTGTTGGGAGGTAAGAGGAGAGGGTTGTCTGTGTACATTAGACAGTTGCCACACTGTCTCAGAATGCCCATGTGCACCAGGTTAGCAGGAGAAAGCTCAGGAAATTGCCCTACAATCATACCAGGAGGAGTGGTCATAACTAATAAGTACTAGTGCTGTTACTGTGTAGGAACAGCTAGTGCTGAAGTACCAGTAATGCACTGTCAAAACACGTATCTGCATTTGACTCCACACATACTTTTATGTTTATGGTAATAGAACAGGTAGGATTGAATGAACGTGGTAGAGATAATAAAGAACTTGATAGAGGTCATGGAAACCAGGTGGATAATTAGACTCAGAGCAGATGCAGGTAAAGGACTGAATGACAAACGTCCGATGAAACCTGTATTAAAAAGAAGGGCATTATGTTGATAGATACAAACACTCCTATGTGATACATAATAATCTGTACCTTTAAGAAACATAAAGCCAATTAGTTACCGTGGCGATTGAATATATTGTTGGAAGATCATGTAATTTTTATTTGATTACTTAATGAGAGCTGTTGTTGAAGTTTTTTGTCTGATGAAGCAGTAGCAACATTACTGTGAAAGCACTTACAAGGGTTTTTGTACTGGAGTAATCGTTTTATTAAAACTTTTTTGTTTTTACCACACTGCCTCTTGCTTTGCTTCACTGTATGTATGTGCCGTTTGGACATTATTTGGATAATAAGTGAACCATTTATCCTTTTGGCCACCTTTTGCATATATTTTGTGGTTAGAACTGTGTTACTGAAACAGTCATTTTCTTCAGTGCAGCATTTAGAAAAGTATGTCTCTCCAGAAATAGACTTCAGATGGCCTGTGGCACCATTTTGTATATTAACATGTCTGACATAAAATTTTCATCAGTTTCTGATTTATTTCTTGTCTAATACTAATTTAGGCTGTTTTTATACATTTAATGTCAAAATTAGCCTTTAGTTGTTAAAATTTGGGACATTTTGTGATCTGTATTTTGTGCTTTGAACTTTGTTACTGAAAATCTCAGTGCAGTGTCCAGAACTGCATCTCTACAGAAATAGTCTTTAGATTACTATTCAGGGGGACAGTAGTGGTATTTATCCATCCTTTTACTGGGCTGACTGTGCAGCAAGTAGTTGGTATTGAATTGGATAATTTCTTTTTCCCCTTGCTTAATTGATTCAGATATTGTGCCCCCCAACCGTAAAACTTATAATAAGTCAAGAAATATGCCTCAGCCTACAGCTTGTGACAATGCAGTTGCCTTAAGCAGGCTATTGGACTACTTGTCTTCTTCTGCCTCTAGATCTCCTGGTGTGATGTTGCCACCCCAAATGTGCATGACACAAGGGTCAGACACATCATCTGGGACTGTATCAGTGCTTGATTTAGGTAAGGGAGAACCATACTCCTTAGGTACAAGGGAAGTCAGTGGTCCAGAATCTATTGCCAGTGTTGATATGCCTCCTTCCAGGAATTCTCCCACTAGTGTAATGCATGCAATTAAGAGACTGAAGACCCACCACATCATGGTGGCTATGGGTAGATCCATTGTTTAGGTAGTTGATTATGGGGTGCAAACCAGGGTTATGAGTAATGCTGGGCCTCACACCCCTGTTCAGTCATTCAGGGATTCCGATTTTGAAAGGGATTCAGAATCTGACATTTCAGAAGTGCCATTCTGATCAGTCAGTTTCCTCTGTGGATGAACAGGTGCAGAAAACCAGACAGATGTTTTATTTTTCCCAAATGGGAGCAATCTTTTGACTGCTCCTGAAGTAAACAGTATATATGATCTTTTGGTAGATGAGGCCCCAAACATGGCAACCTTCCATCCATTAATCCCAGCTTTAGAGGATGTTTTTAAGAAGGCTTGCAATTGTCCTCTATTCAGTGACTCTGTTGAATGATTCATTGCCTAAAAAGTGGTTGAGAACACCTTGAATTTCTCCAAGCGCCCTTGTCTGTGGATCCTGTTGCTGTGTTCCCAATGACATCTTCCAACAAAAACACTATCCTGAGTTTCAGTAAACTCAATGTAGGCTTAGTGTGAAGTCTGCATAGAGATTACATGTTTGTGTGATGAGCAGCAATGCTAATTGCATATGCATGCTGCACACTGTATTTAAATATAAACACATGCAGTTTTGTGGCTAACAACAGTGTTGCTGGCCAGGAACCCATATAAAGCAACATGGACAGCAGCAGACACATAAACCTGTTTACCTACAGGAAAACTAGGTCTGAGTGTTTGTGTGAAATGCCACAGTGATTACCAGGGTTATTAATAAAGCAATGTATATAGTCCCAACAGATTGCATGAAAGTGTACACAGTGCAGGGTTTTGTGGAAACCTGTGTCAGGCATACTGAACAAAAGTTGTGTAAATGCTCTGTAAAGGTACATAGACTGCATTATAAATAAACAGTCAGGGGAAGTGTGTGTATTGAATAGGGACATGCAGATGAATTGTAAAAATGAACACAGAGAAAAAGGACAGGAGAAACATGGTAATGTATAGCAGATGAGGGCATGTCAATAAAGACAGTTATAGCAGGAACACTAATCACATAATAACATGATACAGTATGGCTACTGCACAGTGAATGTATATTTAAAATGTACCATCACCCAGGATTATGCCACAATATAAACAAAAAATGATCGATATCCAAATTGGCTTAGCTTCTGGCATCAATCCAGGGGGGATCTAGTATTTCTTGGCCTGGAATGAGATGGTTGACAGGCTATGCTGCTTTGCCAGAGATGGTCTGCATCTGTGTCCTCTAGGCTATCAGATACCGGCAAAGGGACTTGCCTCCCTCATAGTGCCCTTTTTGAGCAATGTCAAAGCAGCAAAAGTTCCAACTTGAAACACTCCACTGGAGATAAACTCAAGGTTCTGCTGCTTAATGCTAGGAGTCTAAACATGAAGCTGCACTGGAGGAAATTGCCAAACTGCTCGCTGACAGATTTGGCTCAAACTTCACCCCCCAGGACCCAAAGGCCATACCCCACAACATACCTGACAACAGTCCTATGTCAAGTGTCTCTAGAGATTAGGTCATATCTGTGCTCTCTAAGGCTAAAACATGGCCTCAGTGGCCAGATAACATCCCAAGTTGCTTACTAAGCAATCTAGAACAAGACCTAATGGACCCACTTAGCATCCTCTTTAACTATAGCCTGAGAACTGTGTTTGTTCCAGCAGAGTGGAAAACAGCAACAGTAATCCCTTTGCACAAATAGGACCCATCAACCGATCCTGGGAAGTATAGACCCATAAGTCAAACCAGTCTCATCTGCAAGACCATGAAAAGAATCATTATGGACATTATTAAGAAGGACATAGGTAACCTTTAAACTCTAAACCCAAACCAGTTTGGCTTTGATAAGGGTAGATCATGCTTATTAAACCCAGTAGACATCTTCGAGAAAGTCAGCAAAGACCTGGATGATGGTAAGACAGTGCATACTGCCTATCTTGACCTGGCCAAGACTTTTGACACAATTCCCCACCCAGGTATCATTGAGAAACTGTCTCAGCTGGGGATTAACCCTTACATCACTAGATGGATAGCCAGTTGGCTAACCAATAGAACACATACTGTCAAAGTTGGTGACTTAACCTCTACCAGTAAAGCCGTCACCGGTAACATACTATAAGGATCTGTGCTGGGGTCTTTACTGTCTGGAATCTCTTTTTTGGAAGGCCAGGCTACAGTAGAAGGCCTTTGGCTTAACAAGTTTGTTGATGCTTACAAATTGGATGCAATCATTGAGTCCACCAACAATGTTAAAATATTACAGAAGGTGCCAAAGCCAAGGTCTGCAACTAAATGCGAAAAAGTGCCATTATTATTGCCTTTGGCAAAGTGGAATTCCCTGCTAATTACTGTATTGACAGCACTCCCCCTAAGCTCCAAACCAGTGATGTGAGATCTGGAAACACAGGTACATAGCAATCTGAACTTCGACCACCAAGTTCCTACAGTGGTAAGGAAAGCCTTCTAAATTGCGCACCTCATAAGTAAGGGCATCGCATCCAGGCCAGAGGATGTTATAACACTACTGTACTCGACCCTCAGCAGAACATTAATAGAGTACAGTGCTCCCTATTGCATGTACCTCACCAGACACCTGCAGCAGCTGGAGAGACCACAGGGGTTTCTCAACAAGAACGTACAGGGCCTCCAAACCATGCCATGATGTACATGGATAGACTGAAAGCTCTGTCATTGTACACTGTACAATATTGGCTTCTGAGAGGTGACTGGTACCTGGCCTACAGGGCAGTCTATGACCCTGCCCTGATGTAAATGCTACACATCCACAAATCTAATGGCACAAGAGTCAGCTGCTCTAGGGATCTTAACCTAACTTATGACATTAACAGAATCTGTTTTAGAGCCAGATATATCTCACAGAGACTGACACTCTTCTGGAATATACTTCCAACTCACGTGAAGCAGAGCTCCACACTGACTGTGTTCAAGTGCAACCTAGACAAATGGAGGGGAGACTGCAAATTCAACCCAGGGATGGCACCCAAGTCCTTCAGGGGCATGGTTAGTCAGTGTTGACCATAGACTCGATCTGTGAATTACATCCACCGGATAAGAACAATTGGGGCTACTTGGAGTGAACATGAATAGGCTTGTAAGGGCTATTGGTCTGCTAGACTAGTAACCTCCTATGAAATTATGAGCCTATATCAACAGTTCTTAGGGATTATATTACTACAGCTGTTATAGTGTATATGTAATGGCAGCAATAGCCATCAGTACATTAGCTCACTTCCCAGATTGTAATACCCTCTTGTAGCCATACTGTACATCCACACCTCAATATAGCATATGTCAATGACAGCAACATTGACATGTCAAATGATCATAAGGTCATAGGACACTGTTAGGTTGATGGCCAACATCACATGAAATCCTAGGAATTATTAAAAAATAAAAGAAAAAATGCCTATATGTATATTATGGAAGATAGTAAGACTGTTGTGCGTATCTGTATATTTGTTTGATTGCATTACATTCTGCCACTGTCCATATGGGATATATGCACCATACTATGACAGGATTTGCAGTCACACATGCAGTAGTCTAGGGATGACTTGCATAGGCTCATGGAAGGACTGTGTTTCATGATGTGTATATGCATATTTGACATGAGGCCATCCTTCACTCCTCTGTAGGAAGGATGTCCCAGCCAGAGGACAAAGGAGGATGTGTGGGGTACGTAAATGTTACCCCAAGTGCTAGTGATATGAAAAGCTATTCCAAAGATCACATAATGACCGTAAAATACCAGCAACCAAACACACAGCAGTACACTGGGTCTGATATGAACATTATTCCTGTGTAGGCATAGAATATCAATGCCATGCAATGTCACAGTAGCAACACCACATATGTCTGACTATAACACTGTCACAGTGCACTTTATGGAGTATGATAGCATGATGCTGAGAAGAACATGTTGCGAGCAGTCTAAGGAATGTATGTGGAATCACATCCCTGTGTAAAATTGTCTCATAAGTGATAGTTGTATGTATAGATACACAAGTAGCTTGCTGTCATATTAGAACACCTATATGTATAGTTAAAGTAGGTTGCAAGCACAGTAGTTAATGTTATTGCCACAGCACAGGTTTGCCTTGAATCCTGTCAGAGTGCATGTTACACAGGATGACATAATCATTCTATGCTACAACAAGATGTTTGGAGAAGTGTTGGACATAGCTGTGGACTCACATATCATTCTAAAACTACCCATTTACAGAACACAGTACTTAACACAAGCACCAGAGCACAATTCTAGCTTTTATAGTATCAAAGAATAATTTATAGCTGATGACATCAGCAGGGTGTGGTGAGAAAAAGATGGTAATAACAGTATCTCACATGCTGGTGTAAAATGCTCTTTCTAATGTCAAGAAAGTGCATAAACACACACCCATGCCAGCTGACTGCAGCGAGAACAGAACCCCTACCTATTTAAGTACACCAACTAGAAACCTCCATATTTAACACAAATGCCATGGCACAAGTCTGACTTGGAGAGTGTCAGACAACACTTTATAAGTGATGACATCAGCAGTGTCTGATGAGAGGAAGATGGTAATAGCAGTATCCAACATGCTGGTATAAAATGCTCTCTCTAGTGTCAAGCAAGCACGCACACACACACACACACACACACACACACACACACACACACACACACACACACACACACACATACCAGTTGACTGTAGTGAGATTATAACCCCTACCTAAGTACAATGACTACAGAACTCAGTACTTAATGCAAGTGCCATGCACAAGTCTGACTTTTACAAAGCTGCAGGACAATTTATAGTGGATGACATTATCACTGGATGTTTGAGAGAAGACATTGGGAGGCATGCATGAAACTGATCTGTAGGCATGTCCATCTGTCAAAATATTGGTAGTCCATGGGATTGTAGTGATGACTGCAGGATACACAATGATGCTTTTTTGACTACACAGACAGGCAAACCAGTTGACTGCAGTGAAATTAGAACCCTTAGCTAAGTACATGGACTAGACAACTCAGTATTTCACACAAGCACCATGGCACATGTTTGATTTTTACAAGGCTGCAGGTCAATTTATAGTGGATGACATCATCATTGGATGTTTGAGAGAAGATGTTGGGAGGCCTGTCTGAAATGGATAGCTAACCATGTACAACTAAAGTCTGCATGTTTCCAGATTGATGGGTGTGTAAAGTGTAGTATTTTTGCTGCTGTGTTTCCAGTGTGTGGATACTTTAAGAGACAGCTTTACAAACTATATGCAAACAGCTGTCCACATTACTACAAGTACTGAAAAATCTGAATGTGTATTGTTGTTATAAAGATGTGCATGGTATATAAGAACGCATTTCTTATTTATTTCTGTATTGTAGTTGATATACTTGTGAACAAGTACTGAGAGACCAGGTTTTAAGTGCATGTGTGGGGGGTAACAGATGGATGCAGTGTAAATGTATGTGGTCTTTTCTTAAAAAGTGCCTTCCCTTTGTGATTTTACATGTACTTTGATGGCATGAAGACTACATGGACAACAAATATAAGTAATACATGCTACTGTAAACTTTCCTTAGTGCACCGCCAAACAGCCGGCTTGTGCGATTAATGGCAAAGTGTTTGCGCATGTGAGATGCATATTTCTACTGCTTTCCCTCTTTGTGCATAGTTGATAAGATTATGAGAGTTCTGAGTACTGAATGCATGAAACACACCTGCTGCTTAGCTGACTCTGTGGTAGCAGGTGTAAATGCACTGACACATTTCTTTTGGAGTCCAGATGATATAGGGTTCGAATCCAGGTATATCTAATAGTTTTACATATGTATTTATAGTGCAATGAAATAATTCTTTACTTTACATGCACTGTATGTTACCTTAGCACAGCCTGTTTAAGTGGAATTGCACGGAGGTAACCGCACCATTGAAGAGCCATTCACCATTGCTTTGCACTGGTGTGCGATGCCAAACTTCAAGCAAACATAGAGGACAAAAAGTGAAGAGCTCTGCTGCTTTTTTTTTTTTTTTAACTTATGTGTATTATATGTGATTCTATTTTTGACCAGAGTAAAGGTGTTAAAATGGAGTAAATAGGAAAGTGCTGAAATGGGGGGGGCGTGTAGGAGGGAGAACAAACAGAAATAAATATAGGAATGTGTATGAGGAAGGTAGAAAAGAACCATAGCTAGCCAGTTCTTCAACATACCATGAAAATATGGTACAGAATGTTAACTGAATTTGGACTATCACCTCAACAAAGAGAGGTGACAACAATGCAGTATTGTTGTCTATCCAACTGGACTGAAGCAAGTGTGTCAAAAAGACATGTGTGCGAAGTGGAGAGCTATGTATGGGGTGATATTTTTTTTTTTTGTGAGACAGGTGCCCATTTTTTTTTTTTTTTACTTCAGTAGACAAATGTTGGGTAAGGGATGTATATATTTCTGGGCCAGGTAAGTAGGGTAGGTGAGGAAGCAGATGTAAACAAACAGGACAAACAAGACAATACACAGGGACATTGAGGGGGACAAAAGTTTAGGGGACACCATTACTGGCGTTAGGAAGAGGACAAAAGATGCCCATCTTTGTCAAACATGGGAACAGTGAGAATCTAGTCCTTAATCACATGACTGTCATCACCATCCCCTTACTCCAATGGCTGTTGAGTGCTTGACATTTTCTGCTATGAACCATAAGAGAGAGCAGCCTCTCCATCCAGCATAGGCATGCACCAGTGGTGCTATGCACGACCTTATGCACTAAACCTCGTATCCTCTAGCAGGTGATAAAATCCTCAGCTCCACCAGTACTCCTGAAGTGTATCACAGTAACATCTGCCAGGGTAGTGCTACCTTTGTGTGCAGGTAGTGCAGGGCAGTGGAGGCACTACTGCCACATTGGGTCCGAGATGTGCTGGGCATCATTGTCAGAGCCAGTGGAGTGGGGGCAGCCTGAGCCCCTGGGGTTGGCCTACCTCCCTGTGCAGTAAAGCATTTTGTGATTTGTTAGAGGCAGATGTCATGGAAACGTTTTGAGAGCACACAGAAAAAAGAAATAAGGGTTGTGGTGAGAGAAAAAAAAGAGGTAAAATTAGTACCATAATATGTGACATAATGGATTATCACAATAATAAAGTATTTTGTCTGAACTTTTACACTTAAGTATATTTCTTAACAAATAAAAATTATGAGTACAGATTTCTCAGCATAATCCTTGCAATGTACGTATATTGCACATATACTTGGTCCAGTTTTACAGATTAAATTAACAGCAGGGCATTTATGCAACTTGTGTAGAAATTAATTTATGTAATTTTTTTTAATGATTTTACTATTTTATATGTGTTATTTGTGGTATTTGAACCCACAACATCTGATACAGTCTTAGACTTTACTCCTACAGTTGACTTGTGCTACAATTGAAGCATAAATCCTTGCTTTTACAATTAAAATGTGCACGCTTACTTTGTTACAACTGTATAAAAAATAAATCTAAAACTAATAAAATATTTCTATTGTGCTGCATACATACTCCTTGCTTCCCTCAGTCTCTCTACACGTTTGGCATGAGCCTCTCTATTCATCATAATCTCGGCATGGATAAAGAGAAGAGAACAAGAGAAGAGCAGTATGCATACCAGTTTTCCCTATATGCAACTTTCTATCTACTGTAAATTCTCTTTATCAGTATATTTACAGAACTGTGGGATGTCAGCAGTCCTGAACTCATCCAGCCACTAGTTGAGTGTATCCCTGTTTCCCCCTTTCAGGTCATTAAAGTGGAATGCCAGTCTCACTGGAGTCTGCCTTGGCCAGACTATTCCAAGCCTCAGACTTTTACTGGGAACTGGTATGGTCCCCTGCAAAAGCCTTCATCTATGGCACTTTACAAGGAGTCCAGTGAATATTCTAGACTCCTCAACACCCCACCTCTGTACCCTAAATTGAGCACCTTCTCTTCTATCACCAGGCATGACCAACCAGGGAGAACAACATTAGTTGAGAATGATTTCCCACTAATGTATATTATCATATTTACTGGTAGCATGCAAAACCTGAACAATAATACCAACTGCATTTGCATGATATTAAGCAGAGAGCAACAGTACCAAAAAGAGTGGGAAGCAGTTTTGGAAATTGGAAGATTAATCTGACACTTGGCATTAGTTTGCAGATTGTTTTCTACTAGAAGTGTTATGTGATTTAACTTTAAAGACATGAACTGGGAACATAAATTGTATGACCTGACACATTTTTTGTGTGGCTTTACACACTGATGAAATTATTTTTTACAATATGGGATTCAAACCTATGCATAACAGACAAAACGTTTTCTTCCACAGTGGTAATTTTTCATCCTTGCCACAGAAAAAGTATTTCTCAGACATACTCATGAATTATATATAAATACACATGACAAACTGATGGGTTAACCACGTATCTGTGTGACATGACAAGGTACTGCTTAGTACATTCATATGTGTATGAGTATAATTGAAGTCTGAAGGTCATCCAAGGCCAGAGAATACAATTATAATTATAGAACCATAACAGTATACCCTCAGTCACACAAATAATTCATATGAGCTCCGCTGTTATACATACTTATCAGTATTTATAATTATGTTTAATTTTTATGTGATATTTAATATAAAGTGAAATGGAACAACAGCAAAACTATTTGGAATTTCCTGTATTAGAGCCCAGGACCATCTGTATTGCAGCCCTACACTTACACCCGCTACCACAGGAATAGTTAAATAGCAGTTGTATATTTTCCTATTCATTATTAACTTCTTTGTGCTAACTGCCATACAACACCATTTAGCATGTTTGAGTGGTGCCCAACATACTTGATAGAATGTAGCCGGTTTGAAATTGTATTGGGGAAAATTGCTAATCGCCGTGCAACATTGCATAGCGATGTTGCATGATGGAAAGCAAAAGATGCAACAGTGTATCTTTCTTCAACTTGAGAATGTCTGCATCCTGTCTGCAGGTGTTTTGGCTGCTTCTTGTGTGCACCATTAGTCCAGATTTGTGTGATGGTAGGCATCGCACAAATGAAACAAGCCATGCTAAACTTGTTTTAGCCTTGTGAACAGTGTTTATTAGGTTTCATCTTTAAAAGGGTAAGGTGGGACTTGAACCATGATCTTCAACTAGCATATGCTGTGTGGATCAATGTGTTTAGCAGATGTGCTACGCACACACAGGTGATTCGCAAGTGTAGTTTATGTATTGGTTATCATAGAAGGACATTACATGACATTTATTCCAGTTATCCATTTCCTGTGTTAGCGCTAAACCACACACTCCTCAAATACTGGCATTAAAACAAAAGAAAAGAAATCTATAAAATAAACAGCACTACAAAATATATGTTAGTACACATGAAAGATTTTTACAAAAGTTGGGATTTGAACTCTCACACCAATGAACCTTCAAAACACAGTAAGGGTGTCGTATCCCTCTTTGCCACAGAAACAGCTTTGCAGCACAGAATGAAATTTATTGTGCATGCAAGTCCAAAATCATATGCAGTATTAACAAGACATATGACACTTGTGAGTTGTTTGTATATGTATTAATTTCAGATGTGCAATGAGTGATCATACAACCATTTATGAATAATATCCACAGAAATGCAGCTCTGTCTTTTCTCTATACGGTGCTCATTCTTCTCTTATCTGAGCAATAATGTGAGACATGCAGTCTGTAAGGTATTTTGCATCATTGTCCTTAAAATGTGTAAGAATATTAAATGGCAGTAATACAGTTTTCAACAAACACAGGGGAGGATGGATGTTACTGCACAGAAACTGTGAAATGTGTGCTGCTTACTTACATTTAAACCCTTGATACAATTATTTCTACACTTTGTAAGTCTAACTTGGCTGACATGCCCACTGGCGGTAAGGAAGTCTGAACTGCTATTGTGTTTTCCTTCTCCCTACCAGTAATCATTCACAGCTGCAATCCATTAGCAACAAACACTGAGGGAGTACCTGCACTATGTTTTCATCTGCCACTAGGAGCCAATAATTTGAGATTCAGCAATTCCAATGAGTTCACACCTCATTTGCATGTTCACAATGCTCACAGGCCTAAATCTACACTGTAGAAAGATAACTGAGTAGCTGGGGAACCTGAAGGTGAGGAGACTTGTTTATGTGGATAACACAGAAAAAGATTGCTATTACTTTGGATTTATCTGCACAGAAGACTACTGAGTTTGATAAGATATGATTGCATTTTTCAGTTATATAATATATATACTAGATATACTCACATGTCACTAGGAAAATATGTATATATATAATATATATATATATACAGATAGATATACATGCATTAGCAAATGCTACTTTTATCTGTATGTACTTCTTAGACATTTACTGATGGCATAGGCATTTTTGTCAGGGCAATTTTAATTTCTGAGATGTGTGGCCTTTTATTTAACTTTTATCACAAGTGTTAATGTTACAACTGTTTCTCTTTACACTCTTCTATTGTTATTTCAGTGAAATGAAAATGTCCTATATTGTCAATGTCAGAGGGGGTATTAGCCTTCAAGGATCGCCAATAGACACCTCTAGGAGAGTGCTGGCCACAGGCACAGGTGACTGGCGAGTGCATAAAAATGAATGTTATGTGGTAAATGTGTACACATATTTTTGAGACAGTTTGTTTGATAGCACTTTTAACAATTCACTGATTTTTATTCCTTTGTTTGGTACACAAATGTCATTTGCCTGTTGTTTTGGGTGTAGGAGAGTCAGGTTCCATGTCTGTGTTGCGACAACCCAAAATGTTTTTACAGAGGTTTGCTTTGATACTGTTACTCTTTGTTTTGGATCAAATCTTTGTTTGAGTGTAACTGTGATAGGTTACAACCACATAACCCTCTTTATATTTAAATAATTTTAAAGTTTTTTGTTTTTCCAGTGGGTACTATTAAAACACTAATAGTATATGTCCAATCTAAGCAGGACTTTGATGATGTTTGTGATATTTATGGGTAGTATCCTTATATTTTGCTTTATGTCACCTAGGACTATGGCACCTAAGTGTCCCAATCCCTGCAAACCCCCTTCATTGACTCTGAAAACAACATGATTGTATAAGCATTTTGGCAAAATAGTGTCTTTCTGCTTGAAAAAGGCCATGGGGGGTGTGTCTGGAAGAATGCAAATTTAGCAGCAGATAGTGAATAATGTGAACGCTGTTGGGGGATGCAGCAGGGCATATGATCAGGTCCTACATAGGGCCACTAACGACTTTATTGACCAAGAGGAGAGTAGCTGCAGTGGCCTATGGACAGCTGGCTATCATGGGGGTTAGGGCTACTATGGAGCCCCGAACTACACCAAATGAAGAGTTCCTGTCCACTGTCAAGTATCTAGAGTGCTCACTGGAAAGTGCACAACAGCTTGTGATCGATGTTGGTGCTCCTGTTTCAGGGAGTCTAAGTATGTCTCAGGAGGAGCTTCCAGGTAGGCAGAGACACCAGAAGCTGTTGAAGACGGGGGGGGGGGGGGCAAGGAGGGTGAGAGGGGTACTTAGTGATCTGAAAAGGGCATTATTTTAAAACTATTTACTACCACAACATAGGTTCACTTGGAGGTCATTTTAAGCTTAGCCAATTTCCCTTTTGGTGATTGAATTAACATTCTGATTGGTCTTACCTATCCCATGACTGATAACTGTACATTATCACTAATGAGAATAACTGTGATTATACCACAGATAATTTGAGAGGACCCATGTAAGAGATGCAGCATTTAGGAGCTGCCTCTATCCATCAGTGGCATGAGGGGCAATCCTGGAGTACATTTTCTATTACCCATCCTTAGATCCAAGTTGCATTTGAATATGGACAGGGATGAGCTTTGTTTTACTTGAATGGATAGTCTGTTCTGGAACAGTGGCAGCCTCTGTGATATATATCCTTCTCTCCACAACATTCAGTTTAGATACCTGGACATAGTATTTCTGATGCCATTTGACTTGCTGATGTTGAGTAGGTCCATCTGTATTAGTTTGAAGGATGCCTTGTATGCCAGACGCATCACCTCTAAGCACTCTGTAGGATACTGAGTATAGTGATAAATCTTTGAGGTGGTCCATGCAAGACCTACTATTTAGGACTTATATCCATTTAGTAAGGTATCTCTGTGGGTATTCCAATTGTTGCATGGGTCTGGACAGATACATGCCAAAGTGGGCATTATACAAAATGATTGATCTAATGAGGGCTTTGCAAAGGGGGGCAATAACATCTCTAGAGCTAGTCACACTCAATTTGTTTATAAGCTGTGCAATATAGAAAGACTTTCTTATGACTCTGGGCACCTGTTGGTCAAAAGTTAGGTCACTGTGCACACACGTTCCCAAATGCCAAACAACTAGGTCAGTTCTCAGGGGGCATTGCCAATTTGGCAGTTCCCTGGAGTAGATGACTTCCCAAAGGATATGATAATGTATTTCTTGGAGTTTAGTTTCAGTTCATGATTCTGGCACCAGTTATTGTTTGGGACAAACCTTCCTGCATGATGGTTAAGTCATTTGGGAATTCAATAACTTCTCCTAGCTTGCAGTCATCTCAAACTTAGTCAGCCAAAGCCCTTTGGTATTTCCTTTTACTTTTGAGATGTGTATGCCAAACAGAAAAAGTCTCAGCACCGAACCCTGGGGGACTCCATTGGTGACTGGTCTCTTCCCCTATTTTGATCTCCTGCATCCTGTGAGCAAGCATACATGTATGCATTCTTTGATTCACCTTCCTGATTGCATTAACCTGATTGTATTAAATTATATTCCTTGTATAATACAGCGCCACTTGTTAGAATGTGTTTTAAATTTGTAGTTTGGAACAGTCTTCTAGTAAGCAATGAAATGAAATGTATGAGCCAATAATGACAAAACTACCGATTTCAGAAAATTTCATCCATAAAAGGCCACTCAAACTTCTGTCATTACAATCCACCAATATCAGTAAATATGCAAAATCTCTGCATAAGTAAGTCATCTAAATAATTCCACATTAAAGGAATCTGTAACTAATGAAGAGGTTGCTGATAGGAAACAATGTTATATTTCATTGTTTCATCTACAAATAAAGTGCCTGTTGCCCTTGAAGAATAAATTACATATGCTACATTAAAAAAATGATAAGCTAGTAATTTTGCAATGGGGAATGGATGGCAAACTGATAATAAAAACAGTTATTAGGTAACCCCTCCAAAAGAGGACATTCATAGGACTGCAGTATCCACTCCCTTTAAAGTACAACACAGTACAGTATCAGCAATCCATCTGTGTACTGTGGGAGTAGAACCCACAGCCTCCTACATCAAAAGGAAGTATACTACCTGTTGTGCTACTGACAGTAAAAATGACTTAGCATAAGTAGCACTAAACTTCTCTTCCCCTGAAGCTCTCAGCTCCTTGTAAAATCCATTTGACACTCAACTAAATCTCTTAACTTCGCAGCACAAGAAATATGGAAAAAGCCAACATTTATTTTTTTTTTTGGGGGGGGGGGCGCAGAGGCCCAAAACCAGGGACATATTTTAAATATTGCTTGTATAATCTTAGAAAGTTGCTAAAATAAAGTGTTATGTGTTACCATGTGTTTCCTGAAAGATAGGAAGACTGAAACTTAAAGGGCTATCATTCTTTAGTGAATTCAGTTCTCACTGATTTGCCAGAAAGCCACAAATTTTAAGAGGAACAGACCAAAAATATGAGCCAAATATTCTGTGAAAATCTGGAGAGTTGAGAACTATAGACTTAACTTCCTGAATCAGAAGTGGTGGTATGGGCATAAAATTCAGGCTCTTATTTGAGCCTGAGTAGCACTAACTACCAGGTATATCTAACTGAGGCATTTTACACACACACACACGCACACACACACGCACGCACATGCACACGCACACACACACACACACACACACACACACACACACACACACACACACACACACAAGCTCAGTGGCAGCATAACTCCTGTAACACAGAGCAACAAGAGAACAAGAACAGCTAATTTAGTTAGTTTAACTTCCACGAGCGAATCCACGTTAGAGTGAAAACTCCACTTCATTAATTTTTCCCGACAGGTCTTGCAGTTGTAAAAGTGGGAGGGTTCCCCCTCCCCCTGTCTCTATGGTTCTGGAACCCATGTAGATAGGCTTACATATGTCAATCTTTAACTATTTATTGTATAATAAAACATTGAAAGCAATACATAAGTTGATTTAATAATTTTTTGGGAGGATAGGATTAGTTATACAGTGATGCCATTAACAACACATTCTGGTTCATTACACATGGGCTTGGGGTGGACATGTCATCCAAGTTTCAGTTAAATGTATTGTTAATGGACATATAAAGGCCAAAATTTATCCCCCTGTGTTATTGCTATTGTGATGATGGTGTCCGTACATTTCACTTAACTTCTTCCAGGACCATCCTCCCTAGTAAGTGTAGAGTCATCTGCATATAGTAAGCCAAACATTTTTATTTCACTACTGATGAACATTTCACAAAAATATTAATTTATCCATATGTGTGAGGTGGGTGTTAGGACAGTGTGTATTGCTCTACCATCTATGATAGTGGCACCAGTGTTAGTCTGTTAGCATACATTGAACTGTAGTAGTGCAGCAATTAATTTATTTCCTGTGTTTGTTGCTTATTATCACAGGTGATCCTGACAGTGAAAGTGTAGAACTCTTCCCACCTGATGTCAGAGTATCAACAGACTCTGATGATGATGGTGGGAAAACACAGGCACAGTTGGGGATGCAGAGGTTGAATCTGACACTGAGGTAGACTTTTGGCCATCTCCTGTAATTCCATCGGACACAGGGAGTAGGCTTACACAAACCCATTCCAGTGAGCCCTTCAATACTGGACAGGTGGAGGGTGAGATACTTGATCAAAGTAGTGTGGTTACTACAGCATCAGTCCCTCTTGACTCTGGCCATAGCCATAGTGTGGGTGAGGTGCCACGTAGGAGAGTTGTTGGTGGTGCTTGGAGGAGGCCTGCTGTCCACCCTCCACCTGATCGTGGTTTGTCTTTCATTGCCACTTGACATACGTTTAGGGCCATAATGGAGGCACAGGCATGTTCCAGTATGGCCTCCGAGGAAATACCTAGGGTTGTAGATGTGGCACAACCTGACATGCATGACTGCCTCCACCAGGTTGCCATTTCAATGGATCAGATGAATGACATGTTGGAATGGGTGGTGTCTGTCTTGGAATGTTTGCTGGAAGGCGGATGGCATCCACGTGGAAATAGGTCAGCCACATCATCTGAAGTTAGCCGATGTGGCCATGCCCAATCACACTCCCATAATGGCAGTTCTTCCACTGCTCTGTCAGTGATTCAGTTGTCCACATCCAGACATAGCAGGCCATGGGGACATGGTCCTGGGTGTAGACACGAGGAGAGTTCATCCAACAGACATCAGTCACTCTCAGGTAGCAGAAGTGCATCTGACCATGAGCATTGAAGTGCCAGTGCAACTCCTGGCAGAGCGAATTCTTGGGGTCAGAGACAACGACGATGAACTGTCACCTCTACCATGCACTGTTCACACCTGTCCAACATAACAGGACATAGAGCTAGCACAGAGCTTGGCTGTGCTCTTACAGACACTCACACACCAATTTCACTTTGAGTCGCCATACAGGCACATATGCATGGCACTTAACATGGGTCAGTCATTAGCCTTTTTACTCACCCACACGTGAGTGTTGCCTGGCATCAATTTTACTGTATGTATGTGCATAGGATTAAGGTTTTAGTCCCGTAGGTGGTGAATGTGTGTGGTATCCATTGCCTCTTGGCAAGTGTGAGGGCATACCATGCAAGTGTACATCTGTGTACATCCACAGCAGTGGCTGGTTCCCCCTCTGACTCCTCACCTGTCTGTCTCTGTAGTGATCTTGCAAGTGGTGGTGGGATGTTTGGCCCTTCCCCTTGCTGTTCCTGATGAAGCCTTTTTCTGAGGATAATGTTGTGTAGCATGGTACAGATGGTGAATGTTTCAGCACATGTACTGGAATTGTACTGCAGGGCGTCCCCAGATGTATCTAGGCACCAGAACCATGACTTCAGCAGCCCAAACACATGCTGTCTGTAATATTTCTTGTTTGAGCATGTGCCTCATTATAGTGTTCTTCAGTTGATGTGTGTGCATTTCTGATGGGCATCATCAGCTATGGTTCCAGTGCATAACTTGCATCACCCATTAAATGACCCTGTGGGATATCCCCCCTAGTAAACATCTGATACAGCTGACAGTTGTGCCAGATATGTGAGTCATGGTAACCTCCTGGGTTGCGAGCACACACATTCAGGATGATTCCTTCAGCGTTACACATGACCTAGCAGTTAATGGAGTGGTAGCCCTTTCTATTTATGTAGACCGTTCTCTATTCCCTGGGTTTTGCTTTGGTTTCTACATGTGTACAGTCTGTGGCTCCCAAGACATCAGGATAGTGTGCTACAGGGTAGAACTCCTGCACAGTTCTGGCTCTGTCTTCAGATGTACAGGGAAAATATATGTACTCACTGGCATGTTGTAGCAGAGCATTCAGGAATTGATGGAGGATCCTAGATGCTGATGACTGTGAGGACCCCCTCCCCCTACATGTCCTCTGTTCGTCTCTGGAAGAGCTACACATGTCTTAGTATCGAATGAGATTGGTTCCCCTCAGTTTGCCTTTGCTCTCAGTTGAGGATGACAGAGGTTGCAGAGTTCCTATAGTGTGTCTCTATCCACCCTGTAGCTCTCTACAGTTTCCACCTCATGCAGATTGCAAAATGTTAAATGACGTCTAAACAGCCTTCTCCTTCTTGTCTGTAGTCTGTTAGCAGCAGCAACATAGACATGGGCCTGTTGTGCAAAGTATCCCCTAACATTCTTTCCATGTTGACTAGTTTCTGTGGCTGTACTCCAGTAGGTTTTGGAATTCATAAGGAAAACCAGCACTAAGTCTATATGGTTGCTTTGCAGCTTGTTGAATAGCTTCTCCATCTTGAATTTGTTGATTAGCATGCAGTTTAGCTGCCTATGTTGTAATTAGCATGTCACAATGTTTACCATGTTTATGGCATGTAGAAACACTTACTGAATACAAAATGGTATGCCGTAGCACTACACACACACACACACACACACACACACACACACACACACACACACACACACACACACACACACACACACACAGTTTTAGGGGCCCATGTAAGGTTTATTGAATCTGCACCCATGCCTTCATCAAACCCAGACCATTCAGATAAGCTAGGAAAGTAGCTAGAATGTAAGGGGAAAGAAGATGACACTGTTAAGCATGGTAGCCTTTAAGGTGTTTAACTACCAGGGCTTTATGTGGATGTTTGTGTTGAAGTGTATGTATACTTTAGATAAATTCATTGAATTGTTACCTAATCAGAAAAAACAGTCTTTGTCAAGCATGTTTTGTGCAATGTTCCTCAAGTGTCTAAACATGCTTTAAAGAGTGCCTTGGAAGGGGAAAATATTGTTTCTAGAAATGCAGTGACATCTGTGGTGAGAAGGAGATATGCCTAGTTGCACAGTCAAAACTTTTCTGATGGATTAAAAATGAGATTATAAATACCCCACTTGATTCTGATTGTGTGTTTGGTATAGCAGCTAATCTAAAACACTGGGATGATACAGGTAAACTGATGCAAGGGGTGTCTAAAATGTTCCCTATTCCCAAGTTTCCCTTCATTAAGCAGGATAGTTTTCAGTGGCACAACAAACAGAAGTCCCAATCAAACAAAAGTCAAAGAACCTAAAATAAATGGCTGGATAAGAACTCCACAAACCCAACAAGAGAGGTTCCTTTCCCATAAAGGATAACCTCCATTCCAAACTATGACTATGCTGAGGTGTAGCACCCATCTTTCACAAGTCCCCCTCTGGGTGTCCTCTCTCAAAAGGTAGCTCTCAACAAGGTAGCTTGGCCATTATTAGTTTCTGACAAACGAATATTCAACATTGTTTGCAGAGGTTACAGGTAGCAGTGTAAGGAACATCCTTCTCAGTTCAAGGAGGTGGCCCCTCACCTCTCCCATGGACCAGACCTTGTTATTCCCTCCTATAGTCCAGTAAATGCTGGACTCAGGGGGTAATAGAACTGGTCCCACCTTTGAAAAAGAATGAAGGTTTCTAATACAGAATTTTCCAGATTCCCAAAAAAGAGCTGTTGTGGAGACCAGTGTTGGACTTATTCTTTCTGAATATCTTTGTCAAAGTCCCCAGTTTCAAGATACTCACCTGCATACAGTGCTTCCTCTTTTGCCAGACTGCTGCTTCATAGTGACCCTGGACTTGAAGGATGCATATCACAATATTCCCCTTGCTCATCACTTCAGGAGATAGCTGAGATTTGCTGTGTCTGGTTTGCACAGTTCTCTGCATTCTCCTTTGTGAAATCCACTCAGCCTTGAGTGTTTACCAATGCCTTGCTCTGGTAATGATGTAATTCTGGAATCTTGGCATTCATATCTTCTTTATTTGGATGACTTTCTGATCTGTTCAGTGTCTGCATACAAGTGTTTAGAATCACTAGAGAAAATCTTGACCTTATTCTTCCACCTAGGTTTCAACTTCAGTCTTCAGAAGTCATGCCTGAACCCCTCGCAAAGACTCGTCTTCCTGGGGTACTTAACCAAATTCAATAAAATATGTCCTTTCTTTTCAAAGACAAGGTCCTGTCTTACTAGATGTGGTTTCAGGAATTCTCCAGGAGGACATTCATCTCAGCAAGAGAATTACTAAAAATTCTCAGACTTATAGCATCCATGATTCTCATGATACTGCTGGCCCATCTCCACATGATGAAAATTCAGTGGTATGTCCTGAATTGTTAGACCCAGCACCTATATTCCCTGGAATGTCAGTTACTAGTGCTGCACTTCATCAGACAAGAGTTACAGTGGTGAGGAGTACAGGTGAGTATCAATCTAGGACTTCCGTTCTTCCCTCTTGTTCAGGTGCAAAGTCAGAGGAATCTGTCTGGACATATTTCAGATGCAGTATGTCCAGACAGATTCCTCTGACTTTGCTTGGAGAACTGTGTCAAATGAGTACAAGTGCATGCCACGTGGAGGCCAAAGGAGTCATAGAAGCATCTCACTGTCAAGGGAATGTTGGCAGTGATCCACTCCTTGATAGTCCTTCGCCCACCTAATGACTTCTGTTCCTCTTCTGATGGTTATGGACAGCAACACAGTGATCTTGTGACTCAAGAACCAAGGGAGTACAAGGTCTTAGTCTCTGTGCAGGTTGGCAATAATGGCCTAGGAGCTGGTTTTACAGCATTTTCTGACTGTTTAGGCATCATACATCCTGTCAGAGCAAAATATCATGGTAGACAAACTAGTAGATCCTAAGCAGATTTGCACCAGTTCCAGGATCTAGTCCAGATGTAGAGAGTGCCTCAAATAGATCTGTTTGCTACCTTTCAAAATACGCAGCAGGAAAAATTCTGTTCTAGACATCCTTGCAGCCATGGCTGGAGGGCAGACATATTTTCGTTCCCTTGGACCTCAATGTTTCTGTATGCATTTCCACCCTTTCCAGTGATTCACAAGGTAAAGGTTCATAAAGAAATGCCAAAAATAATTGTCGATCCCCTATTGGCCCTGTCAGTTTTGGTTTTCCCTTCTAATGGTATTGCCCAAAGGCAATTATCACAGACTTCCTCACACTCTAGATCTGCTCATACAATCTCGAGATGACTGGGGCACCCCAGTTTGCAGCAACTATGCCTAACAGCCTAGATGATTCAGTTTTTATTACATTTAGGTACTTGATCTGATGTTGTAATTTTCGTTCATTCCTCAATGTAAGAGTCTCGGATCTGTCCTTGGAATCAGCTCAGCTGCATTTACTTAGACTCTTGGCTCTGAGTCTCAAGCTCTCCCTTTACCCATAATGACTCAGAACCCTGTAATATCCCATATCTCATTTGCCACTTCTATGCTTCAGATGTGGATCACTCTCTCTCTCGTGTTTTTGGATTGTTGTTTTGACTCTATTTGTGAGTTAAAGTAGAAAACAAATTTATATTTTATATATTTATTTATTTATTTAACATTATTAACATTTAACATTATTAACATGTAACATATTTCTTCTGAATGTTTCACCCTTCCTCCCTTTTCTGTTATCGAATATTCTCTGCATTAGGTTTTCCAAGTCCTTTTTCCTACCCATTGTTTTCGGGTACTCTCATTACAGTTAACGTTGTTGGTAAATCTTTCTTCTTTCCTTTCCTTCTGAAAAATTTTCCTATCCATACATAGGGTGTTTCTTATATGCCATTGCTGGTATTTTTTTCTTCATACTTCTATTTTTAGCAGAAAAAAAATCTTTCTTACTGATTTTCTACCTTCTTGGTGATATGGCTGAAAAGCGAACAGGTTTTAAAAAGTGCACTTCCTGTGAGCACGATACCCAATTCTGATGCTCACAGAGTGTGTATATTGCTTACGAATGGCCCACCTTGAAACCTTCTGCCAGATTTGCGCTGGTTTAAATTCTTGGGCCTTACGTGATTATCACAATAAACTGGGGTTAAAAAAGGTTGCTGCTTGCATCTGCTTCTTCCACTACTGCTTCTGTTTCAGTGGATCAAACCCCCACTAAGAAACAGAAATCCTCTTCAGAGTCCAGGGAGCACAGAAAACACTCTCCTGCCCAATCTCCAGAACCTGCTCCAGTCTGAGAGCCACCTGCTAAGTTACCTAAAAGATCTGATCTGACATCTTTGGATCCAACATAGGGGACACTCAAATCTCTTCAGTCTTGAAGAGCCTATTTCCCCATGGCTCTGATCACTCTTTTTACAAAAAAATTCAAAGAGAATGTTATATGCCTCTTCTTTGCCGTCCTCTATCAGGTCCTCCCAGAGTCTTCCTGAGGCAGATGTGGACAGATTGATGAGGAAGTTTCTCAGGGCTTAGATTCAGATGGGGGTATTACCAGTTCCATCTCTCACTGGATCTGTGAGCCTCCAGCCTGTATTTCAGCCAGTTGTCACTCCTTCTTTGATCCATCCAGTTATTTTGGAGCCCTCAGATCTGATAATTCTGAGAACTGATGTGTCAGATCTGAACACAGCTAGGACTTCGACTCTGACTGCATCCCTGACTCATTTGGTGATGATCCCAATAGAGCAGGATGAGTCAATGAGCCGAAGCTTTTGTGCCAGATCTGAGGAGATGGTTTAGACTACAAAGTTTTCAGAGCTGTCACTCCCTGTCAGTGCTTCAGTGCTGGATAGCTTGAGTCTGAATCCTCCATCATAGCAGGAGCTCGGCCAAGGTCAGGGAACAATATCACCTGGAGCTTCAGCTCCAGTGAGGCCAGCAGTGGCTTCTTCTGGTCCTTCTGCTCATGTCTGTTTGGATCCTACCACCTTACCGCCTTCGGATCTGACTTCAGAGCCTCATCAACTTATCTCACAGGGACAGCCAACCCTTCAGTCTGTTTGTGACATGTCCATGAGGTTAATCTCTCTTGCAGTGGAAGGTTCCACACAGACAGTAGATTCAGGCATAGCCATCAAGAGGCATGCCCTGATGCACTTATATGACTTTGTGGAGTTCTTCAAGTCTTCTTTCATCAAAGCTCCCTTTGATGGATCTTCTGTGATTGACACTATAGTAAATGAAATGCTCTCCTGTAGTGAGCAAGACGGAAAGATGTTGTCTGCCATGGGAATACATTTTTTCTACCCCACAGAGATCCTTTTCCAGGAATCATCACTTATGGCAGAGGAGGCCCACAGAACCAAGGTTTTTGAGATACCTTCTCAGGTAAACCCTTCCAGCACTCCTGAAGAGTTGCTCAACTGTTCTTCCCTGGATGCATTCGGGGGGTGCTTGACTTTGCACCCAGAAACCTGTGTATCAATCACAAAAGACACGACTGCAAAAAGTTATATTCAGAGGCTCTTTCTTTCCTTTTTTGCAAACCCCACCAACCCAACAGAAGAGGCTGCCTGACGTTCCACCCAGTCAACTGGAGTTAGCAGCTTTAAAAATTCAAAAGCTGCTAGACAAAAGAGTCATCTAAGAGGACCCACCAGACCAGAGAGGATTCAGAATTTACTCAAGGTTCTTTTTAGCACCAAAGAAAACAGAGGACCTGAGACCCATTCTGGAACTCCAAGTTCCAGGTGGTCATGGTTCAGTCCATTCTACCTTTTCTACAGAATGATGATTGGATGTGTTCTATTGATCTTCAGCATGCATACTGTCATATCAAAGTGAACAGACACTCCCAGAGATTTCTGTGCTGTCAGCTGGGGTCCCGTTATTACTAGTTCAGACCTCTGCCTTTTGGTCTCACCATAGCTCTCAGGATGTTCACTAAATGCATGGCAGTGGTAGCCACCTGAGACTGCATGGATTCAGAGTGTTTCCTTACCTGGATGACTGGCTCCTCACCGCCCCAACCAGGCATCTCCTCAAGAAGGCAAGTAACTACTTACTCCAATTATGCCAGTCTTTATAAATCACGGTCAATTGCACCAAGTCCCACCTACAACCCGTGCAAATCTTGGAGTTTATCAAAACTCACTTGGACACCACCCATCAATTGGCCTTCCTTCCATCAAACAGAGTACAGTCTATAAGACTGTAGGTGAGATAGATTCTTTCACACCCTTCTCCTCAGCAAAACAAGTTCTTCAGGCTTTAGGATCAATGGCGGCGGCTATTACCTTAGTCCCAATGGCTCAATTCCATATGCGTGTTCTTCAGTATACTCTAGCTGTTCAGTGGTCATTTTCTCTACAGCCTCTATCTTATCCAATAAAACTTTCTCAGATTTGCAAGCATTCTCTGCGCTGCTGGGTACAGTCCAGTGAATTTTGTCAGGGACGCTCCTTTGTATTTCCAACCCTGATAGCTACAGTGACCAAGGATGCCTCCCAAATGGGGTTAAGGGGGAGTTTCTTTGGACAGATGGTCCAAGGCATGTGGTCCTCAGATGAGACCAATCTGCATATCAATGTCCTGGAGATGAGGGTGATCCATCCAGCATTGCAGACCTTTCAAGACTCTTCCTCTGGGGATGATTGCTGTCTAAAGAGACAACATGTTAGTTGTTTGGTACATCAATAAATAGAGGGAAACAATACTTATCCCCTTTTTCAAGAGGCAATAAGAGTGTGGTAGTGTGCAATCTCCTCCAGCTGCTTACTTATGGCAATGCACATACTGGGGAAATCCAACATGCTAGCAGACAAACTCAGCAAGTCCAGTCTGATGCCTCACAAGTCATCGCTCAATCAGCCAGTGGCAGAGTGGATTTTGATTTTGAGTTTGATGGAGTCAACCTTGCTGCAATCTGTTCACCTCTCCCAACAATAACAAGTACAGCAGGTTCTTTGCCCTGATTCCCCCCTAGGGGGAGTCACTGAGAAATGCTCCTAGTCCATGTTTGACCTTCTCGTCTCCTTTACACTTATCCCCCTTACCTCTAATCCCCAAATTTGTAAAAAAAGCACTTCAGTTGAACAGTAAGGTTGTCCTCGTTGCCCCCTTTTGGCCTCATCAAATATGGTTTCCCTTCCTGTTGTCTCACCTTCAACATTCACCTTGGATTCTAGAACCCAATCCAGATATAATATCTTACCCCTCGGGATGACATATTCAAACATTACAGGCCTCAAGTTGACCGCATGGATGTTCTTCATTCCACATTGCTGCAGTCCTAACTATTGGGTAGTCCGCTGTCCAGTCGGCCCGAATACCAAAGTATATGGCTGACGTCGGTCATGGCGCATTAGACTGATGTCAGTACGTCAGGGTACTAATGCGCATGACCGACGTCATATCCTCAGTCTTTTTTGCCGCATGGTCCGATGCAGAAGCAATTTTGCGAGTGCAGGTTGGCGTTCTGAAAGTGTCTGAAGTCAGAGTTTCAGACCGAATCAAAGTTGGCTAAGTACCCGTTGGGGAATATTTTGGTTTTTTCTTGCCTCAGTATTTAACCGGATGTCAGAAAAAGTGAATAACTGTATTTCTTGTGGGAAACAGATACCTCATAGGGATTACCATACTTTGTGTATACCTTGTTTAGGGCCTGAGCACGACGTTGTTGGATGCCGCTCTTGTGCTAGATTTAACAAACGCACTATTAAGAGAAGGTTAGACTGTGCCAGGTTAGTGTTTGGGAAGCGTTGTAATTATAAAATGCCGTCGGATGCTCCGGCCGCTTCGCTAAAAACGCAAAGATAAAGCAGCAAAGCCTAGGGTGGAGGAACCGACAGTCCCAGACGTCGGTTCTTTGGAAGGCTCAGTGGAGCCGGAGGTTTTGCCAGGTGTCTCTTTGGAGTCTCAGGGAGAGACTTTACTGTTACAGGATGTATCCTCTCAGGAAGTAGGCCAGGCTGAGGGGGCTTCTCAGGTGGCTGTTCTTCCCTCTCTTCCTAAGGTGGTTAGAGCCTCCCCTTCAGTTTCCAAGGCTTCTTTGAGGGGCAGGCCAAGTTCAGCTTCTGTGGAGGTTTCTCCTAGTGCTTCAGGATCTTTGCCTAAGAAACATATGCTTAAAATGGCAGAGGATTTAATTACTATGATTAGGGGTTCTATGCCCCCTCCTGATAAGAGGCCTAGGGTGGAACCTGAGTTTGAGAGTTTTGAGCAATGCTCTGAGGCTTCGGAGTCTTCGGCTGAAGACTTGCAGGAGTACCCTCCTTATTCTGATTCTGATGTGGATGATTCTACTCCTTCTGCTTCTCCTCCTGAGGATTTTTCATTTTCAGAGACTCTGCATTCCATGAGGGAGCATTTTAAATGGGAAGGTCAAGATTTCTCTGATTCCAGGAAAAGGCTTAGGGAATTCTTGTTTTTACCCCAGCATAGGCCTTTAGCTATACCTCCTGTTTTGAATGTGGTGGAAGATGTGTTTGCAGAGGCTTCCCTGAATCCTGATTCTTTGCCTCCTGCCCCAGTTAAACCGGATAGGTATTATAGGGTGCCTGAAGCTCATAAGTATCTTTTAAGAGTCCTAGGGCAGACCCAGAAACTGTCTCTCAGGGGCCTAAAGGTGTGAAGGCCTCAGTTGTTAAAAATCCTGTCCCTCCTGATAAAGAGGCAAGGGCTTTGGATAGATGGGGAAAGAAAGTGTATACTTCTTCCACTTTAGCCATGAGGGCGTTGAATTGTCAGTTTCACATGTTAAAATATCAGAATTATCTTCTTTCACAATTGAAATCTAAGGTGGATGCTCTGGCTGAAGGTATTGAGTGTAAAGAGTTGCAGGATTTAGTTCATGTGTCTGAACAGGTGGGTAAACATTCCTTGCAGTGTGGTTTTGATGCTGTGCAGGCCTCCTCCAGGGTGGCTGCCACTGGTTCTGTTCTTCGTAGGCACGCCTGGCTGAGAGATCAGAATTTAGCTGAGCATGTTAAGACAAGGATTTTGGATGCTCCTTTACAGTCTGATGTGTTGTTTGGTTCGCCTGTGGAAGCAGTTTTGAAGAAAATGGAGGACAAGGCTAAGTCTATGCAAACTGTTAAAGATTTTTTGCAGGTGCAGCCTCCGAAGTTTAGTAGAAATTGGCCTACTAAGGGATGGACTTATCCTGCTTATGATTCCCAGTCTAGGAGTAGGTCTAGACGTGGTAGGGGCAGAGCTCAGGGTTCTTTTAGGCCTAGGACTGGGAGTTCCCCTGCTCAGACTTCTGGTGAGGGCAGGGGTCAGTCCTTTCGTAAGCAGACCCAATGACCTGCCTTTTCAGCTGCCAGTACGTTCTCGCCTGGCAGCACCTTTGGGAGGAAGGCTGTCTCTTTTCAAAGAAAATTGGGATTTAATTACCCAAGACAGATGGGTTCTGGATATTATTCACCACGGTTACAGGTTTTATTTCCATACCTTGCCTCCTTTCAAAGGCATGCCAGACATTCCTCCTCTTCAAAGAACAGAGGCTCACAAGCAAATTTCTCTGTTGCTCCAAATAGGGGCCATTCAGTCAGTTCCTGTGCCGGAAAGGGGCCTAGGATTTTATTCTCGCCTGTTCCTAGTATCAAAGAAGGGGAACACGTGGAGACCAATTCTGGATTTATCTATCCTCAACACTTATCTGGACATTCCCAAGTTCAAAATGTTGACGTTACAACAGCTTTTACCTCTGCTGGGCAAAGATCACTGGATGGTAACTTTAGATCTCAAGGAAGCTTACCTTCATGTGCCAATAAGACTAAGTTGCAGGAAGTATCTGCGTTTTTGAGCTGGAAATTCTCATTATCAGTTCTCTGCATTGCCCTTTGGCTTATCTACTGCGCCCAGAGTATTCACAAAGGTTCTGGCTCCAGTGATAGCTTACTTCAGGCTAAAAGGAATCCAAATCTATCCTTACTTGGACGACTGCCTGATTCTGGCTCAAGAAAAGAAGATCTTCTACAGCATCTGGAATATGTCATAGCAGTGCTAAGATGCCTAGGGTATTCTGTGAATGAAATAAAGTCCAGTCTAGTACCCTCTCAAGACATGTGCTTTCTGGGTGTGAGACTGAATACAGCAGCCCAGATGGCCTTTTTAACCCCGGACAAACAAAAGAATCTTTCCAGTTACTTCCATCATCTATCTCTTCAGTCCGGGCTGACTGCAAGGACAGTCCTTCAAGCCTTAGGGTTCATGGCATCTTGTATTCTGGTGCTTCCCAATGCCAAACTGCATATGAGGAAGCTACAATGGTATCTCAAAAATCTGTGGACACAGCACTGCCAGGATTTGGACACTGTCATTCAAATAATACCTTGCATTCAAAAGGAATTTTTGTGGTGGGCTCAGGAATGTCACCTAAACAAGGGACTCTCTGTGACCCGGCCAGAGGCAAGTCAGATTCTAATGACAGATGCCTCAGATATTGCTTGGGAGCTCATCTAAATGGAAAGTGGATACAAGACAAGTGGCCTGCCAGACTACAGCATCTACATATCAACATGAAAGAGATGTTAGCAGTTCAGTTTGCATTAATTGCTTTCAAGGAGTTACTTCTTCCAGGGCAGGTGTTGATTCTAACAGACAACACAACTGTCATGTGGTACATCAACAAACAAGGGGGAACACATTCTTACCCATTGTGCAGACAAGCAATGATTTTATGGGAGACTGCGCTCAGTCTGCAACTAACTCTTCAGGCAAGGTTTCTGCCAGGAGCACGGAACTCCTTAGCAGATGTATTAAGCAGGCAAATCATGGATCCCCACGAGTGGAAACTGGATCTTCATGTATTTCAAAAATTGACAGTGTCATGGGGAACTCCAGACATAGATCTGTTCGCTTCTCCACTAAACCACCAGCTGCCAAAGTTTTGCACGAAGGGATTTCATCACACAGCTTGGAAAGTGGATGCTCTTTCTTTCAGTTGGAAAAATCTTCATGTGTATGCCTTTCCACCTCTGCCTCTTCTTCCAAAGGTGCTTCTAAAGGTCAGACAAGACAAGCCAAGGATGATTTTAATAGCTCCAGATTGGCCTCGGCAGCACTGGTACCCATTACTGAGGAGTCTGGTAAGGAAGCCTCCATGGCCTTTACCCTTGATTCCACACCTGTTGTCTCAGAGGGACGGTCATCTGCTCAATGTCAAGCTTCACTCTCTACATCTAACAGCCTGGCATATTCTGTTTTGAAAGATAGCAGGTCTCAGCTTCCTCAACAAGTTTTAAATGTGATTATGGAAGCCAGAAGACCTAGTACAAGGAAAGTGTACGCAGAAAAATGGAAGAGATTTTTGTTTTGGAGTGCAGTAAACAATTTGGAGATTACTGAGCCAAATTTGAGTGTGGCTCTTCAATATCTTACTGAGTTACTGGACAAAGGTTTGTCTTTCTCTTACATTAAGATTCATGCTGCAGCAATTTCAGCTCACTATGATTGTGACCCACCATTGTTTTCGCATCCTTTGTTCAAGCAATTTCTTAGAGGGGCAAAGAATATAAGACCCCCACGTAGAGCTCCTACTCCTGCTTGGGATCTCAATTTTGTGTTGGAGAAACTTACTCTACAACCTTTTGAGCCTGCGGCTACTGCTGAATTGAAATACTTGTCATGGAAGACTGCTTTTTTGTTGGCCATTACTTCTGCAAGAAGGGTTTCTGAGTTGCAGGCCCTTATGGCAGTGGAGCCTTTTGATTTTTCATAATGATCGGGTATCTTTACGCACTAATCCTTCCTTTATGCCTAAGGTGGTTTCTAGTGTGGCTTTAAACCAAACTATTCATTTGCCTACCTTTTATGCAGATCCCCAAAATAAAGGGGAAAAGATTTTGCACACTTTAGATGTACACAGGCTATTGCGTTATTATTTGAGCAGGACTAAGGATTTTAGGCAGTCTCAGCAGTTGTTTGTTTCTTTTGCTTTGAGTTCAAAGGGCAAGCCTGTGTCAAAACAAACTATTTCTAGGTGGATTGGGTGTTGCATTACTTTTTGTTATTCCCATCATGGCAAGGAGATTCCAGCTGGGATTAGGCCTCATTCCACTAGGGCTACTGCCACTTCCACAGCATTTCTAAGGGGGGTGGCAACTAAGGATATTTTGGAGGCAGCTACTTGGAGTTCAGTGCATACTTTCTCTAAGCATTATCACCTTCCTCTCTACTCTAAGTCTAGGGCTGGTTTTGCCACAGCTATTTTGCAAGGCATGTTGTCAGTTCCTGCTTCCTTATGATTTGCCAGCCTCCCTTACCTCTGCTTTGGGATTCTACCCAATAGTTAGGACTGCAGCAATGTGGAATGAAGAACATAGTACAGTTTTGTACCTACCATAAATGTAGATGTTCGAGGATCCACATTGCTGCAGTCCAATTTACCCTCCCTCCTTCCCCTCTGTGTTTAGGGGTGGTTGTGTAGGTGAGGTTATATTCTGCTGATTGTGTATATATTGTATATATATATTTTTTGGTGCAGGTATTTTGGGAGTTTTTGGCCTTATCTTTTCAGGGTCTTCTGACATCTGGGGCAAGAAAAGACTGAGGATATGACGTCGGTCATGCGCATTAGTACCCTGACGTACTGACGTCAGTCTAATGCGCCCTGACCGACGTCAGCCATATACTTTGGTATTCGGGCCGACTGGACAGCGGACTACCCAATAGTTAGGACTGCAGCAATGTGAATCCTCGAACATCTACATTTATGGTAGGTACAAAACTGTACTTTTCTCTATTTCCATTAATTGTTAGACAGCCCAGGCTTTCCTACCCAGTTTGCCAGATACTGCCATCATACCAAAAATACCCCACTAGAAAAATTTACAAGAGTAAGTGGAAAACATTTTCTTATTGGGCCTGCCAGAGATACTTGGATCCTTTTACTGCACCTGTTTCTGTTCTCCTACATTTTCTTCTTTCATGTTTTCAAGATGGGGCAAGTTTTTCCACTACCAAAATTCAATTAGCAGCAATTTTGAATTATCATACTGGTGATAATACTTACCTCTCTAGCATCTTCTAAACTGTGCAAAACTTTCCTTAAAGGTACCATCTGATATTGTCAATTTTCGTTCTATTCTCAACAGATGGGTTTGAAACCAGTCCCTTGGATCTGATTCAGCTGTTGCTAAAGTTCGTGGCTACCAAGAACTCTCGAGCTCTTCCCTTACCCAAAATGCACCAACCCCAATTACCTCCAGATCTTCTTTGTCGCTTTCAGTGAAAGACGTGGTTGCCAACAATCTCAATTTTTTTTGTCAGGTAAGTGTTATTAGTATTTCTTCAGTATCTTATTCTGTTTTATTTTTGGTTATATAGATTCTCCCTTACCTATCACACTAGTTGATATCCTTCTGCTTTCCAGTACTTGTGTATCGCTGAATACTATTCTAAGTATATTTTTGTAATTCTACAGATTGGTATAGTCCTTAATACCGTTGTTGGTATTTTCCTTTCTCTCTCTCTTTTTTGCTCAATGTTATCTTATTTTTAAAAAATGTTTGAAGTAGTGTTAACTTTAAAGTGTTTTCCTTCTCTAATTTTGTTGTACGGTATGGTGGATAAAGCTCCACAGGGATTTAAGAAGTGTACTAAGTGTGGGCATAAGCTGCAATTTTTAGATGCCCACACACTGTGTGTCTACTATTTAGGGCTGCTTCACTTACAGAAAAATTGTTCAATCTACTACAGGTTTAATGCTAAAGTGTTAGTAGAATGCAAAAACAAAATTATCCTCAAAGGCATTTTGTCATCTGCCTTTGGAGAGGCTACACAGGGAGATAAATCTCCTTAAACCAAGACACAAGCAAAACCTTCTAAAACAATGTCTCTGGGGGATTCTTCATCTTCATCTGCTTTAGATCCTCAAAGAAAAGACCTCATAAGGATCTGACCTCAACCTTCGATCTGAAGAAACCAAAGATATCTGATCCATCTACTTCGGATCTGAGCAAATCAAAATTACCAGAGCCAACCATTTCAGCCCAGACACAATCCAAGTCAGATCCAACAGCTAGTGGACCTTCTTCAGTAAGTGGTTTACCAAGGACTTGGTATTCATAGTCACATGATCCAGTATCCTTTAGGGTACTCTCCCCTTTTCTTTAAAGACCTAGGTCTTCTTCGCTGCTTTTCCCTTGTTCTTCCAGGAGTCTCACAGAAGAGGATGTGGAGAGGATGGAGAGGAAGATTCTCTTGGCACAGGGACAGATGGGTGTTCCTTCGGCTCCTAGCCCTCTGGGTAAGGAAGTCCATTTTTCTACTACACCCCCCAATACAAATGCCTCCTCTGACTCCCTCAGTGGTTTTGGAGTCCCTGGATCCTAGCCATCTGGATCTGTCTGGCTCAGATCCGAGGATTGCCTTATCCTCGGAACTGAAATTTTATCTGAGTGCTCTGATCCAGTTAGATCCTGAGAGCTCATGGAGCCATAGCTTCTCTGTTGGATCTGAGATGTTGCAGTTGACTCCAAAGCTTTCAGAGCCATCTCTGTGCCTCAGAGCCTTGGCACTGGATAGCTCAGCTCAGACTTCCACCTCAGACTTTTTTTTCCCTCAGAGTGGGAGAAGACCCAGGTCCAAAAGCTGGCCTTTTTGGATCTGAGCTCTTCCCTTTTTCTGGGGTGATTTGCCTTTGAGGCTGAGAAGAGAGTTTTCTGTGTTTCGGCAGGATGGATGGATCCACCCCCCCTGGGATCCAAAATCTACAAGCTTGATGTTCGTCTGCTCAGAGCCTCACATACTTTCTCCACAGGGACAGCTTGTACCAAGACCCCAGGCTTCCACACAATGAATCTTGATTTCTACTTCTGATAATTCCCCAGACCAACCCACTGAGGAGATTCCTAAGAAGAAGATGTACATGCGGAAGCACCTAGTCTCACCAGAGGAGCCTATAACAAAAGATACAGATTTTGATGAAGGTGAAAGATCCCCATGGTCACCTCCTGAAGCTGTTTAATTTTGAGACATCCTAGAAATCCTTAAGCAGAGAGGTGACTGAGCATCCAGCAACCCTTCCCCAAGGAATCTGTATTCCTGGAGGATTTTGGTAATGGACCATCTACCTCCTGGATGACTCCACCCATCAATGAGCTCATTGAGTTTATCTCTCAGCAGGTATGGAAGGAGTCTAACACCATTGAGCCCATACCCTGGAGACCAGATAAGATTATAGCACCACCTGTGGGGAGACAGTTTTGGGGAAAAGGGGTGCCTGTTAATGCCATGGTCATAAATGGTCACAGAAAAGGAACTTGCCAAGGAAAGTTCCACTGTCCATTCCCAACAGGGAGTCTCAGGCAATGAACAGATTTAGTAAGTATGTGTATGCTTCAATGACCTGCATTTTAAGGTCACTGAATTATTTGGCACATTTCGCAAGACTTCAGAGGGATTTGATTAAGAAGTTGTCAAATACCCTTTCAGTATCTGTCTCTGTAGAAGTTCAGTCATTTATGGCTTCTCTGTTGATTACCCTGCAATCTATTTGTAGTTCTTCTATGAGGTTAATTTCATACGTAGCCTAATGAACCTTAAGGGTAGTGGGTATGGGCATTTCCATTAGCAGGAATGGCTGGATGCACTTATGTGATTTTGCTAAACCCTTTAGGTCATCATTTATTAATTCCCCCTTTGATGACACATCTCTGTTTAGCCCCAAAGTTAAGGACACCCTATTCAGGTATGAAAGGGATGGAAAGAACCTGTCTGCCATGGGCATATGTTTTTCGACCTCTCAAATACCCATTTCTAGGAATCAACAACTTGATTATAAGATGTGAGTCAAGATGTCTCAGGGTCCATACCAGGACACACCTGGAGGTAGTTTCCCCAGAGTCAGAGGAGGAGGGAACTCGAATGGACAAGGACACCCCCACAGCAGAGATGACCTGCAAAACCAGGGCTCCAGAGACTCTTTATCTGACAGACCTAACCAGCGCTCCTGATAGGAGTCCCGATCATCCACCTCTGGATGCAATTGGAGGTCGATTATTTCTGCAATCTATTTTTAATTCTTCCATGAGGTTAGTTTCATACATAGCCTAAGGAACCTCAAGCGTAGTGGGTACAGGCATTTCCATTAGCAGGAATTCCTGGATGCACTTATGTGATTTTGCGGAGCCCTTCAGGTTTTTGGTTTTAGGTAAATTTCTATTGTTATTTCTTACAGATTTCTCTCTCTTTTTCTCTTTACTTGATCCTCTGCTCTTTAGTTTAATACTTTATCTCTCTTTTTTTCATACACGTTAGTGTAATTCTAAATATCATTGCTGATATTCTCTCCCTGTACACCTTGGTGTATTTCAGTAGCTATCATTATGATAGTTTTTTGCCCCTTTCCTTTCTTTCTCCTAAATTAAAAAAAATAAAAAAATAATAAAATAATAAAACTTTCTTTCTTCTCCCTCTCTTTTAAAATTTTCTGTGTTAGTGTCCTTTTTCCAACCATAATTTTTTAACATGGCTGAGAAAAGTAAAGGCCCTTCTGGTTTTAAAAAAATGCAAGAACTGCGACCACAAAATCCCATATTCTGACTTTCACAGCCTTTGCGTTTATTGTTTGGGTCACTTACAAGAGGACTGCAGCATTTGCCATGGGTTCACTCATATAGCCCTTGTTGAGAGATGAAGCAAACTTATTTTAAAGGGTCAAATCGAGAAAAAGAAGTGAATTCCGCTAAAGAACGCTCAGCAGAACCAAAACAATGTAAATATTGGAACAGCGTTCCACCACAAGTATTAGTATTTCATCTGAGTATTCAAAACTTGCTAAACAACCAAAATGGCGAAAAGACATCTTCAAAACAACAGCTTCAATAACAGGCTTTTACCATGTTGAATCCACAATATATGAAATATAGAGCTTTGCTGTTGTATGAGTCAAGTGGCGTTGTAATTCCACAGCTTTAAAACACGTGGATGTCATAAAAACAGAAAAAAAAACATAAAAGTGAAGAACCATTCTGATGTAAACAATGGACAAGCGCTTTCAGCTTTTTCAAGCCTTCTTCAGATCCAAGTAGGTAAACTGGGTTCAGTGTTTAAAAGTTGGTAGCATCCAGTGAAACAACCTCAGTGAATGATGAATGTTAACCAATCAAGTTAGTCCATTGGTACACACCTCCATAGCTTGAAGTTAAAACTCTTTATTTAAAACGCTTTGTTTAAAACAACATGACAGTTTGACGTTTCTAAGACAGACTCAGACATATTTTCAGAAGGAATATTAGTAAAATCTTTTCAGTAGGTTCTAGTTAAAAGAACAAGCTCTGCATAAAAGCCAAGATTTGAGAGAAAAAGGTGAAAAATAAAAATAAAAATAAAGATGGTCATTTAGGGCACTTCTTTTCATTTCATTTCAACAGTTTCTTTGAGACATCAGAGCCTAAGTCAGTATACCTAAGGTTTCTGGCAATGAAAACAGGTTATAAGTGAGCATAGCTCATTACTCGTCTATTTTTAAGAAAAGGTTTTAAGAGAACACAGCCATTAAGGCCAGGGGGGTTATCTGCCCTCAGCCGCATTATCCATTTGGCTACCTCTCTCTCTCAGTCAGATTGGTCAGGTCTCCTTCTCTGGAAATAAAATGTATCTTTGAAATGACCATTAAAATAAACCTATGTCTCTCATGCTCACGTAAATGAAGGAAAAGAGAACTTGTTTCCTTTCTGTTACGTATATCAGATTGATGTTTGATAATTCTTTCCTTTAGCTGCATATTAGTTTTTCCAACATAAAATGCTGTGCATGAAGTGCAGCTAGCTATGTAAACAATATTGCTGAGTAGGCAATTAGCTAATCCATGAAAAACAAATGTCTGTTTAGTAAACGGATACTTAAATGTGTTGCTGCAATTGATTACATTGCAGACCTTGCAGAAGCCACATTTCTTTGTTCCTGACGAATTATTATGTACGTAGTTGTTACATATCCCATCATTTGAGCATAAGATCCTTTTGAGATTCTTTCTATTTTTGAAAAGGAAACTCCCAACAATCTCTTTTTACTTTTTATCCGAAGTTAGAATCGGCCAGGACTTTCTGATCACCTGGCATACGTTATCATGGTCCATAGTGTAAGTCAAATTGACCCTTAAGTTAGATGTTCTTTTAGGGATAGCTAGGGATGGTGTACTTTCGCCTTCTCTGACCTTAGAGGAATAAAAAGGTTTGCCTTTTCCTTTACGTATGTCATTAATTCTGGTCTTGTTTAGTTCTAAACTTCTCTGTCCATAGCCTCGTTGGCTGAAATTATTAATAAGCCTCTCTTCTTCCTGGAGAAAGGTTGCCTCTTCTGTACATAGCTTTGAAATCCTTGCAATTTGATTTTCAACAATCTTAGAGAAAATATGCCTGGGATGCATACTGGAAAAATGGAGCATGTGGTTTTGCCACATATCTTTCCTATAAAGGCAAGTGTCTATTCCCTTCCCTGGATCAAGAGATAATCTCACATCCAGAAAGTCAATCATCTCTCTGGATATTTTTACATCAAATTTCAGGAAAGTAGTGGTCTGCGACAGGAAGTAAACAAAACTTCTTAAATCTTCTTCTTTGCCCTTCCATACAATGAAGGTGTCATCCACAAACCGATTGTACAGAATTATTTGGTCATTCCAAATGTTATTAGCATCCTTGGACCAAGCTCTCTCCCAGTCGGCTAAAACCAAGTTTGCATAACTATTGGCACAGGGCGTACCCATGGCAACCCCCCATTTTTGCCAGTAGTAACTGTTGTCATAGGTAAACACATTGTACTCCAACATGATTTCCAAAAGATCACATATCAAACGTGATTCTACCAACTCTTCAGTTAGAAATTCTCTTACTGCTTCAATGCCATAATTATAATTATTTGGTATGGAAGTGAGTAAACTATTCACGTCTAGGGTTACCAATAGCAGACTCTCAAGATCATCACGATGTTCTAGAGCTATATACAGATGTTGTAGAAACTCAGCTGTTTCTTTAATCACAATGGAGGCCCTAGGTAGCATATTTTTTAGTTCTTGTTCAATAAACATAGAAATAGATTCTGTCAACCATCCTCTACCAGCCACAATTGGTCTTAAAGGTGGGCATTTAAGATCTTTATGAGTTTTTGGTAATCCACTGATAGTTGGTACGGTGGGGTGCTCAGTGATGAAAAGATCATGCAAATACTCATTAATCTTTCTTTGCAATAGCATGTCATAAAGAACCTGCTGGATCTTCTATTTCATAATATTTAGTTCATTCTTACTAATCAAGGAATAGGTCTTTCGATCACTTAATAATTCTTTCATCCATTGGACATGCATCATTGCATCCATTACCACTATGGCTCCTCCTTTGTCAGCAGACTTAACCACAATATCATTCCTTTCTTTAAGCTCTTTAAGCTCTTTAAGTGCCTGATTTTCTTCTTTGGTTAGATTGAAAAACTGTTTCCCTTTTTGAGACATTCTTGTTCTCATTAACTCCTCTTCACAGGCATGAATAAAAGAATCCACGGCTGGGTGGTTGAGGGGAACAAATGTGCTCGGTTTCTTGAGCATAATATTACTTTTAATGGGACATTTATCATTTCCAGCCCCAAAAATATACTTCAAAGTAAGATTCCTTCCAAATATTCTAAGGTCCAGTGCAAATTCATCATGTGTAGATTTGGTTGCAGGAATAAAGCTAAGATCTTTAACTAATAGATCTATCTGAGAGTGAGTGAGCTGAATGTTCGAAATATTAACCACTAAAGAGTTTATTGTGTTACTATCCTTTTCTTTCTCTCTCTGCTTACAGATCTCCCTGTTCGAGAGACTTTGATCATCATTAAAAAAGGGAGCTGCTCTGTGATGGTAACTTGTTATGCTCCTCTCTTAGGTATTGTTCCTAGTGGATGACCATTGATACCAGTACTATTAAAAGGACTGGTATTATTGACAAAAATAATTGCATCTGAGTCATTTTCTTGTTCGATAACACAAGCATTTTCATTGGTGACACTACTCCCATTTGGGACTGTTCTGACTACAGGCTCTTGTTTGTCCATGTGATGGACTTGTGCACTAACCAAAAGATCTCGAGATCTATGGTTATTATTATTGGTGTGCAGAGTTTTACCTCTCTGCTCAGGATTTCTATCTTCTTTCCATGGATGCTCATTGAAGTTTCTGACTTTAGGCCATTCAAATAAATGGCCTTTCTCTATATCGATAAAGTCTCTCATTAATTTCTGACTTTTAATGCCTTTTAGCTTAACTTCATATGCTGTTAGCTTATCCTGTAAATTCTCCAATTTCATGAAGTTATCATCAGACAAATTCATACTTTCAAGTTCTGTTTCTCCTCTATCAAGGTGCTCATTTCTTCTGCTTGAGGCTTGAAGAAGTCAACCAGCAGTTTCGTATAACTGAAACTTGTCTGTATATTAATTGCTTGCCATTTGGCCAAACGCTCAGGGTAGGTGTTTCCATAACTGGGCATACATCTATCCCTGAGACCTCTAGGAATAACCTGATGATGTAGGCAGGCTTCCATATGGAAACGTTTTCATTGTAATCTCTTTAGCTTAAAGGCCGCATTTTCAACTGTTTTAAAAATAGACTCAAAGTTTAGGTCAACCTTTTCAGTTTCCACAACTGAAAACTCAGTTGTTGCAAGATTCAACTGAATCAGCGGATTAATCGCGCCAGACATAATGCCTGTCCCTAACTTCTTTCTTTCCATGTCAATGAAATCTAGAGATATTGCGTGGAAAAGGCAGTAAAAAAGTAGTGACTCTTAATACAAACTGCTGTTACAAACTGAGTGCGGAATACACAGCAAACAAAAGTCAAATCCAGAAAAATAAGTGAATTCCACTAAAGAACGCTCAGCATAACAAAACAATGTAAATTTTAGAAAAGCGTTGCACCACAAGTATTAGTATTTCATCTGAGTATTCAAAACTTGCTAAACAACCAAAATGGCGAAAAGACAGCTTCAAAACAACAGCTTCAATAACAGGCTTTTACCATGTTGAATCCACAATATATGAAATATAGAGCTTTGCTGTTGTAAAAGGCAAGTGGAGTTGTAATTCCACAGCTTTAAAACATGTGGATGTCATAAAAACAGAAAAAACGAACATAAAAGTGAAGAACCCTTCTGATGTAAACAATGGACAAGCGCTTTCAGCTTTTTCAAGCCTTCCTCAGATCCAAGCAGGTAAGCTGGGTTCAGTGTTTAAAAGTTGGTATCATCCAATGAAACAGCCTCAGTGAACGATGAATGTTAACCAATCAAGTTAGCCCTTTGAAACACACCTCCATAACTTGAAGTTAAAACTCTTTATTTAAAACTCTTTGTTTAAAACAACATGACAGTTTGACGTTTCTAAGACAGACACAGACATATTTTCAGAAGGAATATTAGTAAAATCTTTTCAGTAGGTTCTAGTTAAAAGAACAAGCTCTGCATAAAAGCCAAGATTTCAGAGAAAAAGGTGAAAAATAAAGATGGTCATTTAGGGCGTTTCTTTTTATTTCATTTCAACAGTTTCTTTGGGACATCAGAGCCGAAGTCAGTATACCTAAGGTTTCTGGCAATGAAAACAGGTCGTAAGTGAGCATAGCTCATTGCTCGTCTATTTTTAAGAAAAGGTTTTAAGGGAACACAGCCATTAAGGCCAGGGGGGGTTATCTGCCCTCAGCCGCATTATCCATTTGGCTTCCTCTCTCTCTGTCATATTGGTCAGGTCTCCTTCTCTGGAAGTAAAATGTATCTTTGAAATGACCATGAAAACAAAGCTATGTCCCTCATGCTCATGTAAATGAAGGAAAAGAGAATTTGTTTCCTTTCTGTTATGTATATCAGATTGATGTTTGATAATTCTTTCCTTTAGCTTCATATTAGTTTTTCCAACATAAAATGCAATGCATGAAGTGCAGGTAGCTATGTAAACAATATTGCTGGTTAGGCAATTAGCTAATCCATGAAAAACAAAAGTCTGTTTAGTAACCGGATGCTTAAATGTGTTGCTACAATTGATTACATTGCAGACCTTTCATAAGCCACATTTCTTTGTTCCTGATGAATTATTATGTACATAGTTGTTACATATCTCATCATTTGAGCATAAGATCCTTTTGAGATTATTTCTATTTTTGAAAAGGAAACTCCAACAGTCTCTTTTAACTTTTTATCCGAAGTTAGAATCGGCCAGGACTTTCTGATCACCTGGCATACGTTATCATGGTCCATAGTGCAAGTCAAATTGACCCTTAAGTTAGATGTTCTTTAAGGTATAGCTAGGGATGGTGTACTTTCGCCTTCTCTGACCTTAGAGGAATAAAAAGGTTTGCCTTTTCCTTTACGTATGTCATTAATTCTGGTATTGTTAAGTTCAAAACTTCTCTTTCCATAGCCTCGTTGGCTGAAATTATTAATAGGCCTCTCTTCTTCCTGGAGAAAGGTTGCCTCTTCTGTACATAGCTTTGAAATCCTTGCAATTTGATTTTTAACAATGTTAGAGAAAATATGCCTAGGATACATACTGGAAAAATGGAGCATGTGGTTTCGCCACTTATATTTCCTATAGAGGCAAGTGTCTATTCCCTTCCCCAGATTAAGAGATAATCTCACATCCAGAAAGTCAATCATCTCTCTAGATGTTTTTACATCAAATTTCAGGAAAGTAGTGGTCTGTGACAGGAAGGTAACAAAACTTCTTAAATCTTCCTTTTTGCCCTTCCATACAATGAAGGTGTCATCCACAAACTGATTGTACAGAATTAGCTGGCCATTCCAAATGTTATTAGCATCCTTGACCAAGCTGTCTCCCAGTTGGCTAAAACCAAGTTTGCATAACTATTGGCACAGGGCGTGCCCATGCCAACCCCCCATCTCTGCCAATAGTAGCTGTTGTCATAGGTGAACACATTGTACTCCAACACGATTTCCAAAAGATCACATATCAAATGTGATTCTACCTTCTCTTCAGTTAGAAATTCTCTTACTGCTTCAATGCCATAATTATTTGGTATGGAAGTGAATAAACTCTTCACGTCTAGGGTTACCAGTAGCAGACTCTCAAGATCATCACGATGTTCTAGAGGTATATACAGATGTTGTAGAAACTCAGCTGTATCTTTAATCACAGTGGAGACCCTAGGTAGCATATTTTTTAGTTCTTGTTCAATAAACATAGAAATAGATTCCGTCAACCATCCTCTACCAGCTAAAATTGGTCTTAAAGGTGGGCATTTCAGATCTTTATGAGTTTTTGGTAATCCACTGATAGTTGGTACGGTGGGGTGCTCAGTGATGAAAAGATCATGCAAATACTCATTAATCTTTCTTTGCAATAGCATGTCATAAAGAACCTGCTGGATCTTCTATTTCATAATATTTAGTTCATTCTTACTAATCAAGAAATAGGTCTTTCGATCACTTAATAATTCTTTCATCCATTGGACATGCATCATTGCATCCATTACCACTATAGCTCCTCCTTTGTCAGCAGACTTAACCACAATATCATTCCTTTCTTTAAGCTCTTTAAGTGCCTGATTTTCTTCTTTGGTTAGATTGAAAAACTGTTTCCCTTTTTGAGACATTCTTGTTCTCATTAACTCCTCTTCACAGGCATGAATAAAAGATCCACGGCTGGGTGGTTGAGGGGAACAAATGTGCTCGGTTTCTTGAGCATAATATTACTTTTAATGGGACATTTATCATTTCCAGCCCCAAAAATATACTTCAAAGTAAGATTCCTTCCAAATATTCTAAGGTCCAGTGCAAATTCATCATGTGTAGATTTGGTTGCAGGAATAAAGCTAAGATCTTTCCCTAATAGATCTATCTGAGAGTGAGTGAGCTGAATGTTCGAAATATTAACCACTAAAGAGTTTATTGTGTTACTATCCTTTTCTTTCTCTCTCTGCTTACAGATCTCCCTGTTCGAGAGACTTTGATCATCATTAAAAAAGGGAGCTGCTCTGTGATGGTAACTTGTTATGCTCCTCTCTTAGGTATTGTTCCTAGTGGATGACCATTGATACCAGTACTATTAAAAGGACTGGTATTATTGGCAAAAATAATTGCATCTGAGTCATTTTCTTGTTCGATAACACAAGCATTTTCATTGGTGACACTACTCCCATTTGGGACTGTTCTGACTACAGGCTCTTGTTTGTCCATGTGATGGACTTGTGCACTAACCAAAAGATCTCGAGATCTATGGTTATTATTATTGGTGTGCAGAGTTTTACCTCTCTGCTCAGGATTTCTATCTTCTTTCCATGGATGCTCATTGAAGTTTCTGACTTTAGGCCATTCAAATAAATGGCCTTTCTCTATATCAATAAAGTCTCTCATTAATTTCTGACTTTTAATGCCTTTTAGCTTAACTTCATATGCTGTTAGCTTATCCTGTAAATTCTCCAATTTCATGAAGTTATCATCAGACAAATTCATACTTTCAAGTTCTGTTTCTCCTGTATCAAGGTGCTCATTTCCTCTGCTTGAGGCTTGAAGAAGTCAACCAGCAGTTTCGTATAACTGAAACTTGTCTGTATATTAATTGCTTGCCATTTGGCCAAACGCTCAGGGTAGGTGTTTCCATAACTGGGTATACATCTATCCCTGAGACCTCTAGGAATAACCTGATGATGTAGGCAGGCTTCCATATGGAAAAGTTTTCATTGTAATCTCTTTAGCTTAAAGGCCGCATTTTCAACTGTTTTAAAAATAGACTCAAAGTTTAGGTCAACCTTTTCAGTTTACACAACTGAAAACTCAGTTGTTGCAAAATTCAACTGAATCAGCGGATTAATTGCGCCAGACATAATGCCTGTCCCTAACTTCTTTCTTTCCATGTCAATGAAATCTAGAGATATTGCGTGGAAAAGGCAGTAAAAAAGTAGTGACTCTTAATACAAACTGCTGTTACAAACTGAGTGCGGAATACACAGCAAACAAAAGTCAAATCCAGAAAAATAAGTGAATTCCACTAAAGAACGCTCAGCATAACAAAAACAATGTAAATTTTAGAAGAGCGTTGCACCACAAGTATTAGTATTAAATCTGAGTATTCAAAACTTGCTAAACAACCAAAATGGCGAAAAGACAGCTTCAAAACAACAGCTTCAATAACAGGCTTTTACCATGTTGAATCCACAATATATGAAATATAGAGCTTTGCTGTTGTAAAAGGCAAGTGGAGTTGTAATTCCACAGCTTTAAAACATGTGGATGTCATAAAAACAGAAAAAACGAACATAAAAGTGAAGAACCCTTCTGATGTAAACAATGGACAAGCGCTTTCAGCTTTTTCAAGCCTTCCTCAGATCCAAGCAGGTAAGCTGGGTTCAGTGTTTAAAAGTTGGTATCATCCAATGAAACAACCCCAGTGAACGATGAATGTTAACCAATCAAGTTAGTCCTTTGAAACACACCTCCATAACTTGAAGTTAAAACTCTTTATTTAAAACTCTTTGTTTAAAACAACATGACAGTTTGACATTTCTAAGACAGACACAGACATATTTTCAGAAGGAATATTAGTAAAATCTTTTCAGTAGGTTCTAGTTAAAAGAACAAGCTCTGCATAAAAGCCAAGATTTCAGAGAAAAAGGTGAAAAATAAAGATGGTCATTTAGGGCGTTTCTTTTTATTTCATTTCAACAGTTTCTTTAGGACATCAGAGCCGAAGTCAGTATACCTAAGGTTTCTGGCAATGAAAACAGGTCGTAAGTGAGCATAGCTCATTGCTCGTCTATTTTTAAAAAAAGGTTTTAAGGGAACACAGCCATTAAGGCCAGGGGGGGTTATCTGCCCTCAGCCGCATTATCCATTTGGCTTCCTCTCTCTCTGTCATTTTGGTCAGGTCTCCTTCTCTGGAAGTAAAATGTATCTTTGAAATGACCATGAAAACAAAGCTATGTCCCTCATGCTCATGTAAATGAAGGAAAAGAGAATTTGTTTCCTTTCTGTTACGTATATCAGATTGATGTTTGATAATTCTTTCCTTTAGCTTCATATTAGTTTTTCCAACATAAAATGCTGTGCATGAAGTGCAGGTAGCTATGTAAACAATATTGCTGGTTAGGCAATTAGCTAATCCATGAAAAACAAAAGTCTGTTTAGTAACCGGATGCTTAAATGTGTTGCTACAATTGATTACATTGCAGACCTTTCAGAAGCCACGTTTCTTTGTTCCTGATGAATTATTATGTACATAGTTGTTACATATCTCATCATTTGAGCATAAGATCCTTTTGAGATTCTATTTTTGAAAAGGAAACTCCAACAGTCTCTTTTAACTTTTTATCTGAAGTTAGAATCGGCCAGGACTTTCTGATCACCTGGCATACGTTATCATGGTCCATAGTGTAAGTCAAATTGACCCTTAAGTTAGATGTTCTTTAAGGTATAGCTAGGGATGGTGTACTTTCGCCTTCTCTGACCTTAGAGGAATAAAAAGGTTTACCTTTTCCTTTACGTATGTCATTAATTCTGGTATTGTTAAGTTCAAAACTTCTCTTTCCATAGCCTCGTTGGCTGAAATTATTAATAGGCCTCTCTTCTTCCTGGAGAAAGGTTGCCTCTTCTGTACATAGCTTTGAAATCCTTGCAATATGATTTTTAACAATGTTAGAGAAAATATGCCTAGGATACATACTGGAAAAATGGAGCATGTGGTTTCGCCACTTATATTTCCTATAGAGGCAAGTGTCTATTCCCTTCCCCAGATTAAGAGATAATCTCACATCCAGAAAGTCAATCATCTCTCTAGATGTTTTTACATCAAATTTCAGGAAAGTAGTGGTCTGTGACAGGAAGGTAACAAAACTTCTTAAATCTTCCTTTTTGCCCTTCCATACAATGAAGGTGTCATCCACAAACTGATTGTACAGAATTAGCTGGCCATTCCAAATGTTATTAGCATCCTTGACCAAGCTGTCTCCCAGTTGGCTAAAACCAAGTTTGCATAACTATTGGCACAGGGCGTGCCCATGCCAACCCCCCATCTCTGCCAATAGTAGCTGTTGTCATAGGTGAACACATTGTACTCCAACACGATTTCCAAAAGATCACATATCAAATGTGATTCTACCTTCTCTTCAGTTAGAAATTCTCTTACTGCTTCAATGCCATAATTATTTGGTATGGAAGTGAATAAACTCTTCACGTCTAGGGTTACCAGTAGCAGACTCTCAAGATCATCACGATGTTCTAGAGGTATATACAGATGTTGTAGAAACTCAGCTGTATCTTTAATCACAGTGGAGACCCTAGGTAGCATCTTTTTTAGTTCTTGTTCAATAAACATAGAAATAGATTCCGTCAACCATCCTCTACCAGCCACAATTGGTCTTAAAGGTGGGCGTTTAAGATCTTTATGAATTTTTGGTAATCCACTGATAGTTGGTACGTTGGGGTGCTCAGTGATGAAAAGATCATGCAAATACTCATTAATCTCTCTTTGCAATAGCATGTCATAAAAAACCTGCTGGATCTTCCATTTCATAATATTTAGTTCATTCTTATTAATCAAGGAATAGGTCTTTCGATCACATAATACTTTTTTCATCCATTGGACATACTTCATTGCATCCATTACCACTATAGCTCCTCCTTTGTCAGCAGGTTTAACCATAATATCATTCCTTTCTTTAAGCTCTTTAAGTGCCTGATTTTCTTCTTTGGTTAGATTCAAAAATGTTTCCCTTTTTGAGACATCAGAAAGTTCTGGCCAATTCTAACTTTGAATAAAAAGTTGAAAGAGATTGTTGGAGATAACCCAAGTTTCCTTTTCAAAAATAAAAAGAAAGTCAAAAGGATCTTATGCTCAAATGATGGGATATGTAACAACTACATACATAATAATTCATCAGGAGCAAAGAAATATGGCTTCTGCAAGGTCTGCAGTGTAATCAGCTGTAGCAACACATTTAAGCATCCAGTTACTAAACAGACATTTGTTTTTTATGGATTAGCTAATTGCCTAACCAGCAATATTGTTTACATAGCTACCTGCACTTCATGCACAGCATTTTATGTTGGAAAATCTAATATGAAGCTAAAGGAAAGAATTATCAAACATCAATCTGATATACGTAACAGAAAGGAAACAAATTCTCTTTTCCTTCATTTACGTGAGCATGAGGGACATAGCTTTGTTTTCATGGTCATTTCAAAGATACATTTTACTTCCAGAGAAGGAGACCTGACCAATCTGACTCAGAGAGAGGAAGCCAAATGGATAATGCGGCTGAGGGCAGATAACCCCCATGGCCTTAATGGCTGTGTTCCCTTAAAACCTTTTCTTAAAAATAGACGAGCAATGAGCTATGCTCAATTATGACCTTTTTTCATTGCCAGAAACCTTAGGTATACTGACTTAGGCTCTGATGTCCCAAAGAAACTGTTGAAATGTAATAAAAAGAAGCACCCTAAATGACCATCTTTATTTTTATTTTTATTTTTCATCTTGTTCTCTCAAATCTTGGCTTTTATGCAGAGCTTGTTCTTTTAAGTAGAACCTACTGAAAATATTTTACTAATATTCCTTCTGAAAATATGTCTGAGTCTCTCTTAGAAACGTCAAACTGTCATATTGTTTTAAACAAAGAGTTTTAAATAGTTTTAACTTCAAGCTATGGAGGTGTGTACCAATGTACTAACTTGATTGGTTAACATTCATCATTCACTGGGGTTGTTTCATTGGATGATACCAACTTTTAAACACTGAACCCAGCGTACCTACTTGGATCTGAAGAAGGCTTGAAAAAGCTGAAAGCGCTTGTCCATTGTTTACATCAGAAGGGTTCTTCACTTTTATGTTTGTTGTTTTCTGTTTTTATGACATCCACATGTTTTAAAGCTGTGGAATTACAACGCCACTTGACTTTTACAACAGCAAAGCTTTATATTTCATATATTGTGGATTCAACATGGTAAAAGCCTGTTATTGAAGCTGTTGTTTTGAAGCTGTCTTTTCGCCATTTTGGTTGTTTAGCAAGTTTTGAATACTCAGATGAAATACTAATACTTGTGGTGCAACGCTCTTCCAATATTTACGTTGTTTTTGTTCTGCTGAACTTTCTTTAGCGGAATTCACTTCTTTTTCTGGATTTGACTTTTGTTTGCTGTGTATTCCGCACACAGTTTGTCACAGCAGTTTGTGTTGAGTCACTACTTTTTTACTGCCTTTTCCATGCAATGTCTCTAGATTTAATTGACATGGAAAGAAAGAAGTTAGCAACAGGCTTTATGTCTGGCGTGATTAATCCGCTGATTCAGTTAAATCTTGCAACAACTGAGTTTTCAGTTGTGGAAACTGAAAAGGTTGACCTAAACTTTGAGTCTATTTTTAAAACAGTTGAAAATACGGCCTTTAAGCTAAAGAGATTACAGTGGCAATGTTTCCATACGGAAGCCTGCCTACATCATCAGGTTATTCCTAGAAGTCTCAGGGTTAGATGTATGCCCAGTTATGGAAACACCTACCCTGAGCTTTTGGCCAAATGGCAAGCAATTAATATACAGACATGTTTCAGTTATATGAAACTGCTGGTTGACTTCTTCAAGCCTCAAGAAGAAGAAATGAGCACATTGATAGAGGAGAAACAAAAAGAATGTGAAAGTATGAATTTGTCTGATAATAACTTCATGAAATTGGAGAATTTACAGGATAAGTTAACAGCATATGAAGTTAAGCTAAAAGGCATTAAAAGTCAGAAATTAATAAGAGACTTTAATGATATACAGAAAGGCCATTTATTTGAATGGCCTAAAGTCAGAAACTTCAATGAAAGAAGATAGAAATCCTGAGCAGAGAGGTAAAACTCTGCACACCAATAATAATAACCATTGATCTCGAGATCTTTTGGTTAGTGCACAAGTCCATCACATAGACAAACAAGAGCCTATAGTCAGAACAGTCCTGAAAGGGAGTATTGTCACCAATGAAAATACTTGTGTTATCGAACAAGAACATGACTCAGATGCAATTATTTTTGTCAATAATACCAGTCCTTTTAATAGTACTGGTATCAATGGTCATCCACTAGGAACAATACCTAAGAGAGGAGCACAACATGTAACCATCACAGAGCAGCTCCCTTTTTTAATGATGAACAAAGTCTCTCGAATAGGGAGATCTGTAAGCAGAGAGAGAAAGAAAAGGAAAGTAACACAATAAACTCTTTAGGGGTTAATATTTCGAACATTCAGCTCACTCACTCACAGATAGATCTATTAGAGAAAGGTCTTAGCTTTATTCCTGCAACCAAATCTACACATGATGAATTTGCACTGGACCTTAGAATGTTTCGAAGGAATCTTACTTTGAAGTATATTTTTGGGGCTGGAAATGATAAATGTCCCATTAAAAGTAATATTATGCTCAAGAAACCGAGCACATTTGTTCCCCTCAACCACTCAGCCGTGGATTCTTTTATTCATGCCTGTGAAGAGGAGTTAATGAGAACAAGAATGTCTCAAAAAGGGAAACAGTTTTTCAGTCTAACCAAAGAAGAAAATCAGGCACTTAAAGAGCTTAAAGAAAGGAATGATATTGTGGTTAAACCTGTTGACAAAGGAGGAGCCATAGTGGTAATGGATGCAATGATGTATGTCAAATGGATGAAAGAATTATTAAGTGATCGAAAGACCTATTCCTTGATTAGTAAGAATGAACTACATATTATGAAATGGAAGATCCAGCAGGTTCTTTATGACATGCTATTGCAAAGAGAGATTAATGAGTATTTGCATGATCTTTTCATCACTGAGCACCCCACTGTACCAACTATCAGTGGATTACCAAAAACTCATAAAGATCTTAAACGCCCACCTTTAAGACCAATTGAGGCTGGTAGAGGATGGTTGATGGAATCTATTTCTATGTTTATTGAACAAGAACTAAAAAAGATACTACCTAGGGCCTCCACTGTGATTAAAGATACAGCTGAGTTTCTACAACATCTGTATATAGCTCTAAAACATTGTGATGATCTTGAGAGTCTGCTATTGGTAACCCTAGACATGAATAGTGTATTCACTTCCATGCCAAATAATTATGGCATTGAAGCAGTAAGAGAATTTCTAACTGAAGAGAAAGTAGAATCACATTTGATATGTGATCTTTTGGAAATTGTGTTGGGGTACAATGTGTTTACTTATGACAACAGCTACTATTGGCAGAGATGGGGTTTTGCCATGGGCACACCCTGTACCAATAGTTATGCAAACTTGGTTTTAGCCAACTGGGAGAGAGCTTGGTCCAAGGATGCTAACATTTGGAATGACCAGACAATTCTGTACAAACGGTTTGTGGATGACACCTTCATTGTATCGAAAGGCAAAGAAGAAGATTTAAGAAGCTTTGTTAACTTCCTGTCACAGACCACTTTTTTCCTGAAATTTGATGTAAAAACATCTAGAGAGATGATTGACTTTCTGTATGTGAGATTATCTCTTGATCCGGGGAAGGGAATAGATACTTGCCTCTATAGGAAAGATATGTGGCAAAACCACATGCTCCATTTTTCCAGTATGCATCCCAGGCATATTTTCTCTAACATTGTTGAAAATCAAATTGCAAGGATTTCAAAGCTATGTACAGAAATGACAACCTTTCTCCAGGAAGAAGAGAGGCTTATTAATAATTTCAGCCAATGAGGCTATGGAAAGAGAAGTTTAGAACTAAACAAGACCAGAATTAATGACATACGTAAAGGAAAAGGCAAACCTTTTTATTCCTCTAAGGTCAAAGAAGGCGAAAGTACACCATCCCTAGCTATACCTAAAAGAACATCTAACTTAAGGGTCAATTTGACTTACACTATGGACCATGATAATGTATGCCAGGTGATCAGAAAGTTCTGGCCGATTCTAACTTCGGATAAAAAGTGAAAAGAGATTGTTGGAGATAACCCAAGTTTCATTTTCAAAAATAAAAAGAATCTCAAAAGGATCTTATGCTCAAGTGATGAGATATGTAACAACTATGTACATAATAATTCATCAAGAACAAAGAAATGTGGTTTCTGCAAGGTTTGCAATGTAATCAATTGTAGCAACACATTTAAGCATCCGGTTACTAAACAGACATTTGTTTTTCATGGATTAGCTAATTGCCTACCCAGCAATATTGTTTACATAGCTAGCTGCACTTCATGCACAGCATTTTATGTTGGAAAAACTAATATGAAGCTAAAGGAAAGAATTATCAAACATCAATCTGATATACGTAACAGAAAGGAAACAAATTCTCTTTTCCTTCATTTACGTGAGCATGAGGGACATAGCTTTGTTTTCATGGTCATTTCAAAGATACATTTTACTTCCAAAGAAGGAGACCTGACCAATCTGACTGAGAGAGAGGAAGCCAAATGGATAATGTGGCTGAGGGCAGATAACCCCCCTGGCCTTAATGGCTGTGTTCCCTTAAAACCTTTTCTTAAAAAATAGTCTAGCAATGAGCTATGCTCACCTATGACCTGTTTTCATTGCCAGAAACCTTAGGTATACTGACTTAGGCTCTGATGTCCCAAAAAAACTGTTGAAATGAAATAAAAAGAAGCACCCTAAATGGCCATCTTTATTTTTATTTTTCACATTTTTCTCTCAAATCTAGCCTTTTATGCAGAGCTTGTTCTTTTAACTAGAACCTACTGAAAAGATTTTATTAATATTCCTTCTGAAAATATGTCTGAGTCTGTCTTAGAAATGTCAAACTGTCATGTTGTTTTAAACAAAGAGTTTTAAATAAAGAGTTTTAACTTCAAGCTATGGAGGTGTGTACCAATGGACTATCTTGATTGGTTAACATTCATCATTCACTGAGACTGTTTCATTGGATGATACCAACTTTTAAACACTGAACCCAGCTTACCTACTTGGATCTGAGGAAGGCTTGAAAAAGTTGAAAGCGCTTGTCCATTGTTTACATCAAAAGGGTTCTTCACTTTTATGTTCGTTTTTTGTGTTTTTATGACATCCACATGTTTTAAAGCTGTGGAATTACAACGCCACTTTACTTTTACAACAGCAAAGCTCTACGTTTCATATATTGTGGATTCAACATGGTAAAAGCCTGTTATTGAAGCTGTTGTTTTGAAGCTGTCTTTTTGCCATTTTGGTTGTTTAGCAAGTTTTGAATACTCAGATGAAATACTAATAGTTGTGGTGCAACGCTCTTCTAATATTTACATGGTTTTTGTTCTGCTGAGCATTCTTTAGCGGAATTCACTTCTTTTTCTGGATTTGACTTTTGTTTGCTGTGTATTCCGCACACAGTTTGTAACAGCAGTTTGTGTTAAGAGTCACTACTTTTTTACTGCCTTTTCCATGCAATGTCTCTAGATTTAATTGACATGGAAAGAAAGAAGTTAGCGACAGGCTTTATGTCTGGCGAGAATAATCCGCTGATTCAGTTGAATCTTGCAACAACTGAGTTTTCAGTTGTGGAATCTGAAAAGGTTGACCTAAACTTTGAGTCTATTTTTAAAGCAGTTGAAAATGCGGCCTTTAAGCTAAAGAGATTACAATGGCAACATTTCCATATGGAAGCCTGCGTACGTCATCAGGTTATTCCTAGAGGTCTCAGGGTTAGATGTATGCCCAGTTATGGAAACACCTAACCTGAGCTTTTGGCCAAATGGCAAGCAATTACTATACAGACAAGTTTCAGTTATGTGAAACTGTGGTTGACTTCTTCAAGCCTCAAGAAGAAGAAATGAGCACCTTGATAGAGGAGAAACAAAAAGAACTTGAAAGTATGAATTTGTCTGATAATAACTTCATGAAATTGGAGAATTTACAGGATAAGCTAACCACATATGAAGTTAAGCTAAAAGGCATTAAAAGTCAGAAATTAATGAGAGACTTTAATGATATACAGAAAGACCATTTATTTGAATGGCCTAAAGTCAGAAACTTCAATGAGCATCCATGGAAAGAAGATAGAATTCCTGAGCAGAGAGGTACAACTCTGCACACCAATAATAATAACCATAGATCTCGAGATCTTTTGGTTAATGCACAAGTCCATCACATGGACAAACAAGATCCTATAGTCAGAACAGTCCCGAATGGGAGTATTGTCACCAATGAAAATGCTTGTGTTATCGAACAAGAACATGACTCAGATGCAGTTATTATTGTCAATAATACCAGTCCTTTTAATAGTACTGGTATCAATGGTCATCCACTAGGAACAATACCTAAGAGTGGAGCACAACATGTTACCATCACAGAGCAGCTCCCTTTTTTAATGATGAACAAAGTCTCTCGAATAGGGAGATCTGTAAGCAGAGAGAGAAAGAAAAGGAAAGTAACACAATAAACTCTTTACTGGTTAATATTTCGAACATTCAGCTCACTCACTCTCAGGTGGATCTATTAGAGAAAGGTCTTAGCTTTATTCCTGCAACCAAATCTACACATGATGAATTTGCACTGGACCTTTAAATGTTTAGAAGGAATCTTACTTTGAAGTATATTTTTGGGAATGGAAATGATAAATATCCCATTAAAAGTAATATTATGCTCAAGAAACCAAGCACATTTGTTCCCCTCAATCACCCAGCCGTGGATTCTTTTATTCATGCCTGTGAAGAGGAGTTAATGAGAACAAGAATACCTCAAAAAGGGAAACAGTTTTTCAGTCTAACCAAAGAAGAAAATCAGGCACTTAAAGAGCTTAAAGAAAGGAATGATATTGTGGTTAAACCTGCTGACAAAGGAGGAGTCATAGTGGTAATGGATGCAATGATGTATGTCCAATGAATGAAAGAATTATTAAGTGATCGAAAGACCTATTCCTTGATTAGTAAGAATGAACTAAATATTATGAAATGGAAGATCCAGCAGGTTCTTTATGACATGCTATTGCAAAGAGAGATTAATGAGTATTTGCATGATCTTTTCACCACTGAGCACCCCACCATACCAGCTATCAGTGGATTACCAAAAATTCAAAAAGATCTTAAACGCCCACCTTTAAGACCAATTGTGGCTGGTAGAGGATGGTTGACGGAATCTGTTTCTATGTTTATTGAACAAAAACTAAAAAAGATGCTGGCTAGGGCCTCCACTGTGATTAAAGATACAGCTGAGTTTCTACAACATCTGTATATAGCTCTAGAACATCGTGATGATTTTGAGAGTCTACTATTGGTAAACCTGGATGTGAATAGTTTATTCACTTCCATACCAAATAATTATGGCATTGAAGCAGTAAGAGAATTTCTAACTGAAGAGAAGGTAGAATCACGTTTGATATGTGATCTTTTGGAAATCGTGTTGGAGTACAATGTGTTTACCTATGACAACAGCTACTATTGGCAGAGATGGGGGGTTGCCATGGGCATGACCTGTGCCAATAGTTATGCAAACTTGGTTTTAGCCAACTGGGAGAGAGCTTGGTCCAAGGATGCTAATAACATTTGGAATGACCAGATAATTCTGTACAATCGGTTTGTGGATGACACCTTCATTGTATGGAAGGGCAAAGAAGAAGATTTAATAAGCTTTGTTAACTTCCTGTCACAGACCACTGCTTTCCTGAAATTTGATGTAAAAACATCTAGAGAGATGATTGACTTTCTGGATGTTAGATTATCTCTTGATCCGGGGAAGGGAATAGACACTTGCCTCTATAGGAAAGATATGTGGCGAAACCACATGCTCCATTTTTCCAGTATGCAACCCAGGCATATATTTTCTCTAACATTGTTGAAAATCAGATTGCAAGGATTTCAAAGCTATGTACAGAAGAGGCAACCTTTCTCCAGGAAAAAGAGAGGCTTATTAATAATTTCAGCCTACGAGGCTATGGAAAGAGAAGTTTAGAACTAAACAAGACCAGAATTAATGACATACGTAAAGGAAAAGGCAAATCTTTTTATTCCTCTAAGGTCAGAGAAGGCGAAAGTACACCATCCCTAGCTATACCTAAAAGAACATCTAACTTAAGGGTCAATTTGACTTACACTATGGACCATGATAACGTATGCCAGGTGATCAGAAAGTTCTGGCTGATTCTAACTTCGGATAAAAAGTGAAAAGAGATTGTTGGAGATAACCCAAGTTTCCTTTTCAAAAATAAAAAGAATCTCAAAAGGATCTTATGCTCAAGTGATGAGATATGTAACAACTACGTACATAATAATTCATCAGGAACAAAGAAATGTGGCTTCTGCAAGGTCTGCAATGTAATCAATTGTAGCAACACATTTAAGCATCCGGTTACTAAACAGACATTTGTTTTTCATGGATTAGCTAATTGCCTAACGAGCAATATTGTTTACATAGCTACCTGCACTTCATGCACAGCATTATATGTTGGAAAAACTAATATGAAGCTAAAGGAAAGAATTATCAAACATCAATATGATATACGTAACAGAAAGGAAACAAATTCTCTTTTCCTTCATTTACGTGAGCATGAGAGACATAGATTTGTTTTCATGGTCATTTCAAAGATACATTTTACTTCCAGAGAAGGAGACCTGACCAGTCTGACTGAGAGAGAGGAAGCCAAATGGATATTGTGGCTGAGGGCAGATAACCCCCTGGCCTTAATGGCTGTGTTCCCTTAAAACCTTTTCTTAAAAATAGACGAGCAATGAGCTATGCTCACTTATGACCTGTTTTCATTGCCAGAAACCTTAGGTATACTGACTTAGGTTCTGATGTCCCAAAGAAACTGTTGAAATTAAATAAAAGGAAGCACCCTAAATGACCATCTTTATTTTTATTTTTCTCCTTTTTCTCTCAAATCTTGGCTTTTATGCAGAGCTTGTTCTTTTAACTAGAACCTACTGAAAAGATTTTACTAATTCCTTCTGAAAATATGTCTGAGTCTGTCTTAGATACATCAAACTGTCATGTTGTTTTAAACAAAGAGTTTTAAATAAAGAGTTTTAACTTCAAGCTATGGAGGTGTGTACCAATGGACTAACTTGACTGGTTACCATTCATCATTCACTGAGGTTGTTTCATTGGATGATACCAACTTTTAAACACTGAACCCAGCTTACCTACTTGGATCTGAAGAAGGCTTGAAAAAGCTGAAAGCACTTGTCCATTGTTTACATCAGAAGGGTTATTCACTTTTATGTTTGTTTTTATGACATCCACATGTTTTAAAGCTGTGGATTTACAACGCCACTTGACTTTTACAACAGCAAAGCTCTATATTTCATATATTGTGGATTCAACATGGTAAAAGCCTGTTATTGAAGCTGTTGTTTTGAAGCTGTCTTTTCGCCATTTTGGTTGTTTAGCAAGTTTTGAATACTCAGATGAAATACTAATACTTGTGGTACAACGCTCTTCCAATATTTACATTATTTTAAAGGGTTTGATCCCCTCTGCCTTCAGTGAAGCATTATCTACTGCTGACAAAGCCAAAACTGACATTTCCTCCCCTTCATCCTCATCTTCTGTAAACAAACTAAAAAAGAGGAATGTTTCATTTCCATCTTCTCCATTGACTCCAAGAACTAAGAAATTGAAAGCCTCTATTCTGAAAGTATCCTCTTAACCTGAGGCCTCTGACTCTAAATTACCAGTGATGACTATTAATCCAGCACCAACAACTGTATCAAGTCCTTCAGTGTCGAAGACCCTGGTGCAGGACAAATTTTCTACTCCTTTTATGGCACCATTTACATTGGCAGAAGATAAAGTATCTGATTCAAGGGCAATTTTTCCAAGAACGTCTTACTCCACATCTGTAGACCCCTTCACTGGTGAGCTTCCAGAAGTTTTTCTTCAGAGGCCTAAATCTCCTTCCATGTCATCAATCTGCTCCACCAAAAGTCTTTCTGAGCTCAATGTGGAGAGACTTGTGAATAAAATCTTGTGGGCTAGAGAACTTTCAGGACCCCTTTCAGTTCTGACTCCTTTAGGTCTTGAAACCGAGTGTTCTTTCACCCCATTGACCACTCCTCCTCTGGCCTCCTCCGAGGCCTTAGAGTTTTGTATTCTGAATCTTCCAGCACCTACTGTACCAGTACCTGCGATTTTTCACATCCTCAGAACTTGTTATCTCCTTGAGCTCTTCGGTGGCCTTGGAACCGGAGACCTGTTGGAGCCATAGCTACTCTGATGGTTCTTGGGGGTAGGACTCTGCTCCAGGTTTTTTTGGAGTCATCTCTGCTCCTTGGAGCTTCAGCTCAAGTTAGTTCAGCTTTGGCTTCATTCTCAGTTCTTCAGACTGTGGAGTGACCCCAGTTCTGAGGCAGTCTATCTCAGTTCCAGGCTCCATTCCCTCTTTGGGGACACCAGCCTTCAAAGAGATGGAGAAGGCCCGCCATGTCCCTTACAGTGACTCAGGCGGTACCCTTTCTCCTTGGATCAGGTACCCCTCTCTGGCTGTGTTATTCCACCTGTCTTCCCACTGGGACAGAGGGTGCTGAAGTCTCAGGTTTCTCAGACTCAGGTTCCGTCATCGTCTGACACATCCCCAGATTATCCCCCTGAAGAGGTCCCTCAAAAAAATAAGTGCAGAGGAAGTACTTAGATTCCCTTCAGGAATCAGTCACTGAGGACAGTGATTTTGATGTGGGGTAAGGGTCCGTATGGCCACCACATGAAGATGTCTCCTTTGGAGACATCCTAGAAATTTTAAAGCAAAGGGGTGGATGGAAGTCCCAAAACCCTTCCTCGGAGGAATCTGTTGACCGCAGGCTTTCAGCACTCACCCATCTACGCTTGGGTGACCCCATCCACTGATGAACTCATTCAATTGATTTCACAGCAGGTGTGAAAGTCTCTGGAAACCATTGAACCCATTCCCAAGATACCTGACAAAATCTTATCTGCTCCTGATGATAAACAGTTCTGGGCCAAGGGATTATCAGTGGATGCCATGGTCATAGTAGCCACCACAAAAAAGGAACTCGCTGAGGAGAGTTCATCTATCCATCCACCCAGCAGGGTGTCTTGGGCTATGGATATATTTGGGAGGCAGGTTTATGCTTCATCCAGTTTCACTGTAAGGTCTTTGAACTTCTTGGCACACTTTACAAGACTTCAAAGGGATTTGATCAAGGAATTGTCACATACCCTGGTGGGAGCTGTGGCTGAGGGAGTCCAAGAAAAAGTTTCTTCTCAGCTAGCCACCCTAGAGTCTGTGTCTAATTTGTCCATGAGGCTAATCGCATATACAGCCAAAGGGAATTCCAGAGCAGCAGGTGCAGGTGTAGCCATAAGGAGACACACCTGGATGCACCTATGTGACTTTGTAAAACCAATGAAGTCTTCATCTGTCAGTGCTCCTTTTGATGGAGCATCTTTGTTTGGCCCAAAAGTAAAAGAGACTTTATCCAGGTGTGAGAAGATGGTAAGACCCTTTCTGCCATGGGCGTACATTTCTCCACACACCCAAAGGTCCATTTCTAGGAACCAGGGGAGTGGTGGAAAGATGCGGTTAAAAAAATCCCAAGGGCCTTTCTAAGACACATGTGGAAGCAGTTCCATGAGGGGCGGGGGGAGAAACAAAAAGGAAGACGCCACCCTCGTAGGAGAGGTGGTCTGCAGAACCAGGGCTTCAGGGATTCTTTCTCAAGGTAAGCCCTTTCAGCACTCCTGAATGGGGGCCCGATTGTCTTTCTCTGGAGGCAGTCGGGGGATGCTTGTCCTTGCACCGAAATGTCTGGCTAAATATATCAACATATTCCTAGCTGCAGTGGATCATATCCCGAGGCTATTTCATTCTCCCCATATACACAAAAAAATCCCAGATGTTCCACCCAGTCAAAGGGATTCAGTAGTGCAAGAAATTCAAAAACTGCTAGACAAAAGAGTCATCCAAGAAGTCCCACCAGACCAGAAAGGATCTGGAACCTACTCAAGATTATTTTTAGTGTCAAAAAAGACAGGGGACTAGAGACCAGTTTTGGATCTCAGCATGCTGAGCAAATCAGTTCATCAAACAAAGTTCTGGATGGTCACGGTACAGTCAATTCTTCCTTTTCTGAAGAAAGATGACCGGATGTGCATGATAGCTCTTCAGGATGCATATTATCACATACAAATGGACAAACACTCCAAGAAGGTCCTCTACTTCCAGTTGGGAGCCAGTCATTACCAATTCAGAGTTCTGCTCTTTGGTCTCACCCCAGCCCCCAGGATGTTTACCAAATGCATGGCAGTAGTAGCAGCTCACTTGAGACTAAAATGATTCTGGGTGTTTCTGTACTTAGACAACTGGCTCATAACCATTTCAACCAAGCATCAGTTGATAGTAGCCAGGGATTACACTCTCAGTATCTATGCCCACCTGGGAGTTATGGTAAATCACAAGAAATCCCAATTGATTCCAATGCACAATTTAGAATTCATAGGGGCTGTGCTAAGTATGATGAAAACTATACCATCCATTCCAACAGAGAGACTCCAGAGAATTATATTACAAGTTCAAAAGATAATATGCAGAAAGAGGGTTCCTGCTCAACTAGCTTTGCAAACTCTAGGGTCAGTGGCAGCCTCAGTAACTCTAGTCCCTCTAGCCAGGTTTCATATGAAAATTCTGCAATGGCTACTAGCTTCCCAGTGGTCTATCCTTCGCCAGCCCTTGTTAGACCTAATTCTGATCACCAGTTATTGCAAGAGGGATTTACTTTGGTGGACGTATTCCAAACAAATTCTCCACGGTTGCCCCTTTGTTCTTCCAGAGCCCATGGCCATAGTGACCATGGACACCTCCCAGATAGAGTGGAGGGGCATTTTCTGGGCAAGACTGTCCAAGGCACTTGGTCCCCCTTAGAAGCCAACTTGCATGTCAATGTCCTGGAGCTAAGAGCGGTGCTTCTAGCATTGCAGGTCTTTCAAACAGCTCTTTCTCAGAGGACAATTGCAATTCAGACAGACAATGTCAGTAATTTGGTACATCAACAAGCATGGAGGAATCAAGTCTTATCCCCTTTGTCGAGAACCCCTCAGAGTGTGGCAGTGAGTGATCTCTTACAACTGCTTTCTAATAGCAATGCACATTCTGGGGAGTTCCAGTGTGATTGCAGACAAACTGAGCAGATGTATCCTCCAGCCTCATGAGTGGTATCTCAATCCAAAAGTAGTGGAAAGGATCTTCCATCAGTGGGGTTGACCTTGCTGTGATCTGTTAACCTCCTTCTAAACAAGTGCAGCAAATACTTCAGCCTGATCCCCCCGCCGAGGAGGTCACCCAGGGGTGCCCCCCCCCCCAGTCTCCTGTACATCTTTCCCTGATACCTCTAATTCCAAAATTACTACAGAAAGCACTCAGGTTGAGAAGCCCAGTAATCCTCATTGCACCCTTTTGAGTTTGACAGATTTGGTTCCCCTTCCTTTGGCCTTATCTGATTCAATAACCCTGAATTCTGGATCTGATTCCAGACTTTGTGTCCCGTCCAGATGGATTTGTTCATCCAGACATTTTGAATCTCAGGCTGATAGCATAGTTCCTCCATTTCCATTAGTTGCCAGACATCTAAATATTTCCTCCCCAGTAGACCACATTTTCTTATTGACTCATAAACCTTCCACTCATAAACTGTACTCTAGCAAATGGAAGAGATTTGCCATTTGTGCCCATGAAAAACATATGAATCCCTTTTCTGCTTCTATAGTGCATATTTTAGAATTTTAGACTTTTTAGCCTCTCTTTTTCATGCTGGAGCTTCCCCTTCTACCGTCAGATTACAATTAGCTGCAATTTCCAAATTCCATGATGGTTTGGAAGAATGTTTTATAACCTGTCATAGACTTTGTAAATAATTTTTAGAGGCACACTCGTGTTGAAACCTCCTTTCAAAGATCCGATGTCACCTTGGGATCTAAATTTGTTGTTACAGGCCATAGTACATTCTCCCTTTGAACCCTCAGCATAATGTGATCTGAAGTCTTTATCTTGGAATACACTGTTTTTGGTAGCTATAACCTCTGCCAGCAGGATTTCAGAAATCCATGCCTTGTCATGTAAACCTCCTTATCTTTTCCACCAAACTAGAGTTTCTTTACAAACAAACCCCTCCTTTCTACCCAAGGTAGTTTCAGACTCTACATCAATCAAGCAATTAATTTAGTTGTTTTCTTTCCAAACGTTTCCAGCAGAGGAGAATATTCCTTACATTTACTGGATGTTCACAGACAATTACATTTCTGTCTTCACAGAACAAAAGATATTTGAAAATCTGACCAACTATTTGCTTCCTTTTCCAGTGCAAAGTTGGGTAAGCCAGTCAGCAAGGTGACTCTGGCTAAATGGCTGAAAAACTGCATTTCAGTTATCTACGATAAGAATGAAATAACCTTACCTAGGCATGTGAAATCCCATTCTATAAGATCTGTAGCTACCTCTGCAGTTTTTCAATCCAGAGCTTCAGCCGTACCTTTATTACTCATTACAAGTTGGACTTGTTCTCTAGGGGAAGATCATCCTTTGGTTCGATGGTGCTCAGGAATATCCTTCTGTGAGTCCACCCAAGACCTTAGGTAGCTGGGACTCTGTCCCATCTGTCAAGGATAAAATGAAGATTGACAACATCAGATAAAGTAGTTATGCACTTACCATAATGTTCCATCTGTGTTGTCTATCTTCATTTATCCTTGACTCCCCTCCCTCCATCTCCCAGCCTTTAAAGATTTTTTTTGGTAGAGCGGATTATATATCTTTAAATTATTGTGATTTTTCAAGCATAGTAGACATTGCTTCCATTTAGGCTTCTTTTTCTACTATCTATACTTTCTCTGCAAACTCGATCTGAGGTAATTATGAGAGGGATTATGGGTAGAGGTGAAGCTCGAGAATTTTTGGATGGCGAGAGATGTAGTAACGGCCGGGTCGGTTCCAATATCAGAACCAGCCCCATCTGTCAAGGATAAATGAAGATAGACAACACAGATGGAACATTATAGTAAATGCATAACTTCTTTTTTATAGTCAATGAGGTCTGTCCTTGCCCACACCTCCAAAAACTCATTCAACTAGATCCATGGCTACTTCATCTGCTTTCTGGTCCAGAGCTTCTATTGATGATATTTGTGTTGCATTCACATGGTCCACTGACCATACCTTTATTACTCATTACAAGTTAGATTTAATTTCCAGAGGCAGAGTTGCCTTTGGTTCTGCAGTACTCCAAAATTTCCTTTCATGAGGGGCAATCAGGGTTCTCATAGCTGGGCACTCTGTCCCATATCTTGAGCAATGAATGAAAATGAGAACATCGGATATAAAAGTTATGTACTCAGCCTAACTATGCATCCATGTAGTCCATTTTCATTCTTCCTCAACCCCCCTCCCTTTCCCTGTCCTTTCTTCTAGGAGTGACCTAAACCACTGTTCCTGTTTGAGTCCCTATCTTTCCTTTATCTTTTCTTTTTATTTGGCCAAAAGTGTATCTTCATGTTTACGGGGCAGCAAATTCGATCTGGGGTATTACAGGGCTCTGAGGAATTATGGGTAAAGGGAGGAGCTTGAGAGTCAGATGCAAGAGTCTAAGTTAATGCAGCTAAGCAGGATCCAAGGACAGATCCGAGACCCATACATTGAGGAAGAATCAAAATGCACAACACAGATTCATAGATGTTCATCGTGTTACACTGCTGCAGTCATCACTGCTGCAGTCATCACACTTGGGTTATCCTGCCGTCAGGCGGTCCCGCAGTCGGCCAGAGTTCCAAAGTCTTGGTCCGGTGTCGGTTGCTGTCGCTTCTTCCCTGACGTCAGTGCACCAGGGGTATATAAGAGGCATCCAACGCCATTTTCTTCAGTCTTTCTTGCCGTGCAGTGCCCGAAGCAGAAGCAGTTTGCAAGTGCCGGTTGGCCGACTCCTGAGATTTTCAAATCGAATTTCAGACCGAAGTCTTTAATAAAGCTAAGTACCCCATTGGGGAACCTTTTCTTGCCTCAGTCCAATGTCAGAAAAAGTTAACAATTGCATTTCTTGTGGGAAGTAAATACCTCATAAGGACTTTCATTCTTATTGTATTCCTTGCCTAGGCCCAGACCACAACATCACAGGTTGTTGGTTTTGCACTAGGTTTAACAAACGAACTATTAAACGTCGGTTTGATTTCGGCCGACATTATTTTGGTAGGAAATTTAATTATACCATGCCGTCGGAGCAACTGACAACTGGAATGCATAAAAAATGCAAAGATAAGGACAGGCAGCCGAGACCCAAACCTGACTCCGAGGCCAGTGAGGCACCTACGCACCCCTGACAACCGCTGATTTAGAACCCCAGGTGGCATCCGATTCCCAAGTGGAGATTGCTAGGCCTCCACAACCTTTACCTTTAGGCCCTTCTGACTCCATGGCTGAAGGAGATTCCAGTGCAGCTGAAACGCCTTTAGTTGCAGAAGGTGTCTTCAGACCGACTACACTCACTATTAAATCCTATGCTAATCTGAAAGCCCCTTTAAAAACAAAGAAGACTGTACAGCAGTCTCCAGTACAAGGCCCCATGCCTAAGAAACAGATGCTTAAGATGGCTGAAGATTTAATTACCCTAATCAGGGGTTCCCGTCCCCCTCCTGATAAAAGGCCAAGACAGGAGGAGGACTACGCTTCCTCTGACCAGGTTTCAATTTCCTCAGACTCTTCTGAGGAACAGGAATATTCCTTTCCCCCTTATGAAGACTCTGGTGCTGAAGAGTCTATCCCTTCAGCATCTCCCCCAGAAGACTACTCTTTTGGGGAAACTTTACATACCATGAGGGAACATTTCCACTGGGAAGGCCAGGATTATTCTGATTCTAAGAAAAGGCTCCGAGAGTTCCTTTTACTACCCCAGCACAGACCACTTGCTATTCCACCCGTGTTAGACATTGAGGATGATGTTTATTCAGAATCTAGCCTTAACCCAGACTCACTACCTCCTGCACCAGCCAAATCAGACAGATACTACAGAGTCCCTGACTCACACAAATTCCTATATAAAAGCCCTGTTGCTGACCCAGAAACCATTTCTCAGGGTCCCAAAGGGGTTAAGGCCTCTATTGCTAAAAATCCTGTACCCTCTGAAAGGGATTCTAGACAGATGGGGAAAGAAAGTATATACCTCAGCTACTCTAGCTATGAGGGCCTTAAATTGCCAGTTTCACATGCTGAAATATCAACAATATTTGATGTCTCAATTAAAACAAAAAATGATCACACATACAGAACAGCCTGATTACAAGGAAATTCAAGATTTGTTGCATGCAGCTGAACAAGTGGGAAAACATACTTTGCAATGTGGATTTGATTCATTGGAAGCTTCTTGTAGAGCAGCAGTGATAGGGTCTGTCATACGTAGGCATGCTTGGTTAAAAGAACAAACTTTACCTGATCATGTTAAAGCAAAGTTATTGGATGCACCTTTACAGCAGGATGTTTTATTTGGTGTAAAAGCAGAAGAGGTTTTAAAGAAAATGGAGGATAAGGCAAAATCTATGCAGATGGTCAAGGATTTTTTAAAGGTTCATCACCCTCGTTTCAGCAGAAATTGGCCAACCAAAAACTGGTCCTTTCCAGCTTCTGCCAGACCACAGAGGGGCAAATAAAGACACCCAAGGGGCAGACGTCAGTCACAAGGCTCTTACCAGCCTCGACAATGGGATGCCACAGCCCAAAAAGGAGGAGAAGACAGGTCTCAAACTACCAGAAGACAAACACAATGACTTACCCCTCAGACTACCAAGCAAATCCCTCTTGGCAGCTCCCTTGGGGGGAAAACTAGCACTTTTTGCAGACAACTGGCACATCATCACAAAAGACAAATGGGTCCTAAATATTGTATCTCAAAGATACAGATTCTACTTTCACACTTTGCCAAGGATAAAAGGAATGCCAAACCTGCCACCAAATCAATGGGCAGAGGCTCTAAAGCAAATTTCAGCTCTCATGGACATGAGAGCCATTCAGCAGGTTCCTACACAGGAGCAAGGACAAGGATTTTACTCAAGACTCTTTCTAGTTCCCCGAAAGGACAAAGCCTGGAGACCCATTCTGGACCTCTCGATTCTAAACACATATCTGGAAGTACCCAAATTCAAAATGCTAACACTACAGCAACTTCTTCCCATGCTGGGCAAGAAGGCTTGGCTAGTAACGTTGGACCTCAAGGAGGCATACCTGCATGTTCCTATCAGACAAAATTGCAGAAGATACCTCCGATTTATAGCAGGTTCAACCTATTACCAATTCTCTGCACTGCCCTTTGGCTTATCTACTGCACCCAGGGTCTTCACAAAATGCCTAGCACCAGTAATTGCATACTGCAGACAAAGAGGGATTCAAATATATCCATACCTGGATGACTGCCTTATTCAAGCAGAAAGCAAGGACATTCTTTTAAAGCATCTAGCGTTTGTCAAAAATCTATTAAGTTGCCTAGGGTACACAGTAAACGAAAAGAAGTCAAAACCAGTGCCCTCACAAGACATAATATTCCTGGGTGCCAGCTTAAATACAATGGCCCAGATGGCTTATCTCATGCCAGACAAGCAAGGACAACTGACTCAATACTTCAAAATGATGGCAACAAAGACCCAACTCCCTGCAAGAAAAATTCTGCAGGCCTTGGGATTCATGGCATCTTGCATGCTACTAATACCATTTGCAAAACTGCATATGAGGAAATTACAATGGTATCTGAAAAGCGTATGGACTCAGCACAGCCACAGCTTGGAAACAATAATTCCACTCATTCCCTGCCTTCAACAGGAGTTTCTATGGTGGGCTCAGGCATGACACCTCAACAAGGGTCAGCCTTTTACCTTACCCACAGCCGGGCACACTATAACAACAGATGCATCGGATTATGCCTGGGGAGCGCACATGGCAGGACGGTGTATTCAGGACAAATGGTCTGCAGACCAAAGGCATCTACATATCAATCAAAAAGAGATGCTAGCTGTACAAAATGCCCTAACAGCTTTCAAGGACCTCCTACATCCAGGACAACTCCTAATAAAGACGGACAACACCACAGTGATGTGGTACATAAACAAGCAAGGGGGCACACATTCCTACCCCCTATGCAGACAAGCAATGACCTTGTGGAACACAGCACTGACCTACCAAGTTCAACTACAAGCACAATTCCTGCCAGGAAAGAAAAACACATTGGCAGACGATCTCAGCAGAAACATCATAGATCCTCACGAGTGGAAACTAGATCCACAAGTATTCACAATGATAACTCAAAAATGGGGGAGCCCAGACATAGATCTGTTTGCTTCCCCCCAAAACTACCAACTACGGAAATTCTGCACAAGGGCATACCACACACTAGCTTGGAAAGTGGATGCCCTCTCATTCAGTTGGAAAACATTGACAGTGTATGCCTTTCCTCCACTGCCTCTTCTGGCAAAGGTGCTGCTGAAAGCCAGATTAGAGAGGCCACAAATGATACTCATTGCTCCAGACTGGCCACGCCAACACTGGTATCCAAGGAACATGGCTCAAGGCCCACCATGGATTTTACCTCCAAGTCCTCACCTGCTCACTCAGCAAAACAATCAGATTCTACACAGCCAGCTCAAGACTTTAAATCTGGCTGCATGGCAAATTACCTAAACAACCAGTCAACACTTCTCTCTAAAGCTGTGATGGATGTCATTCTGGAGGCCAGGAGGCCCAGCACCAGGAAAGTCTATTCAGACAAATGGAAAAGATTCTGTGCCTGGAACCAGGCTAAAGGACAAAATCCCCTTGTCCCAAATATTCCTCAGATTCTTCAATATTTAACTGAGATGTTGCACAAAGGACTTTCCTTTTCATCTATTAAGATCCACGCCTCATCTATTTCAGCTCAATACAACATGATCCTCCTATATTTTCACATCCATTACTAAGACAGTTCCTCAGGGGGGCTAAGAACATAAGACCGCCCCGGAGAGCACCAACACCAACTTGGGATCTCAACTTTGTTTTGGAAAAGCTTACACTACCGCCCTTTGAACCAGCTTTTACAGCTGATCTACAGTTTCTATCATGGAAAACTTCCCTACTGCTAGCAATAACTTCAGCACGAAGAGTCTCAGAGCTACAGGCTCTAATGGCAGTGGAGCCTTTCATCATTTTTTCATCAAGACAGAGTCTCTTTATGAACTAACCCTTCCTTTATGCCAAATGTGGTATCCAGTGTGGCCCTAAACCAAACCATTAATTTGTCCACCTTTTATCCAAACCCGCAGAACAAAGGGGAAAGGCTCCTACACTCTTTGGACATTCACAGGCAATTACATTACTACTTGGATAAAACTAAGGCTTTCAGAAAATCTGACCAGCTCTTTGTATCCTATGCTGCAGGGTCACAAGGAAAGGCTATCTCAAAACAGACCATTTCAAAATGGATAGGACATTGTATCCATTTCTACTACACACATCATGGGAAACCTGTACCTGGTAACATCAGGCCCCATTCCACCAGGGCTACAGCAACATCAACAGCCTTCCTCAGAGGGGTACCAACCAAGGATATTTTGGAGGCTGCAATTTGGAGTTCAGTGCACACCTTCACCAAGCACTATCACTTACCTCTATACTCTAAAACCAGAGCTGGCTTTGCCACTACAGTTCTGCAGGGCCGTCTAGCCTCTCCAAACCCTGTTTAGTTCCACCATCCATCCTTAGCTTTGGGATTCAACCCAAGTGTGATGACTGCAGCAGTGTAACACGATGAACATAGTACAGTTTTGTACCTACCATAAATGTAGATGTTCCAGTGTTCACACTGCTGCAGTCCAGGTTACCCTCCCTCCATCCCCTCTGACCTAGCTGAACTTTTCTATACCTTTTCTATCTGGTACAACCTTTGTGGTGTATTTGCTTGTAACTGAAGGTATTCCTTTTATTCCTTTTACATGTTTTATTAGCAATATGTATTGCCTACCTACTTGGGGCCACCTGACATCTGGGGCAAGAAAAACTGAAGAAAGTGACGTCGGATGCCTCTTATATACCGCTGGTGCACTGACGTCAGGGAAGAAGCGACAGCAACCAACGCCGGACCAAGACCTTGGAACTCTGGCCGACTGCGGGACCGCCTGACGGCAGGATAACCCAAGTGTGATGACTGCAGTAGTGTGAACACTCGAACATCTACATTTATGGTAGGTACAAAACTGTACATTTTCATGAGAATGTGGAGCAGGTGTTAAAGGAGGAAAATCTTATGATCTGGTGTCTTCTCCATTTGGCTTCAACCTGCGTATTATTGGATCTGTCTCAGATCCAGCGCTGACCAATTCTGAAAGACTTCAGCTTGCCAGGCTCTGCCTCCCCTATATATACTCTCTTGCATCATAGAGGATACTCCAGATCTATTTTGTCACCATTACAGTTTAACAGCCTGATCATGGCTTTGTTTTGGTGTATCCTATCAAGAAACCTTTTTGCTTGTTATTTATCTCACCTATCTCCTACCCTTTAGAATAGTGTTGTTAGGATATCTAATGGTTGTTAGATTATGTAGTTAGGTAGTTTTCAGGTGTGTTTTTTAGTGTGTTCATTAGCAATGGGCTTTTTCCACCTCAGAGTGTGCATTTTTTCTAGTAGTATGTTTTTCCAGTAAGTAGGATTTAGAGTTGTGGAGGTGTTTTTTGTTAATTCTGTGAATGTTTTTTGCTAGTGTGTTAGCATAGGTGTATTGTTTTTCTTTTTTAATTTCTCCAAGTCTTTTGGGTTTCTAATACCATGATGGGAATGGACCCCATTCCTAAGTCAAAGTGTGATAAAAGTTCATGAAATTAGTATTGTTTCAATCTTTGATGTTAGCCAGAAGTGCTCTTTGCACCTTCCATAATGTGCCCAGTAATGACTCCATCTGCAATTTGTATGGAGTTACATCTATCAGTAACATATCTAAATACGATTGTAGATTCTTTTTTATAAGACTCGTTGCTCCTAGTACTACTGGAACTGTCTGGGTATCATTCTTCCACATTGTCCTCATTTCTGCATGTAAATCCTGATATTTTACAACTTTGTCTCTCTGTATGCAAGACACTGTAGTCACTGTGTGTAGCAATTTCAATGATCAATGCTAGTTTTGACTTCTTTTCATGGACCACTATATTTCGTTTTCTCACATCTGTCTTTTGAACTGTTGGTAATGGGTGATCCCATGTGATGTATATTTCATCATTTTTTATGATGCTTTGTAGCTCATGTTCCCAGTGCTTTTCAGCTACTTCAGTATTATAATGTTTGCACAATCCCTTGTGCAACAGTCTTGCCACATTATTATGCCTTTCAGTATACAGTCCTTCTGCCATTAGTATGTCACAACCAGCAACAAGGTGTGCAGCTGTTTCCAATTCTGTTTTACAAAACCTACAGTTGTCTGTTTCTCCCACATGTTCAACATGTTTAATGGATTTTGTAAACCAACATGTACGCAGTCTACTGTGTTGGCCCACTAATATTAACCTTTCATCTTTTGGTTTGAATTTGCCTCTTGTTAACCATTCCTGTGTTCGATCCTGATCAACATGAGGTTGTTCCAGGAGTTTTCTATACTTGCAGCTATATTTATGGATTTTATACATTTCTTGCCTTCTCATCTGATCCTTCACCTTCTATTATTTATTTTGTTTTATGGCACATTCAGTTGCTGCTTGATTTTTATCTACTTCTGGTTTGATTTCCATTCTTCATTGACAGTGATATGCTTCTGCTGTTCTAAGCAGCAAAGTCATCTTAGATTTATTCTCCTCATGTTTCAAAACTTTCACTAAGTTTGGGTCTTGTGAGGTCAGCAGATATGTATGCAGTCCCATGATCACAGATCTATACATGTAATCAATTTCAAGGAGGCCCATACCTTCTTTGGAATGAGGAATATATAATCTTGGTATGCACTGATTTTTATAAATCATTTGATGAGCATGAAGCATTCTTCTTGTTTTCCTGTATAATCTATCCAATACTTTTTGGGGCCAGTCAGTTACTCCAAAATTGTAAGTTAGACCAGGAAGCTTGAACTTTGTTCCTAGATGTCAACATTGTTTTCAGGACTAAGTCTTCTAAAGTATTCCTTACTGAGTTTTACTCACATTTGTTCATGTTTTATTATTGATCCTTCATCAGTTCCCAAATATTTATACACTCCCTCTTGTTCAAGTTATTTTATATCACATTCTTGTCCCAAATATTTTCTTGGTGCTGCAACTTTCCTGCTTTAAAGGTTGCATTTGCACATTTATCAAGATCAAAAGACATTCTTATATCATCTGAAAAAGTTTTGACTACTTGCAGTTGTGCTTTTAGTTCCTCATCTGATGAGCTATACAGTTTTAAATCATCGACAAAGGCAAGATGAGAAGTCTTTATACTTGCTTTCTGGGGGCCAAAATATAGCCATGACCTAATCTGTTAAGCAGATAGCTTAATGGGTTAAGGGCAAGGCAAAAGAGCAGTGGTGACAGAGAGTCACCATGGAATATCCCCCTTTGGATTTTTATCCCTGGAATAATAATTTGTCCTTTATCATGGCTTAACTGCAAAGTGGTTTGCCACTTTTTCATGGTCGCTGTGATGTAGTTTATCAGTGTAGGGTGTATCTTATACATTTTTAAGCAGTCTTTTATCCATGAATGTGGGATACTGTCAAATTCTTTTTTGTAGTCTATCCATGCCATACTTAGATTGTTCCCCTTTTTACAGTTCTTCACTATGGCTTTATTTAACAACAAATGATCCTTTGTTCCATATGACTTTTTTATTACCCTTTTGTTCTATTGCCATAATTGAATTTTCTTCTAAATGAGTATAAACTCTGTTGGCACCAATTCCAGTTTATAGTTCATACGTCGTTGGAAGGCAAGTTATTAGTCTGTAATTTTTAAGGTAAGTTGCTGGTTCACTCTTAAGTAGGAGCATTGTTTTTCCTGTTGTTAGCTAGGGTGGGGTCTGTTCATGGTGCGCATATAAATAGTTCTTACTCATGACTAAAGCTTTGTGCAAAGATGTTAATACTTTTATCCAGAAGTTAGGTACTGCATCTGGGGCTGGGGTTTTCCAATCAGAGGCTTTTCTTAGCTTTGTTTCAATCTGTCTGGACATTACTTCATCCCATTTCATATCCTGTACATTTGAACTTCATATTCTTTCTTTTACTTCTACTATCCATTTAGCATCTTTGTTATGTTCCACAGGATCTTCATAAATATTTTTCCAAAATGTATCTGTTTATTCTTTTTTTGGTGGTTTTTCAATTCCTTTTACTTTGTTTCCCAATTTTCTTATAAAAATGTTTTGGGTCATCAATAAATTGCTTATTTTGTACTTTTCCCTTTATGTTTATCTGTGAATCTTCTAAGTTTTTTTCTGCCTGTGCTGATTATATGTTAATTTATTATTTATATCTCTTTTTTTTCCCCATGTCCATATCTCTTCTTTAGATGTGTCCTGCTTTGCTTGTTTCTCCTTACTTTGGGGACAAGTTGTTCCACCATGCTGTGATATAACCTGTGTTAGACTTTCTACACTGAATCCTTCACCTCACAAGTATTCCATAACATCAGCTTCTTTTCTTTTCTTTAACTTCTACTTGACTAATCTTCTATACTGCATTCCCTCTTTGTGATCTTATTTTTATGTTGTGAATTTTTCCATATCTGTATGCCTTTGTCTGTATTTCTGGATGAATATCTTTCGGGCTGTATTTTTTGTATTGATTAATTTATCTTTTTCCTTTGCATAAATATTGCATCATATCAGATCTCTCTTTCTTTCCCATGTCCATATTTCTATTTCATACCCTTCAAATGTCTCTAAATTTTGTTCTTTAAATTTTCACACTTCCTCGGTCACTTCTTTTTCCAAATGGCACACGGTTTCTTGGTCTATATAGTGTTTTTCATGGATCTGTTGTATTAATGAACACAAATTTTTATTTGAAGCTTCTGACGGTTTTTCTTGTGGAAATATTTTTCTTTTCTCTTATTTCTCTCAATCTTTTTGTATATCTTTTGTATGGAAATTCTGGGTTTTTTGCTTAATAGTAACAATACATAATTTATTTCTTATCCTCAATAGTCCACTCTATCATATGCATGGCTCTTTTTTGGCCCATCAGTTTTTTGTGATTTTTGTGGACTACTAATTCCTTCTACAATAGGGGTCCATCCTCACCCTGGGCCTGGCCTACCCCCATTGTAGGAATATTTCCATATCTTGAGGATTCTACACTGTCATTTTTTCCAGTCCTGGTACCAGTGCACCTACCAGGATTGGCACTTTTTTATCCTGGGACTGGTGCACCCAGCTGTCTTCTTTATTTTTTAACATACTTCTGTCCATGATACATGCTATATAAAATACAGTCTGTATATTAGTGTCATCTTGGTAAGATTTTGTGAAAATCTAGATCCTCCTTGTGAAGGTACTCACCAAGACATGCGGATGAATTCAATTCCAGCAATACATCTGTCCTTTTTCTGATTTTAACATCTCTCCATTCAGACCCCTTCATTTCTTTGTAGGCCTTGCAGTGTTCCAATAGTGCTGTTCCAATGGATCTGAAGGGATTTAAGAAATACATTTCTTGTATGTACAAGCTCTTCATGCAAGATGTTATTGGCTAGTGTGTTTATTGTTTGGGGGATGCCCACCTGGAGTCTCCATGTGCCTTCTATGAGGGGTTTGGTGTGAGGGTGGTCAAGGAAAGGAAGATGAAGCTTGTTCTGAAGGGCCTTCTCCCAGCTGACACTTCCTGTCCTGCTTCAAAAGTCAGATAAGGGTCGCTGACACTCTGACAAGGACTCCAAGTCTTCAAAAAGAGACTGTAAGAGGTCTGCTTCTGTCTCTACTCCTGGTCCTTCTTTTGGCCTTCTGGATGTAAAGGTCTCAAGACCTTCCAGGTTCCCTGGCTGCCTCAGCACCAGTGTCAGCTCTGACACCTTAGAGCCAATCAGCCTTGGTGCCTGCTTTGAGTAGGGCATCCTTTCCAGTGCTCAGTGTGCCCAGCCCCTCCTTGAAAATTAAGGCCCCTTTAGGCTGAGTATTTCCCCCTTTTCTCCTTCCACTCCACCAGAATTTTCAACAGAGTCTTCTCCTTCCCCACCTTGGGTCTGAGTTCTTCTGGCTCGGCACTGACTGGTGAGTCCTTTGCCCCTCTAATGGACCTCTAAGACCCTGTCAGTGGCTTCCTCCTCTCAATCATCACAGTCAGTGGGTAGTCTGAAAGCTTCAGACCTGGAGCAGCTAATGAGGTCCTTTTTCCAGTGAATATGCAATTATGCCTTATTCATTTGAGTCTGAGCTTTCTCCCTGGAACCCTGGCTCCATTATCCTGGCTTATTCTTGTGGGCCTCATGGATCCAGAGTCATCAAGCCCAGCTGTGTTTCCACCCTTAGGGTCAGATCCAATGGCATGGCCATTTTTGGCTCTGATCGCCACATTAGCCACTTTGACTTCAACTGCAATGGAAATGAGTGGACCTTGGAGCTAATCCATGAAGGCAGGCATCTCCAGGTTGGGTTTGACTATACTGACATCGAGTTCATCCCTCCCACTCATGGTGTCTGCTCTCAACAGCTCAGCTCTTGTCTTGGCTTTGGGGTGGGCATAGCTCCCCACAGGTTCTGATGTGTCTCAGGCTTCTTTAGATCCTGGGACTGTAAGTTCCAAGTGGCCAGCTTCTGCCTTTGATGTAATGAAGAGAATGTTCTCCGGTAAGGAGACAGGTTGGTCTGCCACAGCTGCTTCCTCTTCCCTCTCACCTGCACCTACAAACAGCTCTCTGCTCCAGGACAGCCCACACTTGTTAGTCTTCAATCTGCCTCCCTTACATCTTCCCCTTCCCCTCCGGATTCATCAGTGCAGGAAGTGTTTGGCAAGAGGTGATACACAAGGAAGTACCTGGACTCCCCTGAGGAGTCCTTCACTGAGGATACTGATCTCAAGGAAGTAGAGGGGTTCCCTAAGTCTTCATGGGATGATGCCTCCCTTGCAAATCTTTTGGAGCTTCTTCGCCAGCTTGGTGGCTGGGCCACTGAATACCTTTCTCCAGAGGTGTCAGTATTTCTGAAGACCTTCAGTTTGGGTTGTTCTTGCCCTGGGTGGTTCCCCTCAGGATGCACTCATTGATCTGGTGTCTCAGGGGCATGGAAAGAACCTGATATAGTGGAGCTGATTCCCCAGAAGCTCAACAAAATCCTCACCCTACCCAAGGATTGGCCTGACTGGAATAAGGGTCTGGGCATGGATGCAAGTATGGTGGCAGCCACCACAAAGAATGATATTTAAGAGGAGAGTTCCTCAGTCCATCCCCTGACTAGAGACCATCTAGAGAAGTGCTGTATACTTCAGCAACATTTGCTTTAAGAGCACTCAACGACCTTTCCCACATGACAAGGCATCAGTGTGATTTAGTTGCTGAAGTGTCTAGAAATATTAAAACACAGCAGTCTCCAGAGGTTCAGAAGAGAGACTCGGTTGTCCTCTGTCCAGTCTATTGCCAATGTCTCTATAAGGCTCATCTCCAATGTAGCTGATAGAGCATCCCTAGCTGTTGGCACCGGCATGGCATTGCTATGCTTCAGCATGCTTGGGTGAGGTTGTGTGATTTCATCGGCTGCTTCAAAGTGTCCTTTATCAACACCCCAGTTGAGGGCTCCTGTTTAGTTGGGTTGAAGATTAAAGATATTCTGAGCAGGAGCGAGTAAGATGGAAAGTACCCAGCAGCGAACCTTCTCACTGAATCAGAAGGGGGCAAACATCTCTTTTTTAGGAAATCACAGCAGCCTTTCCAGGATGCTTCTCCTGAAGGTTCTTCCCATGACAAGTGGGGTAACCACAATGGACACCACCTTTGAGGCAGGTGCAGACTGCAGAACCAGGGTTTTCATGGAGAACTCTCAGGAAAGCCCTTCCAGTGAACCTGAGGGATTGCCCAACTGTCCTGCTGTGGAGGCAGTCAGGGGTCACTTGGCTCTTTACCCAGAAATAACAAATGGAAGAAAAAAGTGCTCAAAACAACATAACCAGAAAAATAAGCACCCAGGAAGCAACACCCAATAGGCAGAAGAAAATCCATTTAATAATCACTCGAAATAAAACAAACCATAGCAGCAGTACACACATAAATGCCCAACAGGTTAAAATGCGTTTTTGTCAGAATAAAGACTTCATCAGATGAATGCATACCTCACAAATCCAGCCTTATTTATACTTATAATTAGTTATACTTATATAATTAATTATACTTATAAATAAGGCTGGAGTTGTGAGGTATGCATTCATCTGATGAAGTCTTTATTCTGACGAAAACACATTTTAATCTGTTGGGCATTTATGTGTGCACTACTGCTGTGGATCGTTTTATTTAGAGTGATTATTAAATGGATTTTCTTCTGCCTACTGGGTATTGCTTCCTGAGTGCTCATTTTCTTATTTTTTTTTTTTACCCAGAAGCTTGGGAGGCCATCACCTCTGATGCATATGTGTTAAGAGTCATACCAAGAGGCTATACCATTCAGTTTTTAGAAACAGCAAGTTTCAGTCACAGAAATCTCCCAGACATTCTTCCCTGTCAGAGACAGCAGGCAGCAGAAGAGATTCAGAACCTGCTGGCAAATTGAGTCATCCAAGTGTTCCAGTCAGATCTCTTGGTGCTAAAAAAGAACAAGGACCTCAGGCTTATTTTGGATTTGAGCAAACTAAATCCATTTATAAAACAGATCAAATTCTGGATGATCACAATACAGTCTATTCTACCTCTTCTGAGGAGGGACAATTGGATCTGCTAGATAGACCTCAAGGCCACCTACCATCATATCAAGATAAAGAGACAATGCAGGAGTTTCCTGCATTTCTGACTGTGAGCTAATCATTATCAGTTCAGGGCCTTGCCATTCGGTCTCAACACTGCCCCCAGGTGTTCACCAAGTGCAATGCAGTAGTGGCAGCCTGGTTCCAGCTGCAGAGATTTCATGTCTCTCCTTACCTGGATGATTGGCTCCTCATTGCCCCCATGAGACTATTTCTAATCACAGCCAGGGATACCATACCACAGTTGTGCTGCCTTCACCCTGGAATTCATAGGCTGTCACTTGGATACCATTTCCCTGATTGCCTAACTCCAAAGTTCCAGAATAATCAGCCCTTGTTGGGCAGTATCCTTACTTTCTTATGAAAAACCACCAGTGCATGCTCTTCTGAAACTTTTGGGCTATAGGGCAGCTTTCACAGGGTTAGTCCCCTTAGCAAGGTAGCTCATGAGGGCTCTACAGTGGACTCTTGTAGTGCAATGGTCATATTTGACTCATCCAAAGGACTTTCCTGAAATGCTGATCAGATTAATTGATAGTTATAGTCACATTATTTGACCATTTATTCTTCCCCATCCCTTGGACATGGTCAACACGGATGCCTTACTTCTTGGGTGGGGGTGCATTTTGAAGGGAGGACAACTCAAGGGACCTGGTTTTCTGTGAAGGTCAATGTTCTGGAGATAAAGACTGTCCTTGCATTGCAGGCCTTCCAATATGTACTCCCCAGCAGTGTGATTTCAGTCCAGATGGATAATATGTCCATTGTTTGGTATCTGAATAAACAGGATGGAACACATTCTTATTCTCTGTGTTGAGTTTGGCATTGGGCAATCTCATCTCAACAAATTCTGAATGAAATGTACATCCCAGGGAAGACCAACATTCTGGCAGACAGTCTGAGCAGGAATATTCTTCTACCTCATGAATGGCTCTAAATCTAAAAGTAGCAGCTTGGATTTTTCAGTACTGGGGCACTGCTTGTTGCAACCTCTTTGCCTTCCCCTCCAGCACCAAATGCAACAGCTGTTATACCTTAGTTCCACCTCAGGGATGCTCACCCAGAGATCCTCTTTTGTATGCCTCTGGGTCTCCTATACACTTATCCTCCAGTCCCCCTGATAATCAAATTTCTTCAGAAGGCAGCCTATTGTAGAATGACAGTAATCCTCATCACTCTCTTTTGGCTTCATCAGGTGTACCTTTTCTGTGGCCTCTTCTGAGATACCCACTTTGGGTACTGGATCCTGTTCTGGATTTCATTTCTCATCCAGCAGGGTTAGATCTACCCATCCTTCAGTTCCTCAAGTTAATGGCATGGTTTCTCCAGTTCCTTGATGGCCAAAAATCCCAGTTTGTCAGACAGTATTGTGCATATTTTGTTCTCTTCCCAGAAGTTGTCTACCAGGAAAGTGTGCACAAGTAAATGGAAGGACTTTACTGTTTGGGCAGAGTTGTGTGTTTTTTTAAATCCCTTTTCTCCCCTTTTAGGTGGCTGTGGTGGTGCAGTGGTTAGTATTGTCGCCTCACAGCAAGAGGTTCTCCGGTTCAATTTTCAGCTGGGATGCTTTCTGTGAGGAGTCTGCATGTTCTTCCTGCAGTCACATGGGTTTCCTCTGGGTGCTCTGGTTTCATCCCACATTCCAAAGATATGCAGTAGGTAGAATGGACACTCTAAATTGGCTGTAGGTGAGGGTGTGTGTGTGATTGAGTGCACAATTGAAACTTGAAAAAAGCAGCACGCTTTCAACCAAGAAATCAAATCCAAAAAACGAAGAAACGCGGCAGTAACACAAAAAGAGGTTTAATCCAGAAATCCAACAATTGATTTTTAAACTGAATATGTATTTAAATGAAATGTTTGTGTTTAACCACTAGTCTGAAGAAGTCTCCGTTGTCAGGAGATGAAAGCGCTCACTTGTGGTTGTACTTTGTGTTTTTTATCTGGAGGAATTGTTGGATTTCTGGATTAAACCTCTTTTGTGTTACTGCCAGTGTTTCTTTGTTTTTTGGAGTGTACAAATGAACTGCTGTGGCAGGGCTAGCCACACAGCGGTGTAAAGCCTTGGCTCGGGATGACTGCCACTGCTGAAGTGACACCCCAACCCCATGTGCAAAATGGTTAAAGGGGTTGAGGATGGATGGATGGTGTGATGGTGTCGGATTTTTTGCAGATTTTTTTTTAAAGCAGGCTCTAGTTATTCTGTGGTTTTATTGCAATTGGCAGCCATATCTAATTATTATGTTGACAGTGATAATTTTCCCTTGGATGCAATGAAAATTTCCAAAGCTTATCTCAAAAGTAGCTTTTTTCTGCTCCCTTCTGTTCAGGACCCTGTCCTGCTATGTAATTTACTCTTTGTGCTGCAGGTCCTTGCAGGCCATCCCTTTGAGACTTTTGATACTTCAGATCTGAAGTTTTTGTTCTGGAAGACATTGTTCCTGGTGGTTATTCCTTCAGCCAGGTGTGTGTCTGAGCTAGAAGCACTGTTGACTATTTCCCCAAACCTGATGTTTCACAAAGATAGGGTTTCCCTTCGCACATGTCCTTCTTATCTGATGTTGTCAATTTTCATTCATTCCTCAACAAGTGGGTTCGGATTTGACTCGGATGCTTTTTACAGCTTGTGGATACTGAAAGTCTCAAGCTCCTCCCTTACCCATAATGCTGTAGTTCCCTCCATACTTCAGATCTAGTTTGCCACCTTCATGTACGGATGTGATCACTGATAGATCTTGAGCTTTAGTGTGGTATTGTGAGTGATATAGCATTTACTCCTTTCAATAACCTTGTTTCATTATATTGTATATTTCTCCCGTATCCTTTATACACTTATTGGTGTATTCCTCATTTACTGTTGTTGGTAAATTTTTCTGCCTTATACACTTGTGGTAATTTCATTAGTTACCATTGTTGGTAATTTCCTTTTCACTTTCTTTCTTTCTTTTCTTTTTCAAATATATATATATACATTTTTATTATTCCTGTAGTTCATTTTCCTGCTTCAATATGACTGAAAAACCTTCGGGTTTTAAAAAATGTAAGGATTGCGGACGTAAGATACCTCTGTCTGATGCCCATGTTTCATATGTGTATTGCTTAGGCCCAGCTCATTTAAAAGAGTGTGTGATATTTGTAAGACCTTTAATCCGCAGGCTTTAGTGGATTGCAAGAATAAGCTAATTTTAAAAGGTTTTTTACTTTCTGCTTTTTTGGAGACTTTATCTGGAGATCAGACCTCCAAAAAATCAGATAAGGAGTCCAAAAAGCATCCATTGTACCCTTTGGGATCATCCATTCCTAGCTTGGACCCGACTTTTGAACTTTCTCCTAAAGTGCCCAAGCAAATGGAACCAAGTTTCACAGATCTGAAGACTAAATCTTCAGATCTGACAGCTTCTGACAAGAGATCCGTATCATTGGATCTGACACACTCAAAGCCGACGCTCCTTAGGACCAGTTACTAGGCTACTGGCCCTGAGGCCCTTACAAGCTTAGCTAAGAATTTAGCCCATATTCCAACAAGTCATCACCCTATGCCACTGTCCAGTAGGAACATAGATGGAATCCCAAGGGTGTATTTGCTTTTCCCCATTCAGTTATCCAGGTTGCGCTTAAAAAGGTTTAATGAGGTACTCTGCTTTATGTGGAGAGTTAGTCTATTCCACAAAAGGGGGAGTCTCTTGGGCACAAATCTGTCCTGCCAACAAGTCCTGTTGATGTCACAGACTAGGTTGAGGTTTCACATGAGGTTACTCGACTGGACCTTCACTTGTGGATATGCAGCATTCCCATCAGGGCGGGGTCTGCGATTGCTTTGTATGCCAGACAGAGGTCACCTCTGAGGAGTCTGTAGGAGACTGAGTAGAGGGACAGGGCATTTAGCCTATCTGTGTCGGGCAGATGTTTGAGGCCCTGGATTCTCCGTGTGAGGAATCTCTACGGTCTCTCCAGCTGCTGCATGTGCTTTATGAGGTACATGTCGAAAAGGGCATTGTATTCAGTAATCGGTCTTATAAGGGAAGAATAAAGGGATGTTATGACCACCTTGTCCCTGGCTGAGATACCCTTACTAATGAGCTGAGCCATGTAGAAAGCTTTCTGTACAATGGAGGCAATATGGTGGTCAAAAATCAGTTTGCTATCAACCTGGGTTCCCAAGTCCCTCATGACTGATTGCGTGCTTAGTGCCTTATTATCAATGTGATAATTTGTGGAGGACATCATTCTCCCCAAAAGGGATGATGATGATAATGATGCATTTTTTGGCATTCAGTTTGAGGCCATGTTTCTGGCACCAGTCATTTCTTTGGGTGAGACCCTCTTGGAGGATGTCCACATCACTAGGGGAAATTGATTACAGACATTTGCAAACTTGGTCATCCATAGTCCACTAAATTTGGCCTGCACCTCTAAGAAGTATATCCCAAACAGCAGAGGCTCCAAGACCAATCCCTGGGGTACACAGCTTGTTACAGGTCTACTACTTGAGGTGACTTCCCCTACTTTGAGTAGGTGGGCTCTATCAGTGAGCCAGTTTGCTACCCATCTGGTAACATATGGATTGATGCCTAGTTGAGACAGTTTATCTATTATACCTGAGTGGGGAATAGTATCGAAGGCCTTGGCCAGGTCAAGGTAGCTGGTGTCACAGTCTTCCCCTCATCTATGGCCTTGGTGACTGTCTCAAAGACGTCAACCAAATTTAACAGGCATAACCTCCCCTTGACAAAACTAAACTGTGTGGGATCAAGTTTCTGGAGGTTGCAGATGTCCTTGTTAATGAGGTCTATGATAATCCACTCCATGGCATTGCAGATCAGGCTAGTTAGGCTGACGGGTCTATAATTTCCTGACTCAGTGGATGCTCCACCTTTGTGGAAAGTGATGACAGTAACTGTCTTCCACTCGTCTGGGACGAAGACGGTACTCAGGCTTTGGTTGAATAGGGTGCCTAATGGTGCTGCAAGTTCCTGCCTAAGTTCATGTAGGAGGCAGCCTGGGATGTTATTGGGTCCCATGGATGCTGTATTTTTTGCCTTTTAGAGGGTAGTGATGACTTGCTCCCTAGAGATAAGGGGAGGGGGCAGGTACTGGGAATGTCCTGTTTTACTGATGGGGGGACAGAGGAGTTAAGTTTTCACTGAACCTGTCTCCCAGCAGGTCGGCTATATCTACAGGGTTTGTGTATGTGGTGTCCTTGACCACCAGTTCTGAGCAGATCTGGGTGCTTCCCTTGAGACTGCAGACATATGTGAAGAAAGCTTTATGATTGTCTTTAGTAGATGTGGCCAGTTTGGACTCGAAGTTTGCTTTGGAAGAATTCACTAGTGCTCTTATTTGCTTGTTCAAGCTAAGGAGAGATTATTTCCAATTATACACCTGCTCCTTCTTGGTCCTGGACTGCAATGTTTTCCTTTTATTGCAGAGTTTATTTATTGTAGATGTCCATCAGACATGTTTACTCTTCCTTGAGGAGGAGGATTTTGTCCTGTCTGGTATTCCTGATTCCATGCAGCTATACTAATGGTCATATAGTACTTTGGTGTAAGTTTGGACATATGTGCCAGTTTCTGTGGAGGGGGAGGGGCTGTGAAGCTGTTTATACCTTCGCTCAGGAGGTTATAATCAGCTTTGAGAAGTTTTTTTGTTTGACCCTAGCTGGAGGTGGGGGGTGGGGGAGATGGTGACTTCAAAAGTGACTGCTTTGTGGCTGGATCTTACCAGGGATGATGACACTGTAGGGATCCTTACTCATGTTGGTTAATACTAAGTCCAAGATATTCTCAACTCTTGTGGGGGGTGTCAACCAACTGGTCAAAGGCATTTGCATTGAAGAAATCAAAGAATCTGTGGGTATTTGTGTTTTGACATGAATATATCTTCCAGCCTATGGTTGTATAGTTAAAGTCACCCAGGATCAGGGTAAAGGGTTGTATCTTGATAGATTCAAATAGGTCCAGATAGGTGGAGTGGGCATCTTTAGTCAGAGTTGGAGGCCTGTAGCTAGCTATGATTTGAATAGGGATTGTGAAGATTGGGTGAAGATAGGTGACGACTGCCAGCCTAGCCAGATAGAATTTGGGAGATAATTCTGTCATCTGTAAATATTAATGTAAACCACAGGTTTGTGTCTTAAATGGTAAAAATAGTGAATAGGGTGAAAAAGGAAGCCAGCAAGTAGGTGTGTTTGAGGATATACCTGCAGATGTCCTGATAGGGAATGATTTTGATAGTGCAGTACCCTGTACTTGTGCAGTTACACTCAGTCAGGCTTGGAGACACGCAGGTAAGTCTGGTAGCCTGGGGGAGACCCAGACAGACTGCATACTTGCAGCCAGGATTGGTAAGGTGGTTACTTCAGGGAGTGAGCTATCCTGTAGCAGTGAGAATAAAGGTGAGCCACAGCTGCTTGGGGGTATTGATGGTCCCTTGGACAGAGTGACTGCAAAGGTAGAGGTGAGTAGTAGTACCCAGGCTGACAGTGAGGCACCACTGTCCAAGGATGCCAGACTTCCTGTGGAAGGGGAGCTGGGAAGGGTTACAAGGAGAGAGTTGAGACAGGCTAAGCTCTCAGACCCTACATTGCAAGGCCTGAGGCAGGTAGCTAGGGAGGCAGCTGATTCTCAAGGAAAGGAGTAATCTGTTTACTGGGACAAAGGGTTACTGTACAGAGAGTGGACTCCTGAGGGAGGGCTGGAAGGTGAGAGAGTACAGCAGTTGGTAGTGCCTAGAGCCTACCATCTGGTGCTTCTAACCATAGCCCGTGATATTCCCTTTGTAAGTTATATGGGCATAAAATGTACAAAGAGGCATATTATGCAGAACGTCTATTGGCCTGGAATTTCCAGAGATGTAACAGGATACTGCAGGACCTTTGAGCAGTGCCAAAAGGTAGGCAAGGCAGGAGACAAGGTGAGAGCTCATTTGATGCCTTTGCCTATGATTGAGGAGCCATTCCAGAGGGTAGCTATGGATATTGTGTGTCCTCTGAGTATCCCAAGTTCTACAGGGAAAAAGTATATCCTAGTGGTAGTGGATTATGCTACACGATACCCTGAGGCAGTGGCTTTGTCCTCCATTGAGGCAAAGAAGGTGGCAAATGCTCTGTTAGAGATTTTCAGCAAGGTAGGTTTCCCAGAAGAAATATTGACTGACAGAGGTGCCAGTTTCATGTCAGACCTGCTGGCTTGTCTGTGGAAGTCCTGTGGGGTGAAGCACATGAAGACCACCCCCTACCATCCCCAGACTAATGGTCTTGTTGAGAGGTTAAACTCTACAATCAAGTCCATGCTACAGGCATTTGCAGATCAGTTTAAGAGGGAGTGGGACAAATATTTGCCCCATCTGTTGTTTGCTTACAGAGAGGTTCCCCAGGAATCCACAAGTTTTTCACCCTTTGAGTTGCTGTATGGGCATAGGGTGAGGGGACCTCTAGATTTAATTCAAGATGAGTGGGTAGGTGAGTGCGAGTCTCACAAGGAGTCTGTTGTGGCATATGTCCTAAACCTCAGGACAAGGCTCAGGGAACTCATGGGCTTGGCCCAGGAGAACCTGGCAGAAGCCCAACAACAGAAAAAGGTGTGGTATGACAGGAATGCTTGAGCTAGAGAGTATGCTTTGGGGGAGCAGGTAATGGTTCTCAATCCTCTCAGACACAACAAGCTTCAAGCAGCTTGGGAGAGACCCTACAAGGTGGTAAGAAAGGTAAGTGATGTTGACTACATGGTGGAACTGCTAGGCATAAGGCAGGGGCACAAAATGTACCATGTTAACATGATGAAACCCTACCATGATAGAGAGGCCTATATGCTGAGCATTTGCAGTGGATTGCAGGAGGAGTCTGATGGAGATCTGGGGACTGATCTCCTCAGCAAGGCTGGGACTGACACCTCAGTGGAAGGGGTAGTAATGTCCCAGCAACTATCTCCTACCCAGGTTTGAGAAATCCGAGCAGTGTTGCAGGAATTTGAGGACATGTTCACTGGGAAACCAGGGTGCACCCACCTGATGCAGCACCAGGTGGATACAGGACCCCAAAGGCCTATTCAGCAGGCCCCTTATAGAGTGCCTGAGAGAGTCAAACCGACTCTGAGGGAGGAGGTACAGGAGATGTTGGGACTAAGAGTGATTCAAGAGTCCAACAGTCCCTGGGCCTCCCCAGTGGTACTGGTGCCAAAGAAGGATGGCAGCACCAGCTTCTGTGTGGACTACAGGAAATTAAATAGTCACACAGAGTCAGATGCTTACCCCATGCCTAGGACAGATGAGGTCCTAGAGCAGCTGGGTGGGGCTAAGTATCTTACAGCCATTGATCTTACCAAGGGTTACTGACAGGTGTCCTTGACTCCTAGTGCTAGAGAGAAGTTAGCCTTTCTGGATCCTTTTGGCTTGTATGAGTTCACACAGATGCTCTTTGGGATGAAGAATGCCCCAGCAATTTTCCAGAGGCTGGTAGATCATATCCTGGCAGGGGCATGAGGGTTTGCCCTTGCTTACCTAGATGATATTGCCATCTACAGCCATTCCTGGCCAGAGCACCTTCAGCATTTCTGGGAGTTGCTTTGCAGAATACAGAAGGCAGAGTTGACCATTAAGCCAAGCAAATGTCAGGTGAGTATGGCATAAGTCTCATACCTAGGACATAGAGTGGGGAGTGGTAAGATAAGGCCAGAACCTACAAAAGTGGAAGCCATTCAGGAATGGCCTGCACATGTTACTAAAAAGCAGGTGAGGACATTTTTAGGGACAGCAGGGTACTACAGAAAGTTCATCCCCAGTTATAGTACCATAGCTGCTCCCTTCACAGACCTGACAATGAAGAACAGGCCAGATAAAGTAGTGTGGACCCCAGCATGTGAGCAGGCATTCCAGAGGCTTAAAGAAGCTTTGGGAGGACCACCTGTGTTAGCCAGTCCAGATTACAGCAAAGACTTTGTTGTGCAGTTGGATGCTTCGAACCTTGGGTTGGGTACTGCACTTAGCCAGATTTCTTTAGAGAGAGAAGAACACCCAGTGATTTATCTCAGTCATAGGCTTCAACCCAGGGAGGAATGCTATGCAGCTGTAGAAAAGGAATGTCTAGCCATGGTGTGGGCACAGCAGAAACTTCAGCCTTATATGTATGGAAGGAAACGCACTGTTATGACAGATCACAAACCCCTAACATGATTAAATAGTGCCAGCCAGCAAAATGCCAAGTTGCTAAGATGGATCCTGGGGTTGCAAGCATATGATATGTCCATGCAGCACCACAATGGGATTAGCAATGTCAATGCAGAAGGGCTCTCAAGACAGGGAACAGGGTAAGGTATACTCAGATAGACTACAGTCCAAGAAAAGCCACGCATGGATGACCAGTGCAAAGGTCAAGATAATCCATGACAAAAACAAAATGGCCAGCACAAAAGGAGGAATCCAACCTTTATTGAAACAAAAGGCATACCGGTTTCAGCCCTAAAGACCTTTATCAATGCAAAAAAAACATTTTTGGTTTGTGCTGGCCATTTTGTTTTTGTCATGGATACTCAGATAGACCTCACTCCCTCAAGCAGCGTTTCTCAAGGATCACTTGGAAAACTAGTTTGAGTTCTCCATTGGAGATATGTGAAGATTGGGTGAATATAGGTGAAGGCTGCCAGCCTAGCCAGATAGAATTTGGGAGATAATTCTGTCATCTGTAAATATTAATGTAAACCACAGGTTTGTGTCTTAAATGGTAAAAATAGTGTTACATGTGGAACTGGATAAAATGTAACAACAGTACACTCTACTGACCAAGTAAAGCATGTTGTGACCCTTTGATGTTAAAACTCGGAGCCAGTAAGTCTAGAGTGAGGCATCCCGCCTATTGTTTAAGGCCAGAATTAATGGCCAGAATTTGCATGAATAAATGTCCTTTATTGCTCTGGTTTCTGCCCAGAGGTGAAGAATGTAAATGTAGTTTCTGTTAGCCTGGAAACCCAGAAAAGTGTGAAGAATGATGTAATGTGAACCAGGAATGTGATTTTAAAAACAGAGAATCAGAGAGCATTAAGCATTTTTGTCTTGACCATCCAACACATCAGCACTGTCTTGCTCTATATGTAAGTTTATCTTAGACTTGTGTTTTCTCTTAGAAATAGCTAGAAACTAGAAAGATTAGACTAAGTGTTTTTCTGTGCTGTCAGCACTGTACTACTGAATTATTTTAAGTATTTCTCTGTGCTCTCTGAACTCCTGACTAGCACTGTGTAGTAAAAAGTATTGTCTTGTGTTTTGACTATTTGTTATTAAATATTTTTTAACCCTTTCAACTATGGCTGTTTTGTTAATTTAAGCTCTTTAGAGTACATGCATGCCTTTGGTAAAATTGTACAAAGGCACTCCAATAGCGTTAGCCCTGGGCTATACTACCAATTGGATAATAATATTGCACAGTAATAATTGGACACCATTTTAAGGGCCATTGAGTAGCTGATAAATATTAGTGGGTGGTACTACCGTATAGTCTGGGAAAAGGGGATACAGCTGGAGAAGCTGTGCCAGCCTTCCCCAGGAGTGTCTGTGTGGTTATATAAACTCTTCTCAAAGTGTGTGTGTGTGTGTGTGTGTGTGTGTGTGTGTGTGTGTGTGTGTGTGTGTGTGTGTGTGTGTGTGTGTGTGTGTCAGCTACCTAGGCAGGGACACGAAGCACTTGTTGGACAGAGAGGGTGCTGGAGATTTTAGCTTGTCCACAATGCTAAGATCTGGACCCTATAGCTGTGCCCATGGGGAGTCTTATTGGAGATGTGGAGAGCAAGGGAGCGACCAGCCCCGGACTGAATGTGATCTCTGTGTGCTCTTAATGGACATTGCACTTTACTGTGTGTATTTGTTATTCTTTTTTCCTATATGAAACGCCCCTCACTGGTGTTAGTGGTGAGGATTGAGGCTCCTTGATTGCTGGGCCAGAGCACAGGCATCACAGGGGTCTTGTAAATTGTTAACTGCACCTGGAGTATTTCCTGGGCATAATACTGTTTGACCAGCCTAGAGGTGTGTAGGTCTTTTATATATATTGCAACTCCACCTCCTTTTGTTTTGCTGCCCACGACTTGGGGTCTGAGTGAATAATAGGATGCATCATCTCTAGACCCTGTCCCTTCATACCTATCATCACCATTACTAGAGAGACACTATCATTCTAGGACCCTTTCAGTGGTCTGTTCTTCTCGTTCTTCCAGGAGTCTGACTGAAGTGGATGTGGAGAGAATGATGAAGAAATATCTCACAGCACAAATTTAGATGGAAGTTCTCCCAGCTCCTACCCCATCAGGTCTAGAGACCTTTTCAAGTACTACTGCACCTGTTTTCTTCTTCAATCTGATCTATGGCTTCAGAGCTCCTGGATCTGAGACTTCTGGAACCATCCATGTCGGATCCAAAGATTGTAGTATCTTTTGCTTTGATGCCTTCTCTGAGTGGACTGGCTCTGAACATCTTGAAGCCAGATGCCTTTCAGAGCTGTAGTGCCATTGCCGGATCCGAAGTGTTGGCATTGACTCTGAAGTTGTTGGAGCTGTCTTTGCTCCTTGGAGCCTCGGCTGTGGGCAGCTCACCTCCAACCTAGCTTGTCGTGCACTACCTTTGGATCAGAAGAAGCCAATGGTTTAGAAGCATGTCTTCTTGGCACCATTGACCTACTTCTCTCAGAGACATTATGCCTTTATGGTAGAGGAGAGAGAGTATTCTCTACCTCTAAAGGAAGGACACCCCCCCCCCCAGATCTCTGTTCCCATTCTCATATGCCTTGTTGCCTGAAGCCTCAACAAAGACTACCCAGCAATGTATACTCATGCCTTCTGATACTTGTCCAGAGCATCCGCTAAAGAAATCACTAGGAAGAAAAAGTGCAAGCGGAGTTAAACTCTCCCCAAGAGCCAATCACAAAAGATACAGTGTTTGCTGAGGTGAAAAGGGTGCTCAAGATCACCACCTGATGATGTCTCATTTGGAGACATCCTGGAGATCCTTAAACAAAGGGGTGGTTGGTCTGTGGATAACCATTCTCAAGAGGAAGCAATATTCCTGGAAGCCTTTTGGTCTGGCCCATCTACCCCATGAGTGACACCACCCACAGATAAGCTCATTGATTTGATCTCTAGGCAGTTATGGAAGGAGCCTGATGCTGTTGAGCCAATCCCCAAGAGACCAGACAGGATCTAGCACACTGAAAGGAAGAGAATTTAGGTGCAAAGGAGTACCAGTAGATGCCATGGTCATAGTGGTGGCCACAACAAGGAACTCACACAACAGAATTCATCTGTTCATCCACCTAACAAGGAGTCCAGGGCACTGGACAGATTTGAGAAGCATGTATATGCTTCATTGACCTTTGCAC